>NC_132904.1:87336558-87648154 GCF_047675955.1 Chlorocebus sabaeus | reverse complement strand
CTTTACATATTTTATTTTGGTATTGAATCTACTTTAATCCACACTATTTAAAAAAAACCTTTCATTTTATTTTTCAAGCAATATAGGCATATTAAATATAACTGCACATGCATTTTTTTGCTTGCTTCCTTTTTTTTTTTTTTTAAGGAGAAAACTCCACAAGTAAAATTGTTGGATGAAACCAGCGTTCACTTGAAAGCTTTTGAAATGGCTTAATCGACCTTTGAGAAGATTGTAACACTCCCAGCAGGCTTACTTTTAAGTTTTGAATTGTTCCTAAATTTTGACTTATTTCAATTTTTAACTTCTCTTTAAGCTTCTTAAATGAACATTCATTAATTCATTAATTCCCCTAATCACTTTTTTATCCACTGATCACTCCTAATGTTTGCCCCAAATCATTATAAGCATGGGAGAGAGATGATGATAGAGAAGAAAAGGTTATTCAGATTTATGAAAATGAGATAGTTTGTAAGCAGCATGGCATGTAAACTCAGAAGATCTTCATTTCAAAACTAACTTGTGTTATTGTATGTCACTTGACATTTTTTAGGCTGTAGTTGATCATCTGAAAAAATCGAAAAGACAGTAACACTGTCAAATAAGCATATATGTAAGTGTTTTCAAAACTAAAAAGCTACTAAAAATTGTGATTGGGAGTTGCTTGACAAATGCTAGATGCAAATCTTTATACCCTCTATCATTTCTTTTTTCATTTCTTCTTCCTTATACTGCTTTCATCTTTTAGATTTTATATATGAATTTAATAGACAAAACTTTACTTAAGAGGTACACTATTCTGGTATTTTAAAAATTTAGAAAACCTGGGACAAAAAAAAAAAGAAAATATACTGTGAAAATTATCCTCCTTACTGTAGTGCCCAGTTATTCTGTGTTACTTTTTGAAGGCTCGGATTTTCTAGTTTCTTATGTATTCTTGCATAGTCTCTCATGTAGTCTCTCTTTCACTCTCCATATATATACATATATATCTCACTTTACTCAAAAGGATTGAATATTACATTCACCATTCCACACTTTTATTTATTCACTTAAAGTCATTTAAAATACATGTTAAAGATTGTCCCATGTGGGCTTATATCTTTGTTTTTACAGCTGTACGCTAGTCCATTGTGTATATACCATAAATTATTTAAGCAGCTTGCAATTGATGGATTTCTGTTGCTTTTGAAATTTGTTTTTAAAATTTTAGAGCAATGCTCCATGTCATTTCACACATGTGATTAGAAGTATAGTACACATTTCTATAATTGGAATTGGCTGTTCAAAGTGTGAATGCATCTATAACTTATACATCCTATTGAATTTCCCTTTATAAATGTTATACCAGTTTATATTCTATGAGAAAACATGAGAGTACATGAATTTTCTCATAATCACTCTCATGATATTTTAACAAATCATTACAAATTAGGTAAATAAAAATAAATGAATAAAAGGTATCTCACAGTGTCTTAAAATTGGCTTTATTCTATTGTGAGAATCGTTGAACCTCTTTCCAACCAGTTAAGGAAATTTAGTCTTTTTCTGTTTATCATCATCTTCATATATTATTACCTGTTTTTGCTGATTTCATTTTTACATGGATAGTTTAGTGAATATTTCCTCATATATGAATTTACATGTGTTCTTTTTCATGTAATAAATTGCAAGTATTCATAAACTTTGTGACTCGATGTTTTAACTTTTTTTTTCATACTTTAATCATTATGAACACTATACATTTTCTTACTTTTTAAAATTTTACTTTAAGTTCTGGCATACATGTGCAGAACGTGCAGGTTTGCTACATAGATATACATGTGCCATGGTGGTTTGCTGCACGCATCAACCCATCCTCTAAGTTCCCTCCCCTTGTTCCCTACCTCCCAGGCCCTGGTGTGTGTCGTTCTCCTCTCTATGTCCATGTTCTCATTGTTCAACTCCCACTTATGAGTGAGAACATGTGGTGCTTGTTTTTCTGTTCCTGTGTTAGTTTGCTGAGGATGATAGCTTCCAGCTTCATCCATGTCCCTGCAAAGGAATGGTCTCATTCCTTTTTATGACTGCATAGTGTTCCATGGTATTTATGTACCACATTTTTTTTATCCAGTCTATCATTGATGCACATTTGGATCAGTTCCATGTCTTTGCTACTGTAAATAGTGCTGCAATAAACATATGTGTACATGTGTCTTTATAGTATAATGATTTATATTCCTTTGGGTGTATACACAGTAGTGGGATTACTGAGTTAAATGGTATTTTTGGTTCTAGATCCTTGAGGAATCATCACACAGTCTTCCACAATGGTTGAACTAACTGACATTCCCACCAACAGTGTAACAGCATTTCTGTTTCTCCAGAGCCTCACCAGCATGTAATGTTTCTTGACTTTTTAATAATCACCATTCTGACTGGCATGAAATGGTATCTCATTGTGGTTTTGGTTTGCCTTTCTCCAATGATCAGTGATGTTGAGCTTTTTTGCATATGTTTGTTGGCCACATAAATGTCTTCTTTTGAGAAATGTCTATTCATATCCTTTGCCTATTTTTTGATGGGGTTGTTTTTTTCTTGTAAATTTGTTTAAGTTCCTTGTAACTGCTGGATATTAGACTTTTGTAGATGGGTAGAGTGCAAAAATTTTCTCCCACTTTGTAGGTTGCCTATTCACTCTGATGATAGTTTCTTTTGCTGTACAGAAGCTGCTTGGTTTAGTTAGATTACACTTGTCAATATTAGCTGTTGTTGCAATTGCTTTTTGTGTTTTCATCACGAAGTCTTTGCCAATGCCTATGTCCTAAAGGGTATTGCATAGGTTTTCTTCTAGTATTTCTATGACTTGGGGTTTTATATTTAAGTCTTTAGTCCTTCTTGCATTAATTTTTGTATAAGGAGTATGGAAGGGGGTCGAGTTTCTATTTTCTGCATATGGCTAGCCAATTTTTCCAGCATGATTTATTGAATAGGAGATTTTTTTCCCTCATTGCTTGCTTGTTTTTGTCAGGTTTGTTGAAGATCAGTTGTTTGTAGATGTGTGGTGTTATTTCTGAGGTCTCTGTTCTGTTCCGTTGATCTATATGTCTGTTTTGGTACCAGTACTATGCTGTTTTGGTTACTGCAAACTTGTAGTACAGTTTGAAGTCAGGTAGCTTGATTCCTGTAGTTTTGATCTTTTTGCTTAGGATTGTCTTGGCTATGCAGGGTCTTCTTTGATTCCACATGAAATTTAAAGTAGTTTTTTTTTCTAATTCTGTGAAGAAAGTCAATGGTAGCTTGATGGTGGTAGCATTGACTCTATAATTTTCTTAGGACAGTATGTACATTTTCATAATATTGATTCTTCCTATCCATGAGGATGGAATGTTTTTACCTGTGTTTGTGTCCTCTCTTATTCCCTTGAGCAGTGGTTTGTAGTTCTCCTTGAAGAGGTCCTTCACATCCCTTGTTAGCTGTGTTCCTAGGTATTTTATTCTCTTTGTGGCAATTGTGAATAGTTCACTCATGATTTGGCTCTTTGTCTCTTATTTGTATGTAGGAATGCTTGTGATTTTTGCACATTAATTTTGTATACTGAGACTTTGCTGAAGTTGCTTATCAGCTTACGGAGATTTTGGGCTAAGACAATGGGGTTTTCTAAATGTAGAATCATGTCATTTGCAAACAAAGACAATTTGACTTCCTGTCTTCCTATGTGAATACCCTTTATTTCCTTCTCTTGCCTGATTGTCCTGGCCAGAACTTCCAGTACTATGTTGAATAGGAGTGATGAGAGAGGGCGTCCTTGTCTTGCCCTGGTTTTCAGAAGGAATACTTCCAGGTTTTTTCCATTCAATATGGTATTGGCTGTGGGTTTGTCATAAATAGCTCTTATTATTTTGAGATATGGTTCATCAATACATAGTTTATTGAGAGGTTTTAACATAAAGGATGTTGATTTTTTTCAAAGGCGTTTTCTGCATCTTTTGAGATAATCGTGAGGTTTTTGTCTTTGGTTATTTTTATGTGATGGATACATATATTGATTTGCATATATTGACCCAGCCTCACATCCCAGAGAGGAAGTTGACTTGATCACAGTGATAAGTTTTGTGATGTGCTGCTGGATTCAGTTTGCCAATATATTATTGTGGATTTTCGCATCAATGTTCATTAGGGATATTGGCCTGAAGTTTTTTGTTGTTGTTGTGTCTCTGCCAGGTTTTGGCATCAGGATGATGCTGCCTTCATAAAATTAGTTAGGAAGGAGTCCCTCCTTTACAATTGTTTGTAATAGTTTCAATGGGAATGATACCAGCTCCTTTTTCGACCTCTGGTAGGATTTAACTGTGAATCTATCTGGTCCTGGACTTGTTTTGGTTGGTAAGCTGTTAGTTACTGCCTCAATTTCAGAACTTGTTATTAGTCTATTCAGAATTCAACTTCTTTCTGGTTTAATCTTGGGAGGTTGTATGTGTCCACTTCTTCTAGATTTTCTAGTTTCTCTGAGTAGAGGTGTTTATAGTATTCTCTGATGGTAGTTTGTATTTCTGTGGCGTCAGTAGAGGTTTCTCCCTTATCATTTCTGATTGTGCTGTTTTGAATCTTCCCTTTCTTCTTTATTAATCTAGATAGCAGTCTGTCTATTTTGTTAATTTAAAAAAAAACAGCTTCTGGATTCATTGATTTCTTTGGAGGGTTTTTCATGTCTCTACGTCCTTCAGTTCTGCTCTGATCTTAGTTATTTCTTGTCTTCTGCTGGCTTTAGTATTAGTTTGCTCTTCTCTAGCTCTTTTAATTGTGATGTTAGGGTGTCACCTCCATACAAACGGTGTGACCATTGTCAGGTCATCTCTAAGGGAAGCCCATCAGACTAACAGCAGACCTGTCAGCAGAAACCCTACAAGTGGAAGAGATTGGGGGCCAATATTCAACATTCTTAAAGAAAAGAATTTTCAACCCAGAATTTCACATCCAGTCAAACTAAGCTTCATAAGTGAAGGAGAAATAAACTCCTTTCCAGGCAAGCAAATGCTGAGGGATTTCATCACCACTAGGCCTGCCTTGCAAGAGCTTGTGAAGATATAACTGAACATGGAAAGGAAAAACTGGTACCAGCCACTGCAAAACACACCAAAATATAAAGACCATAACACACTGAAGAAAATGCATCAACTAGTGTGCAAAATAACCAGATAGAATTATGAACACTGGATCAAATTCACACATAAAAATACTAACCTTAAATGTAAATGGGCTAAATGCCCCATTTAAAAGATACAGACTGGCAAATTGGAGAAAGAGTCAAGACCCATCAGTGTGCTGTATTCAGGAAACCCATCTCACTTCAAAGAGATGCATAGGCTCAAAATAAAGGAATTGAGGAAAATTTACCAAGCAAATGGAAAGCAAAAAAAAGTAGGGGTTGCAATCCTACTCTCCAAAAACACAGACTTTATACCAACAAAGGTCAAAAGAGACAAAGAAGGGCATTACATAATGGCAAAGAAATAAATTCAACAAGAAGAGGTAACTATCCTAAATATGTATGCACCCAATATAGGGGCACCCAGATTCATAATGCAAGTTCATAGAGACCTACAAAGAGACTTAGACTCCTACATAATAACAGTGGGAGACTTTAACACCCCATTGTCAATATTAGATGAATGAGACAGGAAATTAGCAAGGATATTCAGGACTTGAACTCAGCTCTGGGCCAAGTGGACCTAATAAACATCCCCAAGTCAACAGAATATACATTTTTCTCAATGCCACATGGCACTAATTCTGAAATAGACCACATAATTAGAAGTAAAACCCTCCTTAGCAAATGCAAAACAAACAAACAAACAAAAAACCTGAAGTCATAACAATAGTCTCTCAGACCACAGTGCAATCAAATTAGAAATCAGGATTAAGAAATTCAATCAAAACCACAGTTATATGGAAATTGAACAACCTGCTCTTGAATGACCCATGGGTAAATAATGAATTTAAGGCAGAAATCAAGAATTTCTTTGAAACCAAAGAGAACAAAAAGACCAAATACCGGAATCTCTGGGACACAGTTAAAGCAGTATTAAGAGGGATATTTATAGCACTAAATGTCCACTCAGAAACCTAGAAAGATCTCAAATGGACACCTGAATGCTATACATTTTCTAACTATTTCTGGGTTTCATATCACATTAAATAGAACATCTTCAGCTGGAGATCTTTAAAGTATATTATTTTACTAGTACTATTAAGTTTAATTATATATTCCATCATAAACATATTTTATATGTTTTTTATCTATTACTCTGTTTACTTATTTTTGACAGCTTTCTAGTTATGCAAATATTCTATTAGTAATATGACTTTTACCAAATTACCTACTATATATTCTTTTTAATACAGTAATTCTGTAATATATTTTAACCTATCTCTGGACTTTCCTTTCTGTTGTATCAAGCTGTCTATCCAACCTCATTCTTTTAACTATTTTAACTTTAAAAGAGTTAAAATAGTTTAGTTTAACTGTTTTAAGATAGCTAAATAATTGTTTTAAAATAGTTACAATAGTTTAACTAGTTTAACTTTAAAATTATATTTAAATATATATTATACATAGTTGCCCCGTATTATTGTTCCCTTTCATAATTATTCTGACTTCTACTATATATTAATGCTGCCATATGTGTGTAGAAGCAGCTAATATTCTCCCACAAAAGTCTCTATTGACATTTTTACTGGGCCATATAGAGTTATAAGTTAACTCAGGTAGACTTTGAGTACTTATAAAATTGCATCTTCCTTTACAAGAGTATGGTAAAATTTTCCCTCTTTTCGATGGTCCTATTGTGACTCTCATTAGCATTAAAGACTTATTTATTTTTATGGATATCTGGAACATTTTTATTCATAGGCATTATGGGATATTACATATTACATTTTTCGTTAGTTTATAAATTGTAACTTGTTATGGTTTGTATTATAAAATCTATTAATTTCTGTGCCTTACTCAGTTATCTTATCATTACTAACAATTTTTCAAAGAATCTTCTTAATTTATGTGAAGTATATAATTGTATATAGCACTTTTATGTGTACAATCATATACTTTGCCAATAAACAAATAATTATATTTCTTTCTTTCTTGTTTACATTTTCTTTGTTTTCTCTTGTCCAGTTGTATGTCAGTAATTTCATACATTATTAAAATAATTCTGTTAATGTATGGTCTTTTTTTAACAATAACGTAAATATTGCTGGTGAAGCTTACTTAAGCATATAGTTAACTTTGTTTTCCTAATTTTCATTTTTAGTTTTTACGGGTACTAATAGGTGTATATATTTATGCGGTACATGAGATATTTTGATATGGGCATCCTGTGGGTAATAATCACATCAGAGTAAATGAGATATCCATTACTTCCAGCATTTATCATTTATTTGTGCTACAAACATTCCAATTATAGTCTCTTAGTTATTTAAAAATGTAAATAAAGTGTTGTTGACTGAAGTCACCCTCTTGTGCTATCAAACACTAGATTCCTTTCTGTCTAACTATATTTTTGTCCCCATTCCTTAAGCATCTAGTCAACTTTGGATTAATGTCAATATAACTTTAATCAAAGGAAATATCCATTTACTTCTTGGTCCTCCCCAATAACTACTATTTTGTTTTATAAATTCCTTTGGTAAACTTATTTATGAAGCTGATCATCTTGACGTCTTCTCTGATTTACTGAGGTAGAGAATAATATGAATAGACATGGTAAGATGTAATGATTGCACCATTCCTAATGTAAACATCATGTCATGTTTTTCATATTGTTAAAATTTGCTCTTCATTGTATGCTAATATTCCTAGATAAAATCTGACTCCAGATTTATTTTTGACATTCTTGTGTTTTGAATTAAATATTACATAGATGATACAAATAACTGAGAATGTTTATTTTGTATGATTTAGAATACTTTAAAATGCATTAAGATCTTTCTGTCCTTTAAATGGTCAGTAAAATTCTTATGCGAATGTATCTGGGCCTGGCATTTTCTTAGGAAAAAATTAATTTATTTGATTACTCTGAGCAATTTGTGTAGATTTTCAGCTTTTCTGGAGGCAGTTTTGGTCATTTATTTTTTCAATTTTTACGTGAAAATTTTACTTTTTTGTGTAAATTATTCTTTTTAATCTAGATTTTAAACTATTTGCATAACATTTAACAATAAGGCCTATATTATTATCATTGATATCAGAATCTATTATTTTCCCTAAAAATTTGTAATGATAAAATGTATCATACATGTGACACTATGTAAAACAATTTTAAGTAATAGAATATACCTGATATATAATATACAAGATATTTTAAATATTTCAGAAATGTTAAAACCCATGTTAACCTGGTTAAGACTGAAAACCTTGCTATCATTTGTGCATCTCCTGGTAGACATATGCAAGTGTGTGTACTATTGAGAATTAAAATGCTGATCATAGCGTATGAATATTTTCAAATTTACTACATATTTACAGACAAAGTATACATAAAAGTATATAATAATTAACTTTCTAACTGGTCGTCTCTGATAGCGCTCATGACTTTAAATCCATACCAATAATTGGAATGTACCTAATTGTTAATTTTTGCCAATACTTGAGTTATGAAATGATGTTTCAAGGTGGTTTCAATTGGTCTTTTCCTGATTAGTAGAAAAAGTTGAGTTCCTATTAATATTTTTGCATATGGATTTATCATTTGATGAAGTATCTGATAAGAGGTTTTCCACATTTTTCTTAAAAGTTTGAGGAAGTTCTTCATTTATGCTAGAGACAATATGTATTCCAAATCATACCTCTTACTATATGACATTTTCACTCTCTTTTGAGTGGTTTTTGATGAGTGGAAATGCTTAATCTAAGTGAAGTTGAATGTACTATTTTGAATGTGATTAGTAGTTTATGCATTTTATTTAGGAATATATTCCCTAACTGAGAATTTAAAGGTATTTCACTAATATCCTTAAAGTCTTCATAAATTTGCCCTCAAAATTTCAGGCTGCAATCCCTCAGGAATTGATTTTGTATAAAATGTGAGGTTAAACTTCATTTTTATCTCAAATGAATACCTAATTTCTCAGCATCACTTAATGAAAATCTTGTCCTTTTCTCATTGATTTAAAGAGGTACATCACGTGTCAAACATCCATATATGTGTTCCTTAAGTTTTTGGTTCTGTATTCTGACATATTGGCATTTTTGTCCACATTTGGAAAATCAATTCTTTCTTTTAATCACTCTAGTAATAACTCTTGATATCAGGTACAGGGGGCTTCCTACTTGTTCTTTTTCAACAGGTTACTGACCCTTACATACACATACATACACACACACATATGCACGCACGCACACACACGTACCTGAAAACCCTGCTGAAGTTTTAATTAGAGTTGCATTGAATGTACATAAAATATAATGTGATTTACAGTCTTTCCAATGTAATTAATCTATAACACAGGATATTTGTTTATAAAAATCTCTCTTCTGTACAAAATCACTTAATAAAAACCAAAGGGCTGGGGTAATATGGTGTTTTAAGGAAAAGAAGAACACCCAAAAACATTATTCATACATAAAGATATAGATATCTAATAAAATCGTGGCACATTTTTGCATGTTAAGTGTTTTAAATACATATAGGCTATAATAAATATGGCACTTTATCTTGAAAGACACCTGATGTTTACTTGTGAAAGTAGACATTGGCATGGTTGCAACTTGTGAGGTATTATGAAGTGATGGGAGGAGGATTATTTGAAATCAGAAAGTTGTAACACCAGATGTGGATTAGTGTGGCTTATTCCAAACACGGTAAACTGACATAGCCAGTAGAGGTTTGAGATGTGTGTGTTAGTTTTCTGTATTCCTATGTGGTTCTGTTCAGCTGAGTGCAGTTTCGCAGTCACCTATTGTTTTCAACTTTTGAAATTACACAAAAGCAAACAGAAAATATGCCTTAGTCTCTAATATATCAATTGCATTGGAAGAATAAAATTTCAGAATAAACTTTGTAACATAATTGTATTAGTCTGTTTTCACACTGATGATAAAGACATATCCAAGACAGGGCAATTTACAAAAGAAGAAGTTTATTGTACTTACACATGGCTGGGGAGACCTCACAATCATGGCAGAAGGTTAAAGGTATGTCTCAAATGGTGGCAGATGAGAGAAAAGAGCTTGTGGAGGGAAACTTCCCTTTTTAAAACCATTAGATCTTGTGAGACTCATTCACTATCACAAGAACAGCACAGAAAAGACCCGCCGCCATTATTCAATCACGTCCCACCAGATTCCTCCTATGATACATGGGAATCGTGGTAGTTAGAATTCAAGATGAGATTTGAGTGGGGACACAGCCAAACCATATCAATAATTGATTGTATTGGGTTTTACAATCTATGACAGTAGTATAGTTGTCCATTAATTTAGGAATTATTTATTGTCTTTGAATAAAGCTTGTGGCTCCTTTATTTTCATTTGCTCCCTAAGAGATTATGCATATCAATTGTTAAACTTATTCTTGTCTATTTGATTTTTATTCTTTGAAAATATACAAATCTTATTAATATTTTAAAAATTTTTAACAAATTTTTCGTGCCAGTCTATAGAGATGCAATTAAGTTATTAATGGTGGCTTTTTAAATCTGGCAGTCTGCTAAACTCTCCTAATAATTCTAATAACTTAGTACTGATTCTTTATTATATTAAATATATAGAATTATATTACTTTCAAATAATAACAGCACTCCATTTATGGTCCTTATATTTTTTCTAATTGCTTTATTGCACAAATAAGGAATTCCAGAACAATATTTTAGAATATTGATTGTTGTAATTCTAAACAATTCAATCTATTGTAAATTCAATCTATTGATTGTTATATTCTAAAATATTATAAAATGATATTTTAGAATATTGTCATGTTGCTGGTCATACATGGAGCGTTTTTACTATATGTTTAATGAATGTTATATTTAGAGGACTTTTGCAGTAGATATCTTTAATCAGATTAAATATATTATTTTAATAGCTTGCTAAGAATTTTTATAAAATATATTTACAATTTTTGCTCACCTATTAAAATGGACAAATTCTCTGTCCCTAATAAGTTGTAAATACAAACCACCCTTTGTAATATTTAAACAGATCATGACTGAAGATTTTCCAGTGATGAAAGATATCAATGTACAGATTCAAGAAATACAAGCATGTTAAATAAAAATAACAACAAACAAAACAAATCCATGCCTAGAATGATATTTCATATGACCAAGACCAAACAAAAAGCAAAGAAAGATATTAATATGAGACCCTTTTAGCATTTGAAGTAAAGGAAAATGTCTTAGCTATCTCATTTTTAGCTTTACCTGAGGGTGTGTAATGTTTTGGTGCCCCAGTTTACAAGGAAAGCTTTTCTTATCAGACTCCTCATTTTGAACAGGCTCCCAACTTTTGCTTTATCCATATCTTTCAAGACTATTAAATCTAAAGCTCAGCTTTTCCAAGTTTGAGAACTGCCCTGAGACAAAGTAGCTCTGGTGCTTTGCTTTCCTCTATGAATTGCTGTTTTTAATTATGATTAGCCTTATGATATAATCCCTGATTCTATAATAATTTTAAGATTTTAAAAAAATATTGTAAATAGAATGTCACTTAATGATGGATGGGGTCTTTTTACGTATACCCATTCAGTTATTTTATCTCCTTTTTTCTTATATTAGGTATTTGTTCTTTTCTCTTTTTTTAATGGACAAGAAAGAAAGCCTAATGGTTATTGATCATTATATTTCATTTTATTTTTATTATTTTAATTGATAGATGATATTGTGTATATTCCTGGTATATAACAGGATATTTTGATACATGTATGCATTGTGAAATGACTAAATCAATCTAATTAACATTTCCATCATATCACATACTTATTTTTTGTGGTGCAAACATTTACAATCTATTCTCTTAGCAATTTGCAAATACACAATATAATATTATTAACTTTAGCCACCGAGCTGTACAATAGATGCCTAGAGCTTATTCCACAAGTTTAACTGAAACTCTGTACCCTTTAAATAAGATGCCCCCATTTCCTGACATCCTTGCCCTGGCCCCAGCTTCTGGTAACCATCATTGTATTTTCTGTTTTCATAAGTTGGATTTGTAAAATCCCAAGTATAAGTGACAGCGTGCAGTATTTATCTTTCTGTGCCTGGCTTATTTCACTTAATATAATGTCTTCCAGGTTCATCCAGATTGTTGCAAATAATGGAATTTCATTACTTTATAAGACTGAATGGTATTCCATCCAAAAAATCCTTTCTAAGACCAACATCATGATTTTTTTTTCCCTATGCTTTCTTCCAGTTGTTTTTCAGTTTCAAGTAATACATTTAATTATTTAATAAATTTTGATTTGACAAATTTTAGGATTGTTTTTTCTCTTTCTGTGAAAAATATAATTGTAATTACGATTGGGATTGCATTGAATTTATAGGTTGTTTTGGGTAGTAGTGACATTTAACAATATTAATTCTTCCAGTACATGAACATGGGTATCTTTCCATTTATTTGTATCTTCTTTGATTTCTTTAATCAATGTGTTATAATTTTCAGTGTAGAGATCTTTAACCTCCTTGATTAAATTTACTTCTCAGTATTATTTCTTTGTAATTACTGATAATGGGAGTCATTTCTTAATTTCTTTTTTCAAATGGTTTCTTGTTAGTATATAGAAACACTACTATTTTGGATGTTGAAAATTCTTTAATATTGGATAACTCATCATGTTACCGGTGGAAGGTATCCAACTTACCAACAGCAAATCCAGTGTCTGCAGGAACCTCAATTATTGCCTCCTCAGAAGAAAAAATTTGATTGAGGGGCATAAGGCAAAAAAAGAGGCCCAAGCAAGTTTCAGAGTAGTAGTGGAAATTTATTTAAAAAGGCTTTAGAAGAGGAGAGATAGTAAAGTACAATTGAAGGAGACCCCAGCACATGACTTGAAGGACAAGTGCAACATTTAACCGTGATCATAGGACTTTATAGGCTGGCCCCTTTCCCATGATTTTCCCTTAAGGTGGGCTGCCCACATGTGCAGTGCCCTCCTTACCCTTGGGAGGTGAGCATGCGCAGTGTGTTTAGGAAGATATAGGTGTGCCTATCTGAGGCTTTCTTTCTTTTCTGTGGTGTGCCTCCAGGAGGTCATACTCTGCCATTTTGTCTCTTAATGTGTAGGCCCAGGAATTTGCTTTTCCATGGCATCTGCATGCAATTAACACTTTAGTACCACAGGTGTGCAGCTTCAGGAAATGGCCCCTCCCTGACTCAGGCTGCCAATTTATCACTTTTACAGAGGCAATATGGTAATTGCCAAACAGTCACCTGACATTCCCAGTGGATCGGGGGGAGAGCCCTCACCTGTCTCACTCATGCCTGTCTAAATACCTGTGACAATCATGTGTGATTTCCATCAATATCATCATTCAGCTTAACTGACTTTATCTTTGGGGTATTCAAAGTCACGTCATAACACCACTTAAAAGCAGCCAAGTTATGTTTGGGAGTGATATGGTTTGGATATTTGTCCCCTCCAAATCTCATGTTGAAATGTGACCACCAATGTTGGAAGCGGAACCTAGAAGGAGGTTTTGGATCATAGGGGTGGATCCCTCATCACTGGCTTGGTCCTATCTTCATGGTAACATGGGAGTTCTCACTCTATAAGTAAATGTGAGAACTGTTGCTTAAAAGAGTCTGGTATCTCCCCGGCATAGTCTCTTGCCATGTGACATGCTGGTTCCCCTTTGCTTTCCATCATGATTTTAAGCTACCTAAGGTCCTCACCAGAAGCAGCTGCCAGGACCACATTTTCTGTACAGCCTACAAATCTGAGAGCCAAAATAAATTACCCATGCTCTGGTATTCCTTTATTACAGTGAAAAATGCCTGACGCTGAGAGTAATATATTCTTTCATTGAAAATGTAAATTCAATAACATATAGAAAACAATTATCTTTAAATGATATTTTAACCTTGAAGAATTTCTTTTTGTAAAAGAGAGCTCATGTCTATATTTGAGATTTTATTTCTTAATATAAGAAACATAATAAGGTCTTTGTACCTTTTAAAGAAGAATACAGTTAGATGACAGAAGAAGAAAACAAAACAAAACAATGAGCTATACTTGAGGCACTGACTCTAGCACTTGGAGTTTAACTCAAAGAGGCAGCCTGAAATGAGAAGCCCAGACAGCTCTATGCCTTGTCTTACAGCAACAGCCTGACCTCAATGTAAATTGTCTTTATATAGTGGGATCAAATGAGAAAACTTTTAGAGAAGTAAAAAAAAAAAAAAAACAAAAAACAAAAAAACACACAACTTTAACTAGAATAAGGCTGCCCCTGGGAATTCATTTGAATCTTTTGAAAGCTTTACTTGTCTACTATTTAGAAAGCATGAAAAGAGATATGCCTCAACCATTCATGTCTCTGTTCTCAATAGATACTACTCTGCCAAAGAGAGAACATATTTTTGTATTCTGGCTTTAAGAAGGTCAAATTTGAGTTCATTGTAATGTCACTACTACATGCATTGCCTGGCAGAGGAGAAAGGAAAATGTTTAGATGAGGACAAAGTCCAGGGGTACTCTCCCCTACTTATTGAATAACTCTGTTGCTCACAGGATTGAAAAATGTATTGGGACTCACTTACAAATGGAGTATAGTGCAGGTTATATTGTAGTTGAAGAATCACATGATATTAAGCCCATCACAATTTAAATAAATATCCAGATAGGGACAGGACAATAGAAAAAATAGTTTGCAAATATTGGTAAGGACTTAAAAAATATCCAAGACTGTCAACCTTAGGCACCAACAATATTTAGAGAATTTATATGCATTTTTGTTACTGATTTGTCAACACTGAGGCAGGATTTGACCTGACATTACTAACGTCATCATTAAGAATCATAATCTTTCAACTTGCAAATAACAGCAATATGAAAAGGACAGCTAAAAGAAAAAGTGTTGGCTATTTCTAGAGTTAAAAAAATATATATAAAAATCTAAAAATAAAAAGTATGAGATCCTGAAAAGGACAAAATAAGAAATTAGATTAGGCTCCTGAACCTAGTTTTGGTCTAACAAGTGGCCTTGGGCCATTAACCTCACCTCAAGGAACTTCAATTTTATATAAAATCAAGGAGAGAAAAGTTTAAACGTTCAATACTGTTTTACACGCATTATCTTCTTTATAAGGAAAGTATGATTTTTCCTATTTTATAATTATTAGGAATAAGACTTAGAAGGTTCACGTGCCTAGGAAAGTATACCCAGTGAGTCGCAGAGTTAGGTTTCTAACCCAGTTACACAAGACAACAAAAGACACATTACTTATATTATATTATAGATACTTACAAAGAAAGTGAGTTTTTTCCTGATTATGCAACATAGATAATACATAATATATGCATGATTCTGGTAGTCGAGTAGTAAACATAACAGACATATTTGACTGCAATTTCATATTATTGATGGGAAAACAAGCATTCGTTAGAGGACTTCTGAGAGCCCGAGTAGTCACCCACATCCTAACATCTCCATAAAATCACTATAATGTGAAGAACAAATAAAATAATGAAAATCCCACACTTGCAATGAAATAATGCAAAATGACTTATCTGAGAACATAAGAGTGAAAACAGTCAGGCATATTCATAAAAGAATTAACTTAGAAGAGGAGTGAAGCAAAGGTCATTCCCCTACTTTTTCTGGCTTTTATTTTAAGGGGAAACCATAGACAGAACTTTTTGGACTTCTAAATTCCCAATGGAAAAACCATGGTATTTAAGCCTTAACACTCCAAAATCAAAACTTGGAGTATCCACAATGGCTAAAAAGTGAAGGGAAAGTTCCAAAAGGGAACTTTTCATTCTCACTGTTATTCTGAGGTTTCAACAGATTTTACACATTTTATAATTTTCACAAATTATGCATGCATGAGACAGACCAAAAACAGCCCAGCTAAGAATGAAAGAAATGAACTAAAATCTGAACAGACATCCAAATGAGAGGTTAGATTTGAGTTTAAGCAACTTAATTGCCTACGAAAACAAATTAGAGAAAAATAAAACTTTGGTAGATTTATAATAGAATCCACAGTGTACAGGATACAATCAAAATTATTCAACATATTAAGAATATACTCAACTAAGGTGAACCAAATACTGAAATTAGCATCAAGTATTTTAAAGCAACCACAATAATCATGCAGTACTATAAAAGACAATGTGTTCTCAAAGTATTAAAAAAATAGGAAACTGCAAACAGATAAATGAAAATTAAAGGACAAAAAGATTCTGCAAGTAAAAATCAGTATAATGAAATTTAAATATCTGAAAAGATTTACAACATGGAAAATATGGGAGAGGAAAAACCAATGATCTTGAAGGCAGAGCAATAGAAATTACTCAATTTGAGCTAGAAAGAGAAAAAGAAAGAAAATGAAATGCAGAATCTGTGGGAAAATTTCAAGAGTTTAATATGTACACAACTGAAAATCCAGAAGAGAAGAGACACAATAGGATTAAAATTAATACAACCAATTAAAGGGACAATCATAGAACATTAGCCAAATGTTAGTGAAATACATAAATTTATTTATTCATGAAGCTCAGCAAACACCAACAGCATATATAAAGAAAGAACAGCATACACTGAGAAACAAAGATAAAACAAGCAAAGATAAACTGTTCAACAGCAAGAGAATAAAAATACCTTACAACGAATTGGCAAAAACTAAAAATCTTGATTTTTATTAGTAATGCTTTGGGGAATCAGGTACTCTAATATTGTCTTTGTGGGGCTGCAAAGTAGCTGAATTTTTATAGAGGCAAATTTGCCTATATTTGCAATGTACACGTGTATTTACCTTTTGTCTACTAGCAATTCTACTTCAAAGACTTTATCCTGAATACACACCTCCAGAAAATACACCAGGTTATTATCTGCAGAATTATTTGTGATAGTAAAATATTGAAACAAAAATTCATTTGCCCATCTAAAAAATAGTTGAATATATTAGAGAAATGTGCATCTGTAAAACATAATAAGAATGATCTTTGTGAATTACTAGAAGCTTTCAAAATATAATTTTTAGTGAAAAGTCAAATTATGAAAAATAGAGACATGATAGATGAAGATACATATCTGTACATCTATATGCATAGTATATCCATAAGATACTACCTACTAAAGGAAAAATGATAACTATACACTAAAATAATCTGTCAGAAAAGACATGAACCAAAGGATCCAATACACAACATCACCATTAATTTGTCAACAACAAAAAAAATGCATCGATGACACATCACTAATGTGGACTCTCTGCAAATAGTGCATATCATGAACCTTATTATGAGGGAACATCAGTCAAAGACAAACTACGTTCAATTTTACAAAATTGGTAATTTTCATTCATTATAAGTACCAGAAAAAGGAAAGACTGAAGGTTGCTAGATTAAAATGCACTGAAGAAACAAGCAATGCATGATCTTGACTTGTATTATCACCTAGAATAATAAAAAGTATAAATAATAATATTAGAAATGTAATAATAATTAAATATGGACTATGAATTAAATAACACTATTTATTTTAAATTCTATAATTTTAACAATTTTACTGTTATGTAAAAGACAACTCTTAAGAGATATATATAGATATCTGTCGTTTTAGTTAGAGGAAAATGGGCATAATTTCTCCCACTTACCTTCATATGGTTAAGTAGTATACCAATGTGGACAGAAGGATAGTTCTGAAAAACAAACAGGCCAAAATATATTAGTCAGTGAAGATATATAAGGGGCATATAGGAATTATTTGCAATATTCTTTTCTCAAAATTTGAAATCGTATCTAAATAAATAAATACCTTTTAAAACGTTGAGAATAACAAAAACTATGGGACTAATAGCTTTTAAATTTCTCCTTGACAAATCAATGTTCACTTTGCACTTTAAAAAATGTATATATTATATACGTTTGTACACATAAATGCTTTAACAGTGTTTATTTCTTTAATTAATACCTTAGAGAAGATTGGCTCAAAGTTAGCTCATGTTAGAATTTGAAATGTCTGGATGGCGGTGGTGTTGGTATTTTTCTATTTCTTGATGTCACCACTGATTCTCTGGGTGGCCATGTTGAAAAACTCATAGAAGTACATACTTGATAGATATAGTTTTTTGTGAATATATATTATACTAAAGAAATATTTTTTTTGAAAACAATATCAATTTGCATAAATCTCTGTTTTCTTTTTATAACTATATATCAAATCCATGTTGCTTTGTTTCTCTGGAAAAATGAAAGATGATAAATAGAAATAACTTAATTTTATGTTTTTGACCAGAGTTTGTTTTTAATAAAGCAGAAGGTTTCTATATTGGAAAATGTGAATAAAAGTATTCAATTTACCTGATTGACTTATTTTTTCTTCATGATATTATAACTGAGCTCCTAACTGATATTCCCAATTCTATCTTTTCCAGTTCTCATTCTGCAGTATAGTCTTCTTACAATTGTATTCCTAAATAATATTTGACAGTGTAAACTAGTTCTTGAATGAAGTTTCATGACTTTCCATTGCCTATGAAATAAAATATTTAATATTTTTCTTCTATCAGCTCACATGACTTTTTGTTTGTCATATCATTTTGGGGGCCAAACTTTCATTTTTTTGACCTTTTACTCATGGTAAGACATATTGATTTAAACACCTGGACTTTTTGTTTGAATCCTTTTTCTCTTATTTGTTAAATTCAGACACAATTCTTGAGATTTTAGTAACTAAAATGTTCAGATTTTTTAGGGCAATTCAATACTTGTAAAAAAAAATTAATTTACATAGTACTTTACATGCTCATATATTCAGAGAAGATATTCCCTAGAGGGAATTTCAACTTTAAATGGTACTGCTATAGAAAACAGGAATTGTGAATGCAGGGGCATATAATACAAGAAGAGTTAAAATATAAGAAAATGGAAAAAATGAAAGCGTTTTTATTTTTTCTATGTATTTTTTTAAATACAAAATTTTTAATAAGAGGACAGAAATAAATGGAGAGGTTAAATTACAGAATAAAACTTTGAGATACTTGCGAGAAAGATTTCATGGTAGTCGAGAGATCAAGGTTAGACAGTATGTGTGTCGTTGTGACTAATGAATTCCATCTTGGGTATCATAATGACATTTTTAGGTGTCATTTTTGATGAGAATTTGACGGGTGTTCTATAAATTCCTGTTCCATCAGAAGCTAATAATAATGTTCCACATTCTTCAGTCACTTTAATGGCTTCTTTTATTTATTTTTTATTTATTTATTTATTTTATTATACTTTAAGTTCTAGGGTACATGTGCATAACGTGCAGGTTTGTTACACATATATGCATGTGCCATGTTGGTGTGCTGCACCCATCAACTCGTCAGCACCCATTAACTCATCATTTACGTCAGGTATAACTTGCAATGCCATCCCTCCCCCCTCCCCCCTCCCTCGTCCCCCCTCCCCATAACAGGCCCCGGTGTGTGATGTTCCCCTTCCCATGTCCAAGTGGTCTCATTGTTCAGTTCCCACCTATGAGTGAGAACATGTGGTGTTTGGTTTTCTGTTCTTGCAATAGTTTGCTGAGAATGATGGTTTAAAGCTGCATCCATGTCCCTACAAAGGACACAAACTCATCCTTTTTTATGGCTGCATAGTATTCCATGGTGTATATGTGCCACATTTTCTTAATCCAGTCTGTCACTGGTGGACTTTTGGGTTGATTCCAAGTCTTTGCTATTGTGAATAGTGCCGCAATAAACATACATGTGCATGTGTCTAAATAGCATCATGATTTATAATCCTTTGGGTATATACTCAGTAAGGGGTTGGCTGGGTCATATGGCATTTCTAGTTCTAGATCCCTGAGGAATCCCCATACTGTTTTCCACAATTGTTGAACTAGTTTACAATCCTACCAACAGTGTAAAAGTGTTCCTTTTTCTCCACATCCTCTCCAGCTCCTGTTGTTTCCTGACATTTTAATGATTGCCATTCTAACTGGTGTGAGATGGTATCTCATTGTGGTTTTGATTTGCATTTCTCTGAGGGCCAGTGATGATAAGCATTTTTTCATGTGTCTGTTGGCTGTATGAATGTCTTCTTTTGACAACTGTCTGTTCATATCTTTTGCCCACTTCTTGATGGAGTTGTTTATTTTTTTCTTATAAATCTGTTTGAGTTCTTTGTAGGTTCTGGATATTAGCCCTTTGTCAGATGAGTAGATTGCAAAATTTTTCTCCCATTCTGTAGGTTGCCTGTTCACTCTGATGGTAGTTTCTTTTGCTGTGCAGAAGCTCTTTAGTTTAATGAGATCCCATTTGTCAATTTTGGCTTTTGCTGCTGTTGCTTTTGGTGTTTTAGACATGAAGTCTTTGCCCATGCCTATGTCCTGAATGGTACTACCTAGGTTTTCCTCTAGGATTTTTATGGTATTAGGTCTAACATTTAAGTCTCTAATCCATCTTGAATTAATTTTCGTATAAGGAGTAAGGAAAGGATCCAGTTTCAGCTTTCTACTTATGGCTAGCCAATTTTCCCAGCACCATTTATTAAATAGGGAATCCTTTCCCCATTTCTTGTTTTTCTCAGGTTTATCAAAGATCAGATGGCTGTAGATGTGTGGTATTATTTCTGAGGACTCTGTTCTGTTCCATTGGTCTATATCTCTGTTTTGGTACCAGTACCATGCTGTTTTGGTTACTGTAGCCTTGTAGTATAGTTTGAAATCAGGTAACATGATGCCTCCAGCTTTGTTCTTTTGACTTAGGATGGTCTTGGCAATGCGGGCTATTTTTTGGTTCCATATGAACTTTAAAGCAGATTTTTCCAATTCTGTGAAGAAAGTCATTGGTAGCTTGATGGGGATGGCATTGAATCTATAAATTACCTTGGGTAGTATGGACATTTTCACGATATTCATTCTTCCTATCCATGAGCATGGTATGTTCTTCCATTTGTTTGTGTCCTCTTTTATTTCACTGAGCAGTGGTTTGTAGTTCTCCTTGAAGAGGTCCTTTACATCCCTTGTAAGTTGGATTCCTAGGTATTTTATTCTCTTTGAAGCTATTGTGAAAGGGAGTTCATTCCTGATTTGGCTCTCTGTTTGTCTGTTACTGGTGTATAGGAATGCTTGTGATTTTTGCACATTGATTTTGTTTCCTGAGACTTTGCTGAAGTTGCTTATCAGCTTAGAGAGATTTTGGGCTGAGATGATGGGGTTTTCTGAATAGACAACCATGTCATCTGCAAACAGGGAAAATTTGACTTCTTCTTTTCCTAACTCAATACCCTTTATTTCTTTCTCTTGCCTGACTGCCCTAGCCAGAACTTTCAACACTATGTTGAATAGGAGTGGTGAGAGAGGGCATCCCTGTCTTGTGCCAGTTTTCAAAGGGAATGCTTCCAGTTTTTGCCCATTCAGTATGATATTGGCTATGGGTTTGTCGTAAATAGCTCTTATTATTTTGAGATACATTCCATCAATACCAAATTTATTGAGAGTTTTTAACATGAAGGGCTGTTGTATTTTGTCAAAGACCTTTTCTGCATCTATCGAGATAATCATGTGGTTTTTGTCTTTGGTTCTGTGTATATGATGGATTACGTTTATTGATTTGCATATGTTGAACCAGCCTTGCATCCCAGGAATGAAGCCCACTTGATCATGGTGTGTGAGCTTTTTGATGTGCTGCTGGATCCGGTTTGCCAGTATTTTATTGAGGATTTTTGCATCGATGTTCATCAGGGATATTGGTCTAAAATTCTCTTTTTCTATATTCTTATTTACAACTTGAGTCATAGACAATTAGTAAACATAAAAGAGGTATTTTAAATGGGCTACATTTTTATCAAATATATTCTGTGGGAAAACTCTAAATTCCACAGGAATATGAATGTGGGTCATTTGAGAGTACAGAGAATATGCTTGTGCATTCCGTCTAAGATAAAAAGTCATTGCAGAAAAAATCCAAATGACAGAATATGAAAAAAGGACAACTGGAGCCAAAATCATTTGGGAATTATCAGGTCTTAATAACAAGAGGACATGCTTGGCCCAGTAATGTCATGAAAGGAGTGGAAGTGTAGGCTTCTTCTGACTAAAAGTGTAGGCTGTAAGTCCTAAAGAATATTTGAGATTTGGAAATTGAGTGTTTTATTCCATTTTCTTCCATGTAGAACGTGCTTCTGTTTCATTTTAGTATCTCATGTCGAGATGTAATCTAACAGTAGAGTGCATGAGCAAGAGATTTGTAGTCAGGCAATGCAGACGTGAACCCACCTCGTAGTAATTTTGTGAATTTTCTCAAATTGTCTGACTTTTCTGAGCCCCAATCTGTCAAATGGAGAAAATAGCAATTCCTTCCTGCTTGTGAGGCTAAGTTGTAATAACGTATGTAAATTATGTGTACATAAATATTAATAATTTAAACTGTGTACCATGTCCACTCATGTGGACAGCCCCAGGATGCCTACCTGATATGCTTTTCCTGTGTCCCTACCCTAAATCTCATCTTGAATTGTAATACCCATAATCTTCATAATCCCCATGTGTCAAGGATAGGTTCAGCTGGAGGCACTAATAATTGGATCATGGGGGTGGTTTTCCCCATGCTGTTCTCATGATAGTGAATCTTACTAGATCTAATAGATTTCCCGTGATGGCGCTCCCTCCATCCTGCTGCCCTGTGAAAAAGGTGCCTGCTTCTCCTTTGCCTTCTTACAATGATTTTAATTTTCCTGAAGCCACCCCAGCAATGCAGAACTGTGAGTCTAGTGAACGTCTTTCCTTTATAAATTACCCAATGTCAGGTATTTCTTTATAGTAGTGTGAGAATGCACTAATACACTACCTCTTACCAAATTTTTGAGATGTTAAAGAGGAAAGTTTTTTTCCTGTCTTCGAATATAAACTTCTAAATATCAATAAAGCAGGTAGGTCAAAAAAGTGAAAGAAAATATTCATACTATATTTATAGTTTGTATTATTTTTCCTCCACAGGGCTTTCTCACACACATATCCCAAATTGTGTAAGGTTCAGGCTATACAAACCCTGCATCAGCCTTCTTACAGGATCTTATAATTTCTATCAGGGGGAGCTGAAACTCCTCTTCGGTGTATGGAAAGTTATTACCTTTTCTGACCTGTTATATCCTTATTGGTGAAATTTTATGATAGTTCCTTACCATCTTGCAGGTGTAATATCTGAATATTAAAAAACACTGAATTACAACTGTATATAGTTGTGTACATGCTAACTGTAATTTTGATGAGGCTTAGCTCCAAATCTTTAGTTCAGTTACTTAAGGACATTGGTACAATGGCATGGAAGTGAGGAAAATGCTTTTTCCCTAGTTAATACAAGTAAGTGTTATTTTATTTTAAGATGTTATAAATACCTCACTTGTTTTGAAACAAACCATAATTTGGTTTTGTAGTACTGAATTTCTGCTAATTCTTCTATACCGTCTTATAATCACTGACATGAACTTGAGAGACAAAGACAGGAAATACACAGTTCAAGGTCTTCGAGTAGAACAGAGTATAAGAAAGGGTATGGATTCAGTGTCCTATAACCTAGATCATCCACCTTGACTAATTGGCAAAAAGATTTTGTATATTCAGATGGGACACATTAACAAAAGGAAGCTTAGAAATGTACTTCCCATGCAGAATATGTGGCAATAAAATAACTCCTTTAGACACAAGAGCCGAAATTTTACCAATACCAGATGTATGACAGATTTACAAGAGAAAAACAAGTGACGAATATACCCCATATTTGATACATTATTGACAAATATTATAATACCTGCTATGTGACAAAATGTTTAGATAACTGTTCATTAAATGTTTAAAAATCTCTTATCTGCCTGGCCCCTCAGGCATTCAATGTGACTATGTTAAGTGATAAAAAATCATGGAACATTGTTTTTACAGAATCCTAGATTTGGAAAGGAAATTTAAACCATTTGTTTACTGCACCTCAGAAATATAATCTATTGTCTATAATCGTGCTCCATTGAACACCAGTATTTGGTAAAATACTGACAGGTGCATCTACATTATAAGGCAGGCCATCTTGTGGTTGAGTGACCAAACTCAGCTATAAAGCACAGTTTATTAATATTAATGCAAAGTCCCTCTACTGTCCAACTAATCATAATTTTTTGTAGTAACTTAAACACTTCTCCTTTATCTAAATTTTTAAAATGTATGCTGTAGTGGACATGGCGGTTATTCCCTAAATATCCATGCTGCTCCATCCCATTATATAGCAACTATTCTTCTCGGATGAAGTTGACTTCAGCAGGACCCTGAGAGTTCTAAGCCATCACTACTGTCTGTCTCCAATGCCTCATCTTAGTCCTTCTCACTCTCATCTCACTTCAAGTCTCCTAGAGTCACTTGTCTCCTCCCTGATTCCAATCCATTCTTCATGGAACCCATTCTCCAGCAGCCCAGATGATCTTCACGAGCACTAATCATACCATTACTTTTCTGTTTTATTTGTGAACAAAATTCTACAAGTGTTTTACATTGCTCTTTGAATAAAATCTATTACGTTTTTCATGGCTTACATATCCACAATGTGACCCAATTTCTTTCTACATTCCTAGACTCATCTCATAGCATTTCAAAACTAAACCATTATTCCCTGGCCACATCAGCTTCCTTTTCCTCTCAATGAACAACTCAGCTTTTCCCTACATATAGAACATTGCAGTTGTCATTCTCTTACGTGGATTTATTTTCCCACAGCAGTTCATGAGTCTCATTCATTCTCATTTTTCAGATGTGAACCAAATGTAGTTCCTTAGAAGAGTTCCATGACACACTAGTACTACTAAAGTACTCCCTCTGGGGTACTCTACTTATTGTTCACGAGCTTATTTTTTTAATGGAACACTGCATAATAAATAATAATATTAAATATCTCACCCACTGGAATGTGAGCTGCATGAAAATAGGGGATATTTTTGTTATCTGCACTGCTTTGAAATAAGCCCTTGAACGATAGCTTTTATATAGTGTTTTGTTACACACCAACACATAATTGTTAAATGCTGAATAAATAAATGGAACTAGCATATAACTTTATTATTCCTATCAGTCATATTACTAAATAACAAGTATAAATTTGTATAGTAGTTAGAGAACAGCGGTAATAAGAGAGAGTGCTTCTAATAGCACATCACAAAATATTAAATAAATTATTTTCACTAACACCATCAGGGTACAGTTTAGCATGAAACAGTCAATTAATCACCTGTCCCATTTAGCATTCCTTACTACACTAACCTATAATAATTTCTACTTGTGAGCATCCTTAGCCTTTGCTAAATATACAACTCATTTGGTGTTGGCACACACTGTCCTTTGATATCAAGTATATTAATGCAAATTGCTCTCCCATTTATAATTGCTTCATGTTTATAAGAAAATGTCATATATAAATTCTAGCCTATTATGAGCTATTATAACCTTCCAAAGCATTCTGAAATATAGGCAATGCTAATCACTATTTAGTAAACACTAGTTTAAGTCATGGTAGAGGCCAGAGGAATTAAACAAGGGAATAAGCAGAACTTTATTATAAACATTTCCTATTAGCCACAATGCTAAGCATGAATGAGTCGAGTAAAAACTAGTTTACTTGATAGTAAATAAATATTTTACTTGGCCAGGCTCAATGTCTCACGCCTGTAATCCCAGTACGTCGTGAGGCCAACACAGGTGAATCACAAGGCCAGGAGATCAAGACCATCCCTGCCAATATGGTGAAACCCTGACTCTATTAAAAATACAAAAATCAGATGGATGTGGTGGCACATGCCTGTAATCCCAGCTACTTGGGAGGCTGAGGCAGGAGAATCACTTGAACCAAGGAATTGGAGGTTGCAGTGAGCTGAGATTGCACCATTGTGCTCCAGCCTGGTGACAGAGCGACTCTATCTCAAAAAAAAAAAAAAAAAAGAAAAAAGTATTTTACTTAATATCAATGAATATTTTAGTATTTCTTTGATCAATTAGATGTTTGTAGTTTTCTTGGGGACCCTCCCTTACCTCTTTCAATCATAAAGCCCATCCAAAGAAATGTCCTTCTATCTTGAGTTTCTTCTAAGTGTAGAAACCAAAATTAAGGGAAGAGAACTTAGAGTTTTTCATTTGACAAATATCTTTTCACTCACACTAGGCATTGTGCTAAATTTGGAGATATAGCTTGGAAAAAAACAAATGATTTTTTTTATTGAGATACACACTTTAGTTAAGAAAGTAATAAAAAACAAATACATAAATTAGAGTTTTTATTTTTTACTTTTTTTTTTTTTTTGAGATGGAGTCTAGCTCTGTTGCTCAGGCTAGAATGCAATAGTGTGATCTCATCTCACTGCAACCTCTGCCTCCTAGGTTCAAGCTATTCTCCTGTCTTAGCCTCCCGAGTAGCTGAGATTACAGGCACGCAGGCATGCCTGGCTAATTTTTTGTATTTTGGTAGAGACAGGGTTTCACTGTGTTGCCCAGGCTGGTCTCAAACTCCTGAGTTCAGGCAATCCACCCACCTCGGCCTCCCAAAGTGCTAGGGTTATAGGCATGAGCCACCATGCCTGGCCAGAGTTTTTATTTTTTTGCTTTTGAAGGCAAATGTGAAATGATCCCTTTTGTTGAATTGATGAGGGAGTCTAGGCTTTAGTCGAATAATCCCACAGGGAAGCCATGTTGGCCCGTATAATAAGATTGTGCTAGAAGGAAAAACAAACCAAAAAAGGAGCCTATGTGGACTGTTTGTGAGCAAACTTAAGAGATCTTGGATTTAGGGTGAATGTTTTGATTAGCAGCTGTGTTTGCAATCTACATTGTGAATAGAAGTTGAGGAATATACATTTCTGAAAAGTTTTGCAGTGTAACTAATTTATCATTAAAATATTTATTTGACTTTTTTTTGTAAGTGTCCTTGGTTGCAGCGGTGATGTTCTATTGAGCCTAGTAGCACAAAGCCTAAATGGGTTACACTGAGTTAGTTCATACTTAGCATAGTAGGTGATAGGTAATATTTAATAAATTGGTCTTCTACCCTTGTTTCATTCCTCTGCTTCTACAATGATTTAAACAATCGTGATTCTTTATGGTTAAAAGCTTGCTAAGCATGTCACAGAGACCTACCTCCATTTCTCCCTCCTGCCTCCTGGTCTTCTCTCTTTACTGACATCCTCCCTGATATGGTTTGGTTCTGTGTCCCCACCCAAATCTCATCTTGTAGCTCCCATAGTTCCTACGTATTGTGGGAGGGGCCTGGTGTGAGATAACTGAATCATGGGGGCAGGTCTTTCCTGTGCTCTTCTTGGGATAGTGAATAAGTCTTACGAGATCTGACAGTTTTAAAAACACTATTTTCCCTGTACAAGCCCTCTCTTTGCCTAATGCCATCCATGTAAAACATGACTTGATCCTCTTTGCCTTCCGCTATGATCGTGAGGCCTCGCCAGACACATGGAACTGTAAATCCATTAAACCGCTTTTCCTGTATAAATTACCCAGTCTCAGAGATGTCTCTATCAGCAGCATGAAGATGGACTAATACACTCCCTCTTTGCTTCCTAATATTTCTTAAACTCTTACAGTGGATCAGGCAACACAAATTCCCCAAAACATCAAAATAATACATGGAATTTCTTCATAGATCTTTTTGAATCTTCCAAGGTCTTCAGTGTTTCATTTAACCTGACAGTCACCTAGTATTTTCTCGGAGTCCTTTTTTTTTGTTTGAGACGGAGTCTTGCTCTGTCACCCAGGCTGCAGTGCAGTGGTCAGATCTCGGCTCACTGCAAGCTCCGCCTCCCGGGTTTACACCATTCTCCTGCCTCAGCCTCCCGAGTAGCTGGGACTACAGGCGCCCGTCACCTCGCCTGGCTAGTATTTTTGTATTTTTCAGTAGAGACGGGGTTTCACCGTGTTAGCCAGGATGGTCTTGATCTCCTGACCTTGTGATCCGCCCGTCTCGGCCTCCCAAAGTGCTGGGATTACAGGCTTGAGCCACCGCGCCCGGCCTCAGAGTCCTTTTTGTACTCATCATAAATTATGAAGTTTAAGTTTGTTTATCCATAGCAAAGCTAAGTTGATAGGTCTTTAATTTCCAAAATTATGTTGTTTTTTCTTCTTTTAGAAAGACAAATGTACTATTGACCTCATTTGTTTACCGGTTTGATATTTTATGAATGTGTCAATATACCTTGTTTAGAAGATCTCAGGGGGCCTTGCCCTACTCACAACTGAATATTTAGAACTAAATATTAAGATATTGTACTGTCTATATAAATATCTGTACATGGGTGATATTGGTATATAGGAGAAAGACACAATTTAATAAACTCTGAGAATATCATAGGCACTAGGCTGAAAACTTTACCTATAGTTTTTTGGGTTTAAATACATTATCTTGAAAGCAACCCTGTGGAACAGGCTCCATCATACTATTTCAAAAATGAGGAATAGGCCCAGGGAGGTAAAATACTATCCTTAAGTTGGCATAGTTTGCACTAATTGAGTATAGGCTTGAATACAGTTCTATAGCTCAGATAAATACACTATCCATAGTAATGAAAGCAATTAGATATTACTAATGCATGCAAATATCATGCCCACTAGGCCAGGGAGAATATTTAGTACTTTGTATATATTATTTTAATTTAATTCTCAGAATACTTTTATCAGATGGACAAAATTATTAATTCATTTTACAGTTGGTGAAATTGAGGCATGGGAAAATTGGGCAATTTTGAACTATCAGTTAAGGATCTAGTTAGTTTTTTAAAGGAAAGCTAAATCATTCCCCAATCTCTACTCCAATTCTGTAGAAATAGGTGTTTCTTCATTAATTATATTTAAATAAATATAACTAACTTAGTAGTCTGTGGTTGTCGTTTTCTCAAAATCAGATATTTAGAGCTTAGTTTGTACCGTATATTTTGCTCTATCGCAAGGAGAATTGAAAAGGGAATAAAATATATATTTGGCTTCTGGAAGTGTTCTAATTCTTCTGTCTTTAAAGTGAATAGAGATAAAAAAAAATGTTTCAGTGAGTGTCTATGTTTCATTATGGTGACTTTGAGAAATGTTGACTCTATAAACTATTTCAGTGCTTCCTTTAAATGTTTAAAATTATCTCAATTAATGCATAGACCAGTGGCCAGAGTGCTGGATAGGGAGTTGATACAATAGCACTTAAGCAATAGATTTATCCTTATGTATGTGGTATTGAGTAAGCCATTTAAATTCCCCAAGGCTTGTTTTCCTTATCTCTAAAATGAAAACATTTTGACTGGAAGATACTGAACGTTTCTCTAAGATTATTTTAAATTTTCTGCTATATCTAATTCCAATTCTAGGAGCTTCAAGTTAGGTCAAGGCTTATTAGTTTCTCAGTGGAAAGATAGGACAGATTATTTTTCTTTCAAAATGATAGCAATCAAGGGAAAGTAATCACACATAATTGTGAGGCCAGGATTCTGGACTTAAGAGAAAATATATTAGTGAACATAAGCTTTAATCAGTTTGGTCAAGACAATATTCCTTTTCTTAGTGGAACACAGTTGTGTTAGTGTAAGCAGTGGTTGAGAGTGTTTAAGAAGTCAGGGGTAAGTTTTTCAACTGAATATCTAAAAAATCTTTCTCCTAAAGCTTGAAATTATAGTAAAAACAAGACATTACTCTGAATTTTCTAGATATAAAAATAGTCTTGTTACACTTCTAATTCTTAGAAGTATGGAGTTTAGAGCAAATATAAATTAAGAGCTGAAATTCCTTAAACATACAAGTCTCCTTGAAATGAGAAAAAGCTTAATCATTGTAACAAGTAAATAAGTAAGACACATCTCAATATAAATTGATCTTGAACTTGCTCTTAAGGTGTTTGCCATAAATATTGTCTTTTTTTTGGAACTTGGCACCTATAGCTCACTATAATAAACTTAATATTCACTATAGAAGTCTTAGACTAGGCAGGGTATGATGGTTCATGCCTGTAATCCCAGAACCTTGGGAGGCAGAGTCTGGCAGACAGTTTAAGCCCAGGAGTTCGAGACCAGCCTGGGCAACACAGCAATATTCCATCTCTTAAAAAAAAAAAAATACAAAAATTAGCTGGGTGTGGTGGTGTGGGCCCATAGTCCCCGCTACTCAGGAGGCTGAGGTGAGAGGATCACTTGAGCCCATGAGATAGAGGTTGCTCTGATCCAAGCTGGAGTGCCACTGCACTCCAGCTGGGCAACAGAGAAAGACCCTGTCTCCAAACAACAACAACAATAACACCACCACAAACACACATACACCCACATTAAAAAAAATAAAGTATTTGACTCTATAGCAACTTAATAAAAATAACATTTGAAATTAAAATTGCTTGATGAGCATAAGGATCATTGAAAAGAAATCTGGGCACAAAACAAATATTAAAATCAACAAGGATAAAAAAGGAAAACATGAAATAACAAAATGAATCTAACTGTATTTTACATGAATAATGCAACTACACTGAAGGAAATTTAAAAAAAGAATTCTAGCATTTGAACACCATTTTTGTTACAAAACTTTCTGCTACATGCAAGGGAATTGTGAAGAAATGTAGGACTCCAGTTAGTAAGTTTATTTTTCTCAATGTTATGAATTATAATTTATGAAATTCTATATATTTCAGGACTGAGTAGACAAGCACATATAATGTAAATAAAGAAGTCAAGGTTCTCACTGTTGGAGAAGAGAATGGATCATACATATATATAGGAAACCTAGAATAAACCCTGTGATACTGAAATGGAATTGGATGAATCAATATAAATGTATGGTTTTCGGTATACATAGGCAGATATTTAAAATATGAATATAGTAAATAATGTTCACATATTATATATGTGTATACGCTATACACATTTTGTCATCAGATTTTGCCCCCTAAGTGTAACTTCCACTGATGTTTCTTGCCTTAACCAAATAATTACTATGAAAGTTGACAAATGGTGATTTTATAATTCTATAATTCCTTCCACATATATTGGTTGGCTAGTTGGCATTTGACTATAAAAAGAAAAGAGATTCTGTGTTAGTTCTTTCAGGCAGATATAACATAAAATATCAGAAAATTAGTGTTTTATAAACAACAGATATTGATTTATCAAAGTCCTGGAGCTCGTGATATCCAAGATTAAGGTGCCAACAAATTGGATGTCTTGTGAGGGTGTATTTTCTGTTTCATAGATGGCTGCTTCTTTCTGTGTCCTCACGTGGTAGAAGGTGGAAGGCAGCTCTCTGGGGCCTCTTTTGTAAGGGCACTAATGCCATTTACAAGAGCTCTGCTTTCATGAGTTAATCAGATTCCAGTGATCCCCATTTTCTAACACCATAACATGTGTTAGATTAGGTTTCAACAAACGAATTTGGGCGTTGGGGAGGCAGACACAAACATTAAGATCATAACAGATTTTATGTAGGTAGATCTTATGTCTACTTGAAAGGCTTAGAATTAATGACAGCCTAGTAGCAATGAGTATGCCTTGTCCCCAGATCTTGTTTTCTATATACCATACTCCACTAAATGGAACCAGGGCTCAATGAAGAAATGGATGATTCCAGGAATGAGGCAAAGTAATACAAGATGAAGCTGGAACATCTTGCTGAACAATAAAGAAACAAAGGTGCTAAAAATTGTGCAGCGAATGTCAAAAAGACACAGGGGCAGGACTTTCATTAGCTAGGACAATTTTCACATGTACATGAATAATGATGCCAATGATTCTAACCCATTGAACAAAAAGCCATGAGTCTGTACTGACGTATGTAAATATATTAATACATGAGAATAACTTCTTAAAACAGATGTCAAATCATCAACAAATGTAGAAGGAATGATGGAATTATAGAATCAAAACTTGCCAACCTACATGGTAATAACAAATTAAGGCAAGGCTTAATACATATTTGAATTGAGAGTAGAAGTTTAATGAGAAATACCGTACATAGATAACTACAGATTTCTTCCCCAGTAATGACTCTTACTGGAGAAATCTAGCACAAACTACATGAAATGATCATAGTTAACATGACCAGTAATGAACACAGTTCACTTTTTTGCCCCCCAAAAAGCCCCAGGTTTATTTTGAATATTCCCCCTCTCAGTACTTGAATCAGCCATTTCTTCAGTGAACTGGGTTTTTTCCATTAGATAATAATAGACATGGACATTTTTGAAGAGTCTGGTAAACCTATTGTGTAGTGTATCTTAATTTGAATTTGTGTGGTGCTTTCTTATAATCATGCTCAGATCATGCATTTTTGGCAAGAACATCAATGTTAGAGATGATGTTCTGTTCGTCTCACTTCATTCTCTTGGAAAGCACACAATGTGGCCTGTTCTGGGGTTCCTTTTGGTGGAAAAAAAAAGGTGAAATGTACTGAAAAAATAAAAACCACACACACACACACACACACACACACACACACACACGATAATGAAGGTATATCAAAGGGACATAGAATTCAACAAAAAGGGCATGTCAAACCTCAGTAAAGCCACAGAAAAGCATCAGAGAAAATCAATTGAAGAATTTTACAAAAATACGTGGCCAATATTCTTCCAAACTATCAAAACCATAAAAAAGTGGGAAAGCTGAGAAACTGTCATAGTTCAGAAGACTCTTAGCAAACATGATGATGGAGTGTAATGTGGTATACTGAAAGGTAACCTGGGATGAAAAAATGAACATTAATTACAAATTTAGAAACTCTATGGACTTTTAGATACAAATAATGTATCAATACTTGTTCACTAGGTGTGACAAATATATCATCCTAATGTAAAATCTTAAGGAAAACTGGGTACAGGTTACCCAGAAATCTCTGTCCTATCTTTGCAACTTCTGGAAATCTAAAACTATAAGAAAATGAAAAGTTCCTAAAGAAATACATATCAAGGTCATGAAAGGCAAGGAAAAGCTGAACAACATTTTAGATTGAGGGAGAGTTAAAGAGACATGCAAAGCATGATTCTGGTTTTGATTCTGTACTATTTTTTTCTTTTGCAATGAAAGCCATTATTAGGACAAATGGAAATACAAATAATTTCCACAAAGTAGTTGATTCCCCTAAGACTATTTTAATATTTGAGGCTTTAAACATAGGAGATAAATCCAGGAGCAGGTTCCACGTGGCAATCCCTCACCTCCACTGCAATCATTGTGAACAAAATACAAGTGGGCTTAATTTGCTTTGTAAATGATTATTTCTAAGTCAACACTTGAACATCTTGCTTACTAAATCCTTGCCAGTTCATTTATGTAGATCAGATTCCAGAGAACAAAAGTTTTTAACTTCATTAAATTGCTGGAGACCTTCCCAAACTGAGAATAGGCTTCTCCCTATGAAATTATTTTGTGTCCACAGGACTTTTGCTGAGAGGCAGTGGAGGAATGAGAGGACCCTTTTCACAGTGTGGAAGTCTCCATACATGATGATCCAGCCTTAGAGTTGTGAAACTAGATGAGAAATAGAATTAGCATGAGTAATTTAATATTTTTTTTTATCTTTTTTTCTGAAGCCTATTCCCACAGATCATGATGTGCAGACATTAAAAAACAACTTTTGATGAGGCAGTGGCAGGAAAAAAGGTGAGAAAAATTAAAAGATTACATGCTCCCTACCCCATGCACATTGGCTAGCTCAAAAATAGGCCCATTTTAAGAATATGCAGTAGAAAATTAGGCTTCATTTGTACGTGATCAGTTTAATTCCTGCCTCTATTGTTCCCCATTGGTATAATTCTAAGAACTAAATATGAAAAGGAGATTGTTTTGGAGGAAAGTAAATTGAAAAGAATAGATTTTCTAAGAGAAAGTAGATTAGACATGTTAGTTTTTTGCGTCTTGGGTATTCAGAAATGTTAGAAATGTTAGGCAGTATTATCCACTAAATATATTTCTCAAAATTGAAAAGTTCTTTAATTCCATTTCTAATCTTTATAATTGTGACTTGCAGGGTTGCCTTCAGCAATACAGAAGTATTGCTCTGATGGAATGAATGTACATAATTATTCCAGAACTTCACTCAGAGAGAGGTGTAATTATTTGCCTGAACAGAGAGTACTTAAAGTTTTTGACCTCTAATGGAAACAGAAGGAAAGCCATCCTCCAGGCAAGCCCTAGAGTGGACTCACCTCTGAATCCAGTGCTTCTCTAGCTTGCATTGAGGAATGTACCTCTCAGCAGATTCTCTCAGAATTTCATAGTTAGAGATATTTTGATGTTTTTAGCTAGTAATACCCTATTTCATCAAAACTCCCTTCTCAACTCAGTGATGAAATTAGGAGCTATGCTTTAAAAGAAAAAAATGAACTTTAAATGTATGCATTTTATATGTATAGGAGATTAAAACTGCATAGTAAGAATGTTATGCCAAATTGGATCACAATTAAATAAGGAAATCTCTCCTTTGAGTGACTTTAGGGAATTTTCAGGAGATTTCAAGACCAACCCTTTTTAGAAGGCCCATTCTTTGTTACCTCCATCCCCAGCCACCAAAACCAGAACATTTAACATTAGAATAGCAGTTAAAAGGAAGTATGAATGTTCAGAATAAAAATATTACTTCTGTACCTAAGTAAAAATATAGACAGTAACATATAGAATAGAGTGAAAGTAAATAAAGCCTACTACAGTGAGCTATTAATAAATTTCAGAGTAAACTTTGTGCACGGGTCTAAAGGCAATGAAGACTGTAGATTGGTCGGTAACAATAGTCCTGAGCAAGCAGTCCGCAGATTATAGTTTATACTTAAATTGTGCTTAATCAAAACTGAACATGAGGATATAGAAGTACAAGTTTTCATGTAGCAACACTGACAGGACATATATCAGAAGCCCTTTTGTAGTCTTGTTTCTTTCATGCACTGCACCTCAACTTACCTGACCCAGGATACTAAATGGGGTAGACAACTTAGATTGGCTCTCACTGCCTGCATTCCTCTTCCTTTCTAATTGGAAAGGTAAAACAAACACACAACATTGTTTCCCAGACTGTTGTGAGACAAAGTGGAGGCTGTTTTTCAATTCCTGTTGCTGTGATAGATACAGATTTCTAGAGACAACTGAAGCATCAAGTACTCAGTGTTCCATGTTTTCATCCCTAGCTTCATGGGTATAAAAAGTAGTTGTGGAGGACACAGCAGAAGCAGCTTCAGCCTCCTAGTCTCTGAATGTAACTGTGGTAGTTATAGTTGAGTTCTTTTGACCGTAATTGAGTAGGCATGGCCCCTTAACTTCTGTCCCACCAGGTAATTCAGTGATTTGGCAGGACCCTAATTCCTTACGTTATTTCCCTTCCCTCTAGCAATATTTGAATTACTCCTTCTAGAATGAGCATTAAGTTTTGACTGATTACCAGATTGCAATATATATATATTTTTTGCCACATAGAATTCTATGTAACATTCTCGTTGCATAATGAGGTTCAGTAATTCTTACAAAAGTCTATTATTTTCATAAAGCCCTGAGTTAAAGAATTTCTTCTAATTATTGAACTTCGTAAATATTCCCTTTTTGGAGATTTTTAACTGATTATTACAGTGGTATGGAAAGTAGGAAAAAATAAACAGTTCTCTTGGACCATCCTATGTTAATCATACTTAATGTTTTACGGATAAACTCTATTACAAAAACTCTCTTGGAAGATATACAGTGCTAAGTTCCCAGGCTTTGTAAACAGATTCAGAAAAGAGAATCATCTACTGAATGTCACAACAATATTTATATTGGAAACAAACATTAATGGGCTCATATTAAATAGTGTCATTACTAGCACATTGGATGTATTTGTGTGAATAAGAAAAGGAGATACTTTCAGGAACCCCCCCGCAAAAAAACCCAACTTTGAAATAGATCCATTCAGGTTATAGAAATAACAAAAGACAATACCTATTCCTCCTAGTGGAAAAAAGTTATGCTGAGGATTTCAGTTACAATTCACCATTGCATTGACTGACCTTGTATATGACATGGAATGCACACTGTTTATGATGACCCTTTTCAAATGCTTATCACACTACTTGGAATACGGTAGATAGCTAAAATAAGTATTGGATTAATTAAATTTCTCTTCTAAGAGTCCAGCCAGTGAAGTATGGCAAAAATAAGAAAGTATAACGTGTGCCTTCATCTCTTTATCTTCTGCACATAATCTGAAGTCTGATGCATATATGTGGATTCCTTACCAAGTCTCTCTCATGATTATGGTAACTACGTTTTAAGATGAGATTTGGGTGGAGATGCAGCCAAATAATATCAGGCTTATTTGCTGTTCTTTGTTTATATTTGTTTTGTTGTTGCTGTATCTTGAAAGTCACTGGTATTCCCTTCTGTAGTATCTACTCTTCTGTCAAGCCCTTCCAGTAATTTTTTTTAACTTGGGATATTTATTTTTCATCTCTTGACGAAGTTCTATTTACCTATATTTATAGCTGCAATTTCCGCATTAAGATTTTATTAAGTTTTTATTTTCCTTTAAATCTACTATCACATTTATAAAAGGGTTTTTAAGGATTAATTCTCTAATTCCAATAGCTCTGATATATCTTTATTTTTCTTCATATTTATTTTTTCCTTTAGAGACAAGGTCTCTCTCTGTCACCCAGGTGGGAGTGCAGTGGCACGATCATCGTTCACTGCTGCATTGCACTCTTGGGCTCGAGCAATCTTTCCTCTGCAGCCTCCCAAATAGCTGGTACTACAGGTGCACATAACCATGCCTGTCTATTTTTTTTTTCTGTAGATACAGGATCTTGCTATGTTGTCCAGGCTAGTCTCGAACTCCTGGGTTCAGGTGATCCTCTTGCTTCAGCTTCCCAAATAGCTGGAACTACAGGCACACACCACCATGCCCAGATACTTCTTTCAAAACAATTTTTGTAGATATAGGGTCTCACTGTGTTGCCCAGGCTGGTCTTGAATTCCTGGGCTCAAGTGACCCTTGCTCTTCAGACATCAAAAGTGCTGGGATTTCAAGCATGAGCCACTGTGGCCAGCTTGGATGTCTTACTTTTGATTTGAATTCTTTCATTGATAATCCTCTTTTTTTTTTTTTTTTTTTTGCATTTTTCTCTATCTAGTAAATTTTGTTTTGAATACCAGACACTGTTAATGTCATACATTTAGACTTTGAATGCTTTTATCTTCATTTAAATTGAATATTGTTTGGGAAGTTTGCTACTTGCAGATCATCTTTAGGTAATTTTGCAGCTTTGTTGTTGTTGTTGTTGTTTTAATGGGAGGTTTAGAAAGCCTTTGTGGTAGGTCAAATTTTGCCTTACCATTAAGATCTTAAAACTATAGGATTTCTCCTGGACTTTTTGAACGTGTAACAAGAACAAGGTCTCTCCCCTTTTGTGGATCATAACTTGAACAATTCCCAACCCTTTGTGAGCTCTTTGAATTGTTCAGCTACATCTCTCTGGTAGTTTTTTTTGTTGTTGTTTTTTGTTTTTTCGTAGTATGTTGATGTTTTATCCTACACAGGTACAATTTAGTATTTAACAGACTCATGTTATTTCTTAAGCAGATTACTCAAGTTCCTCCCTTTCAGTAATTTGCCCTCTACATTACGGCAGTAACAACTTCCCTAGATTGTAGCCTTTACCTTGCCAACTCATCCAGATCACCGTGTCCTTCTTGTATTTCTTCTGTCTGTACTACTCAGGAAAGTGAATCATGGCATGAAACCGAAAAATTTGTAGTAGCCATTTTTGTTTGTTTGTTTGTTTGTTTTCATGTTCTCTCGGGAATGACAGTCCTGTAATGTTATTAAATATGCCTGTAAATATTTAAAAAATGTGTTTAGTATATTTTTCTACTTTTTTAACAGCAGATGGCAAATAAATTAATGGTAATTCCAGTATTATTTCAAGTTGAGCAACATCTTTCTTTAATGTTCCATCCTTAGATAAAACACTACAACTACCCCTCTTTTTCCCAATATATTATACGTAATATAGTGTTATAATATTTAAGTGTTCCCCTTTTCAGTATCATTGCATGCAGTTACAGAGCATTTAGTGTTCGTTACAGATTTAAAAGCTGGTTTGGCTTCCATTTTCCAATGTAAATCATTTGTCTACTCAGGGAAACTGATAGCTTAGTCTCCAGTAGTATAGATTGCAAGCATAAATAGTGATTAGATTGGAATATTAATTATAGTTCCTTTCTGAACTGTTCAAAAGTAGTTAAGATATACTCTGAATAATTCAGACTTCACAATTCTGAAGTAGAAATAAAACTACATTCAACTTTTATTTGTAAATCTTAATAGTTTCAAGTCTTTATCATTGAGTTAGGAAACTTTTTCCCTTGAATATTTACCTTAGTCACCAAATACTTATGGAAATCTCCAAAGAGTGCTTCATATAGATCTTCAATCTGGTTTTGGTCCTTGTTCTTCTGTAGCCTTATTTCCATAAAAACTAAAACGCCATTAATTTTGGATTTGATTTTATTTGAATAATAAAGATATAAGTACTATTTGTATTTGCAGGAGGAGATTGAAGTTGAGTAGCTATTAACTAACAGTTCGGATTGCTTGAGACACAAAGAAGAAAGTGCTCTTTCCTTTAAGTTGAATTGTATTGCTTTTACTCCAGCTCTATTTCAGCATCGCTACATTAAACATTCAAGATATAGCTTTATTCTTGTTACTACTCTTTCCTTATTGTCAAGGGTGCTAGAACTCCACTCCAGTCACCTCCACTTTTGGAAAGCTCTTTTGGATGAGCTGATGCTTGCTAAAAGTATATGTAGATTTTCCCACATCCTCTGCTTTGTTTGATCATTATTCATCATGGAAGTATTATTTTGTCACTCTGTGTTACACTTTGGCGGCAGGGGTCCCAAAGCACAATTTAATCTGGACCTGATACAGAATTTAGTGAGATGCCTCCTTCAGTTAAGATTACATGGCCTTTATTCTCCTCCATGGTATGTATGGGTGACCAGAGTGGTGGATTCAGCTGGATTCTGATGTCATTCACTCTGCTATTTCCAAAACATATATGCTGTGATTCTCAGGCTCTTTATTTTCTTACTCTGAGAATTGTTGCTTATCCCTGCAATTTTATTTTATTTTATTTTTTTGTAGGAGTTCTGCCACCTAATCTACAACATACTTGTGAACCTTAGATGCTGAAAGTGTTGAACTCCTCCTCACTAATCATCCTTAGTGGTTTCCTTAGCTTCTCCCCTTCACCCCTGTTTATCTTTTTTTTTTTTTCTAATTCGATGCATAGGTTTTATCTCTTAGTTTTTATTCTGCTTAACAAGCCTATTTATTACCTAAGTAAAATAGAAGCCAATTTCTAAATGTCAGAAAGTCTTTTTAGAGTTGTTTTAAAACTCACAGTTATCTCTGGGCACTATATGGTTATATCCTTCAATAGGAAAAAATAAATAGGTAAATGTAGCCTTAATTTATTGCTACCAGGTTTTTGAATACTAATCGAAATCAAGAGTGGTTTTAGAAGACCATATCCTACTTTGTATACAATTATAAAAAGACCATTGGAATCTTGATTCATGCATTCATAACAATGGACATCAATGATTATACCTGGCTTTCTGTCACTAATAATCAGCAACAGATTGTCCAAGATGTGCAGCTGCTAGGCTGCTGAGCTGGAATCTACCCAAGCACCACAGCTCTTTTAATCAGGCTCTCCAACTCAGTGGCCCATTTCCCAAGCAATTACATCAATACTCTTCAGTTCTTCTTGGCAAATCTTATGTTTTCCTTTTATTGCAGGCATGATTTTTCCCTTGAGATTGATGGAAATATATTAACCATTTATATTTAAGATATGAAACTTTTTTCATAACCAATTCATTGTCTTGATCCACTTCCTTTCCTGTCCTATTTTGAAATATGACAAGTAAAACATTTTAAGCACAGATGGAGGTGACCACCTGTCAACATATGTTGCAAAAAAGTAAAATACGTTTATAACACAATTTCAAATCTTAGACTGCAAGAGCTTATAAACGTAATAATTGTTTTTTTCGGAGTAAAAGAAATGTTTTCCAATTTGAAACGTTTTAAAAATTGATTTCACACTACCAATAATTTTATCTCTAACTTTATCACAACAAATATGAAATAGTCCAATTGTTTTATACAGTTACGGCATAAAATTTGGAACTCTCAAAATTTTATTTGTAATATTCTGAAATCTATTGAGTGTCTCTGAAATCCATGTGAGTGTACATGCAGCCGTGTAATGAAATGACCTTTCAGGAATATACATATATTATGTAACCATAAAATGATGTAATAGCAAATGCAGTGTTAGTCTAAACGGTATTATAGAAATATTCATCAAGAAAATATGTGAATGACATTACAGTGGCAAAAAAGACTACTGGGTGTTCTGTCCAGCATGTTGTTCCAGGTTATTACTACCTTCTATTATCTTTGTGCTACAACTCTGTAGATTATAGAAAACATAGCACTGCAAGTGATTTTTGTTCCTAGCAATGCAAACTGTGTCCCATAAAATACTGTTGATTATTTTTCTCTGGTTATTCGCTAATTTTGCGTCTATTTAAATTATTCTCAGTCTTCCTGATTGCCTAAGTATGTATCCATCCTTTCTATTTGCCTTTGATCCAGTTGTAGCAGTTTACTGGTTTTCTCATTCATTAATAAAATTAAATCAAATTCTTGACATGAGTACATTGGCATTTGTATGAGAATAGTGATTTTGCTTTTAATTATTCCTTAACAAAATTTATTATAATTTAAATGTTTATTTTATTAGATATGGTTTACTAAAATTTAGCAAAATGTTTGTTTTATTAAAGCTTGGTTATAGTGTTTTGGTTTAATAATTTCAGAATTTTTATATGAATTTTTACATTGCTTGTGTCATTTTTCTTTTATCTGCAGATATGCTGTCATAATTATTTAATAAGATTGAATAGTATAACTACCAGAATATTTTTCTTAGCATTTTTAGTCAATTAATAAACAATACATTGATCTACCATAAATGTGAAAGCACACTTATATGAATACTTATAGAACCGGAAAAGTTGGCATAACCAACCACGTAGGAAGAGGCACTTTGGATTCATTCACTTCTTTTCTGACTGGGTTTTAGAAACTACTATTTAGAAATGCTATAATGTCATATAAACTCATATTTGCATTTAGTTTAAGATATAAAAATATTTAACTGAGTGTCTACTATCAGTAACAACCCTGCTAAGTGCTGATATATAAGATGCAAAATAAATAAGATATGTTGCCTGCTTTCAGGAAAAAAATGAAATTTAAATCTGAAAATGGATGAACAAAGACACTTTTCTTGGGTTTAGTACTGTATACATACTAGCTTATCTAATGGTAATAGTTATCTACTAAACAGGTTACATTAAATAAGTGATAAGCATCACCTCTATTGTGTAGAAGGCTACGCAGTTAATTGTGTATACTGGCAACTAATGACTCCAAGTATCATCACATTTTCCATAAATTTGACAAAAGATTTAGTCTTAAGTGCTCACAGCACGTTTGTTCAGTTTAGTGTAATATCTTATTCAGTGCCTCCAGATGTTCCACTGTGCTATATCGTAGGATTAAATGATTAATATGGCATAGATTTTCCCCTTAGTTGAGCAAATATAAGTGTTATTGAGGAGGCAAAAGGAAGAAACATACATAATTAAATTTATAAAAATGCTGCAGGAGTTACAACAGAATTATGAACAAAGAGTTAACGCACCAAAGATAGAGCAAATTAAGCCACGAAGGTGTATAAAGGTTCCACTCAGCAGGCAACTTTTGAACTATTGTTTAAGGAGGGGTCAGTTGTACTTAGAAAAAAAAAAAAGAGAGGGAGAGAGATTGAGCATTTCGGAGGGAAGACTCAGTGTGTGCTGTCTCAAGGATCACAAGTAAGTAGTGCCCAGACATGTAGTGAAACAAGGCAAGGGAGACAGTGATGAGTCTAGGTTTTAGAGAGATAGAAAACAAAGTGGAAGGGGCTGAAAGCAAGAAACACACCTAAGAAATTAAGGTAAGATCCATTTTTTTTTTTAAATTTATTTATTATTATTAAACTTCAAGTTGTAGGGTACATGTGCACAACGTGCAGGTTTGCTACGTATGTATACTTGTGCCATGTTGGTGTGCTGCACCCATCAATTCGTCATTTACATCAGGTATAACTCCCAATGCAATCCTTCCCCCCTCCTCCCTCCCCATGATAGGCCCCGGTGTGTGATGTTCCCCTTCCCGAGTCCAAGTGATCTCATTGTTCAGTTCCCGCCTATGAGTGAGAACATGCGGTGTTTGGTTTTCTGTTCTTGTGATAGTTTGCTGAGAATGATGGTTTCCAGCTGCATCCATGTCCCTACAAAGGGCACAAACTCATCCTTTTTTATGGCTGCATAGTATTCCATGGTGTATATGTGCCACATTTTCTTAATCCAATCTGTCACTGATGGACATTTGGGTTGATTCCAAGTCTTTGCTATTGTGAATAGTGCTGCAATAAACATACGTGTGCATGTGTCTTTATAGCAGCATAATTTATAATCCTTTGGGTATATTCCTAGTAATGGGATGGCTGGGTCATATGGTACATCTAGTTCTAGATCCTTGAGGAATCGCCATACTGTTTTCCATAATGGTTGAACTAGTTTACAATCCCACCAACAGTGTAAAAGTGTTCCTATTTCTCCACATCCTCTCCAGCACCTGTTGTTTCCTGACTTTTTAATGATCGCCATTCTAACCGGTGTGAGATGGTATCTCATTGTGGTTTTAATTTGCATTTCTCTGATGGCCAGCCCGCATCTCCAAGACAATCCTAAGTCAAAAGAACAAAGCTGGAGGCATCACGCTACCTGACTTCAAACTATACTACAAGGCTACAGTAACCAAAACAGCAGGGTACTGGTACCAAAACAGAGATATAGACCAATGGAACAGAACAGAGTCCTCAGAAATAATACCACACATCTACAGCCATCTGATCTTTGACAAACCTGAGAGAAACAAGAAATGGGGAAAGGATTCCCTATTTAATAAATGGTGCTGGGAAAATTGGCTAGCCATAAGTAGAAAGCTGAAACTGGATCCTTTCCTTACTCCTTATACAAAAATTAATTCAAGATGGATTAGAGACTTAAATGTTAGACCTAATACCATAAAAATCCTAGAGGAAAACCTAGGTAGTACCATTCAGGACATAGGCATGGGCAAGGACTTCATGTCTAAAACACCAAAAGCAACAGCAGCAAAAGCCAAAATTGACAAATGGGATCTCATTAAACTAAAGAGCTTCTGCACAGCAAAAGAAACTACCATCAGAGTGAACAGGCAACCTACAGAATGGGAGAAAATTTTTGCAATCTACTCATCTGACAAAGGGCTAATATCCAGAACCTACAAAGAACTCAAACAAATTTACAAGAAAAAAACAAACAACCCCATCCAAAAGTGGGCAAAGGATATGAACAGACATTTCTCAAAAGAAGACATTCATACAGCCAACAGACACATGAAAAAATGCTCATCATCACTGGCCGTAAGATCCATTTATAAAAAATCATGTATTCTATTTTAAACAGTTTTCCTATAGATCCTCTATAGAGAATTATGTTTGAAGCAACAGTTTAATCAGGAATTTATAAAATTAAATATAGTGGGAATAAGTAGAATATAATAGAAGGGGAGATTAAAAGCAGGGAGTCCAATTAAGATGTCTGATGATTTTTAATATGTATATTTATCTTGCCATTTGTTAAGATATCAATGTATAATTGTTATGTTATTTCATAAAAGGACCTCATATGCACAATATTAAAATAGGTAGTATGTCTTTAGAAACCTTTGAGACCCCAGTAGCTGAGACTTGCATACTTCATCATGACCGGCTTCGATAGCAGCTCCCTGGAAACTTGCTCTTTGTAGTCATTCTGTCTTAAAGCCTGTTCTCAGGGGGTAAAAAAAATTTACAGTAATTTACATCTATGTGTGAGTTCAAATAAACTTTATTTTTCCCGTGGCATTTTGCATTCAAAATTTAATCTCCAAGCCTAGAGCTAATATTTCATTTATGTGACAATCCAGGATATTCATAAATGAGTTGTTTTTTGTTCTGTGATATTTGCTGTTGCATAACTATTGTTAATTAATTATGCTACTATTGCAAAAGCAGTGTCTCTGTCAGAAGAAAATGTTGAGATGGGAAGCAGTTGTAGAGCTGTTGGTCAAAGAATAAAAAATTTCAGTTAGATAAGAGAAATAGTTTCAAGAGTCTACTTTACAACATGACTGTATTTAATAACAATGTATTGTACTCTTGAAAATTCCTAAGAACCTTGAAAAACAGTTAGAGAAATTGCTAACTACAATAACCAGTTTAGAGAAGGACATAAGTGACCTAATGGAACTGAAAAACACAGTACAAGAATTTTTTGAAGCATACACAAGTATCAATAGCTGAATCGATCAAGCAAAAGAAAGGATATTAGAGATTGAGGCAGGTGGATCACCTGAGGTCAGGAGTTCGAGACCAACCTGACCAGTATGATGAAACCCCATCTCTACTAAAAATGCAAAAATTAGCTGGGTGTGGTGGCATGTGCCTGTAATCCCAGCTACTCAGGAGACTGAGACAGGAGAATTGCTTGAACCCAGGGGCAGAGGTTGCAGTGAGCCGAGATCGTGCCATTGCACTCCAACCTGGGAAACAAGAGTGAAATTCCATCTCAAAAAGAAAAAAAAAAAAAAAAAAAAAAAATGATAAAGGGAATATCACCTCTGATCTCAGAGAAATACAAACTACCATCAGAGAATACTATAAACACCTATACACAAGCTAGAAAATTTAGAAGAAATGGATAAATTCCTGGACACATACACCCTCCCAAGACTAAACCAGGAAGAAGTTGAATCCCTGGATAGACCAACAACAAGTTCTGAAATTGAGGCAGTTATTAATAGCCTACCAAGCAAAAAAAAAAGCCCAGGACCAGATGGATTCACAGCCAAATTCTACCAGAGGTACAAAGAGGAGCTGATACCACTCCTTCTGGTACCATTCCAAACAATTGAAAAAGAGGTACTCCTCCCTAATGCATTTTATGAGTCCAGCATCATCCTGATACAGAAACCTGGCAGAGACACAACAAAAAAAGAAAATTTCAGGCCAATATCCCTGATGAACATCGATGCAAAAGTCCTCAGTAAAATACTGGGAAACCGAATCCAGCAGCACATCAAAAAGCTTATCTACCGCGATCAAGTTGGCTTCATCCCTGATATGCCAGGCTGGTTCAACATATGCAAATCAATAAACATAATCCATCACATAAACAGGACCAATGACAAAAACCAGATGATTATCTCAATAGATGCAGAAAAGCACTATGATAAATTCAATGCCCATTCATGCTAAAAACTCAATAAACTAAGTATTGATGGATCATATCTCAAAATAATAAGAGCTATTTATGACAAACCCACAACCAATATCATATGGAATGGGCAAAAACTGGAAGCATTCCCTTTAAAAACCAGCACAATACAAGGATGCCCTCTCTCCTCTCTCAGCACTCCTATTCAATGTAATATTGCATGTTCTAGCCCAGGTAATCAAGCAAGACAAAGATATAAAGCGTATTCAAATAGGAAGTAAGGAAGTCACGTTTTCTCTGTTTGCAGATGATATGATTGTATATGTAGAAAACCCCATTGTCTCAGCCTCAAATCTCCTTAAGCTGATAAGCAACTTCAGCAAAGTCTCAGGATGCAAAATCAATGTACAAAAATTACAAGCATTCCTATACACCAATAAAAGACAAACAAAGAACCAAATCATGAGTGAACTCCCATTCACAATTGCTGCAAAGAGAATAAAATACCTAGGAATCCAACTTCCAAGTGATGTGAAGGACCTCTTCAAGAAGAACTACAAACCACTGCTCAAGGAAGTAAGAGAGGACACAAACAAATGGAAAAACATTCTATGCTCATTGGTAGGAAGAATCAATATCATGAAAATTGTCATATTGCCCAAAGTAATTTATAGATTCAATGCTATCTCCATCAAGCTACCATTGATTTTCTTCACAGAATTAGAAAAAGAACTATTTTAAATTCTATATGAAATAAAAAAAATACCCCGTATAGCCAAGAAAATCCTAAGCAAAAAGAACAAAGCTGGAGGCATCACACTACCTGATTTCAAACTGTTCTACAAGGCTACAGTAACCAAAACAGCATGGTACTGGTACCAAAACAGATACAGACCAATGGAACCTAACAGAGGTCTAAAAAATAACACCACACATCGACAACCGTCTAATCTTTGACAAACCTGACAAAAACAAGAAATGGGAAAGTGATTCCCTATTTAATACATTGTGTTGGGAAAACTGGCTAGCCATATGCAGAAAACTGAAACTGGAGCCCTTCCTTACATCTTATACAAAAGTTAAACTCAAGATGCATTAAACACTTAAACCTAAAACCTAAAACCATAAAAATCCTAGGAGAAAACCTAGGCAGTGCCATTCAGGACATAGGCATGAGCAAAGACTTCATGACTAGAATACCAAAAGCAATGGCAACAAAAGCCGAAATTGACAAAAGGGATCTAATTAAACTAAAGAGCTTCTGCACAGCAAAAGAAACTATCGTCACAGTGAACAGGCAATCTACAGAATGGGAAAAAATTTTGCAACCTATCCATCTGACAAAGGGCTAATATCCAGAATCTACGAGGAACTTAAATTTACAAGAAAAAAACAACTTCATTAAAAAGTAAGAGAAGGATATGAACAGATATTTCTCAAAAGAAGATATTTATGCGGCCAACAAACATGAAAAAATGCTCATTATCACTGGTCATTAAAGAAATGCAAATCAAAACCTGAATGAGATGCCAGTTAGAATAGTGATCATTAAAAAGTCAGGAAACAACAGATGCTGGAGAGTATGTGGAGAAATAGGAATGCTTTTACGCTGTTGAGAGTGTAAATTAGTTCAATCATTGTGCAAGACAGTGTGGAGATTCCTAAAGGATCTAGAACCAGAAATACCATTTGACCCAGCAATCCCATTACCGGGTATATACCTAAAGGATTATAAATCATTCTACTATAAAGACACATGCACACGTATGCTTATTGCAGCACTATTCACAATAGTAAAGACCTGGAACTAACCCAAATGCCCATCAGTGATAGACTGGATAAAGAAAATGTGGCACATAAACACCATGGGATACTATGCAGCCATAAAAAAAGATGAATTCATGTTCTTTTCAAAGACATGAATGAAGTTGGAAACCATCATTCTCAGCAAATTAACACAGGAACAGAAAACCAAGCACCACATCTTCTCACTCATAAGTGGGAGTTGAACAATGAGAACACATGGACACAGGGAGAGGAACATCACACAGTGGGGCCTGTCAGTGGGTGGGGGGCTAGGGGAAGGATAGCATTAGGAGAAATAACCAGTGTAGATGACGGATTGATGGGTACAGCAAACCCCCATAGCACGTGTATACCTGTGTAACAAACCTGCACATTCTGCACATGTATCCCAGAACTTAAAAAATGAAAACAAATTGTGAAAAGTAATTAATTTTATGTTGGAAATTGTTATTTCAATTCTTATTAAAATATCCAAATTACAATTCTTATAATAATAACAACAAGTAGACAATGTTGAGATCAACAGATGATTGTTCATCTCTTTTCTTTTCTTTCTTTTTTTTTTTTTTTTTTTTTGGAGGGAGTTCCACTCTGTAGCCCCAGGCTGGAGTGGTGCATCAGTGGCACAATCTCGGCTCCCCGCAAGCTCCTCCTCCAGGGTTCACGCCATTCTCCTGCCTCAGTCTCCGGGGTAGCTGGGACTACAGGCGTCCGCCACCACGCCCAGCTGAATTTTTTTTTTTTTTTTTTTTAGTAGAGACAGGGTTTCACTGTGTTAGCCAGGATGATCTCAATCTCCTGATCTGGTGATCCACCCGCCTCGGCCTCCCAAAGTGCTGGGATTACAGGCATGAGTCACCATGCCCAGCCTCATCATTCTTTTTTTCAGTATACTGGTGCAAAACTACTAAAGACCTACAGTGTTCTTCTCTACTGGAGGTAAAAGACCCAGTGAATATAAGTATGCTGGTAAAAGTGAAAAGACTGTATATGACCATCATTCTCCTGTAACTAGGAATTGAGATAAATTCCGTCAGATTTTGATCTTGTGATTTTCAACTTGATTTATAGTTGTAGAGAATGAAAGGGTTCATTTAGAAAGTGGTAGTTTCAAAAATATAATTTTAGCTTCCTGTCACCAGAATTACCTACTGTACCACAAATCCTTTAGCCTGTATTTAAAAGTATACTGCTTTGCTGGCTCAGTATAGCGTATAATTTCCATTCTATAATATTTACTCAATATTTATGTTTAAAATATCTGATTAATTGAGCTATAATTTTCAGACTACAAGTTTCATCTCTTTTTAGATGTTCAGTTCTACATGCACTAACAAACATACAGTCATGTGAACACTGCCATAGTTAAGAGAAAGGACTTTTCATCGCCACCCAACTAACACACAAAATTTCCTCATGCCTCTTTAAATTCAATCCTTTCTCTCTGCCTACAACCCCTGGCAACAACTGATCTGTTCTTTGTAACTATAGTTTTACCTTTTCCAGAATATCCAGTTCATGGAATATTCAAACGTATAGTCATTATAATATGGTTACTTTCCTTTAGCATATTGGCCATTCGTCCATGTTACTGTGTTGCTTAGGAAAATTCTACTGCGTACCTTCACCACATTCTGTCCATTCACCTGGTGTGGACATTTTGGTTGCCTTGAATTTTTGGAGATTATAAATAAAACCATTATAAACATTTGTGAACCTGGCTTTGTCTGGACATATGTTTTCATTTATCTTGAATAAATATAATATCTAGGAGTTATATTTCTGGGTCATATGGTAACTTTATAAGAAACTGGCAACATATTATCCAAAGTAGCTGTACCATTCTGCACACTAGCAATTTATGAGACTTGCAACTGCCTTACACCCTCACCAGCTTTTGATATTGCCAGGTGTCAATATCACCTGGCAGTATTATTGCTTTGGAAAATGCCTTTTCAAATCTTTTGCTGTTTTCTTAATAGTTTGTTTTCTTATTATTGAGTTTGAGAGGTCTTTACATTTTATGGATGAGTCTTTTTTAGATGTATGTTTTGCAAATATCTTCTAGTAATATAGTTTTATTTCACTTTTTTTGAAAAGTATGTTTGCATAAGGAGACCTTTTAATGTTGATGAAGTCTGATTTTTTTTTGTGATTTGTGCCTTTTTCTGTCCTTTGACAAAATATTTGCTAAATATTATGAAGACTTACAAAGAGTACATTGTCTCCTATGTTATCTTCTAGATGTTTATATTCATGTTTTTGTTCATTTGATTTTTTTGTATGTGGCACATAGTATAGGTTTGTTCTTGTTTTGCATAGAGATGCTGAATGTTACCGGTATCATTTGCTGAAAAGACTTCCATTTTTCAATAATTACCTTGGCAATTTTGCTGAAAATCATTTCACCATATTTGTTTGAGTCTTTTTCTTAGATTTCTCCTTTGTTCTATTGACCTATGGGCCTATTTTTTCACCAATAACAGAGTTTCTTGATTGTGATATCTTTGTAGTATGTCTTGAAATCTTATAATATGAAACTCACAACTTTTGTCTTACTTGAAAATACCATGGCTATTCTTATTTCTTTGCATTTTCGTCTAAATTTTAAAATTAGCTTTTCCACTTTTATAGAAAAAAATGTAATAATTTTGGCTGGAGTTGTGCTGAATATGTAGATCTGAGTCTACATTTATGTAGCTCTTTTTATCTCTCAACAATGTGTTATATTTTGCAGCATACAAATGTGCACATATTTTTGAGAATGTGCATGCTAATTATTTCATAGTTTTGATTCTATTTTAAATGCTACTTTAAATATTTCTAGTTGTTCATTGACTGCATATAAAGATATTATTGATTGTTATATATTGATCTTGTATCCTGCATTCTTGCAAAAATTGCTTTTGGATCTATTACATTTTTTATAGACTTTGGGAAATTCTATGCAAAGAAGTCACCTTATGTACTCCTTTCAAATCTATATAAGTTTATTTCTTTATCATTTTATCGATGTCTGCTATCTTCATTTTTTTTTGTTTGATTTGCATTTAAATTTGTTTTCTTTTTGTAGTTTCTTAAATTGAAACTTTAAGTAATTTATTTGAGGCTTTTGGTCTTTTCTAACATAAGTATTTGGTGTTATAGGTTTCACCATAAGCAATGCTTTTGTTGAATCCCACAAAACTTGATATGCTGTCATTTCATTTTTATTTAATTCAAAATATTTTTAAATTTATGGTTCTCTTTGGGTGTGGGTTATTTATAGTGTGTTTATATTAAATTCTCAAATATTTGGAGATTTTCTTGATATCTTTTTGTTATTAATTTCTAATTAATTTCATTACAGTCAGACAAATAGATTTTGTATAAACTTAGGGGGTACAAGTGATATTTTGTAACATGAATACATTATGCAGTGGTATAGTCTGGGATTTTAATGTAACCATGTCCTCAATAATGTACATTGTATCCATTAAGTAATTTCTCATCTTCACTCTCCTCCCAACATTCCACTTTTCCAAATCTCCAATGTCTAATATCCCACACTTTGTGTCCATAGGTATACATTATTTAGCTCCTACTTATAAGTAAGAACATGCAATATTTGACTTCCTTGCACTGAGTTACTTTACTTAAAATAATGGCCTCTGGTTACATCCACGTTGTTGCATGATACATGATACATCATGCAAGATACATTATTTCATTGCTTTGTATAGCTGAGTAGTATTTCATTGTGTGTTTGTGTGTGCATATATAATATATAATATTACATATATATTTATTTATATTTATTTTATATATTTATTATACATATGTAGAATATATTATATATAATATATACATACATTGTATATACATGTGTGGTATATAAAATTATGTTTCTATGTGTGTGAGTGTATATACACACATATACATACATTATATATACACACCTATAAATACATATACATACATCATATGTAAATGTATGTGTGTATATACATGTATGTACATGCATACATATACATATAATGAATGTATATGTGTGCATATATATACACACATGTACATTCATTATATGTATGCATGTACATACAGCCTTTGTATGGCTGAGTAGTACTTCATTGTGTTTTTGTGTGTATATATACATATATACATTTACATATAATTACTATATATATTTAAATGTGTGTATATATAATGTATGTATATGTGTATGTGTATATACGCTCACACACATAGAAACACATATATAATTTTATATACCACACACCACATTTTTAATTTAATCACCCATTGATGGACACTCAGGTTGATTCCGTATCTTTGCTATTGCGAATAGTGCTTTGATAAACATGTGACTGCAGGTATCCTTTTGATAAAGTAATTTATTTTCCTTTGGGTAGATACCCAGTAGTGGGATTACTGAATAATATGGTGGTTCTATGTTTAGTTCTTTGAGCTATTTCCACAGAATATCTCCATATGTTTTCTACAAAGGTTGTACAAATTTACATCCCCACCAACGGTGTGAAAGTGTTCCCTTTTCTTTGCATCCTTGCTAACATTTGTGATTTTTTGTCTTTTTGGTAATAGCTACTCTAATTGGTATAATATCTCATTGTGGATTTAATTTGCATCTCTCTGATGATTATTAATGTTTAGCATTTTTAGTATGATTTTTGGCCATTTATATATTTTCCTTTGAAAGATATCTACTCATGTCCTTTTCCTACTTTTTAATGGGGTTATTTGTTTTGTTGTTGTTGGGTTGTTTCAATTCCGGATATTAGTCCCTTGTTGGATGCATAGTATACAGATATTTTCTCCCATTCTGCAGGTTGTCTGTTCACACTGATGATTATTTATTTTGCTGTGCAGAGGCTTTTTGTAGTCTTATTAAGTCTCATTTGTTGATTGCTGTTTTTGCTGCATTTGCTTTTGAGGTCTTAATCATGAATTCTCTGCCTAGGTCAATGTCTAGAAGAGTTTTCCCTAGTTTTTCTTCATGTATTTTTACAGTTTCAGTTCTTACATATAAGTATTTAATCCATCTTGAGTTTATTTTCATATATAGTGAGAGATAAGGGTCAATTTTCATTCTTCTGTATATGGCAATTCATTTTTTCCAGCACCATATGTTGAAAAGTGTACGTTTTTGTTAACTTTCTCAAAGGTCAGTTGACTGTAGGTATGTAGTTTTATTTCTGACTTTTTAATTGTGTTCCATTGATCTATGTGTCGATTTTTATACCAGTTTCGTGCTGTTTTTTTTACTATAACCTTGTAATATAATTTGAAGTCAGGTAATGTGATGCCTCCGGCTTTGTTCTTTTTGTTCAGGATTGTTTGGTCTGTTTGGGCTGGTTTTGGTTCTACATGAATTTTTGGATTGCTTTTTCTAATTCTCTGCAATAATAACATTGGTATTTTGACAAGAATTGCATTGAATGTGTAGATTGCTTTCAGAAGTATAGTCATTTAAATGATATTGCTTCTTCCAATCCATGACATGAGATGTTTTCCCATTTGTCTGTCTGTTGTATTAGTCTGTTTTCATGCTGCTAATAAAGACATACCTGAGACTGCGTAATTTATAAAGGAAAGAGGTTTAATTGACTCACAGTTCAGCATGGCTGGGCAGGCCTTACAATCATAGTGGAAGGCAAAGGAGAAGCAAAGGCTTGTATTACATGGCAGTAGAAAATAGAAGTTGTGCAGGGAAACTCTTATTTATAAAACCATCAAGCCAGGCATGGTGGCTCATGCCTGTAATCCCAGCAGTTTGGGAGTCCACAGCGGGTGGATGACTTGAGGTCAGGAGTTCAAGACTAGCCTGGGCAACATGGTGAAACCCTGTCTCTACTAAAAATCCAAAAAAAATAGCTGAGCGTGATGGCACATATTTGCAATCCCAGCTATTCAGGAGGCCAAGGCAGGAGAATCACTTGAACCCAGGAGGTGGAGGTTTCAGTGATCTGAGATCATGCCACTGCACTCCAGCCTGGGTGACAGAGTGAGACTCCATCTCACAAAAACAAAACAAAACAAACAAACAAAAGTATACTTCAGATCTTATGAGACTTATTCACTACCACAAGAACTTTATGGAGGAAACTGCCCCCCATGATTCAAATGTCTCCACCTGGCCCTGCTTTTAATACACGGGGATTAGTACAATTCAAGATGAGATTTGGGTGGGGACACAGCCAATCCATATTGTCTGTGTTATCTACAATTTCTTTCATCATTGTTTCATAGTTTTCCTTATAGAGATCTTTCACCTTCTTCGTTAAATGTGTTCTTAGGTTTTGTTTTAGGCTGGGCGCGGTGGCTCACGCCTGTAATCCCAGCACTTTGGGAGGCCGAGACGGGCGGATCACGAGGTCAGGAGATCGAGACCAACCTGGCTAACGTTGAAACCCTATCTCTACTAAAAAATACAAAAAACTAGCCGGGCGAGGTGGTGGGCGCCTGTAGTCCCAGCTACTCGGGAGGCTGAGGCAGGAGAATGGTGTAGACCCGGGAGGTGGAGCTTGTAGTGAGCTGAGATCTGGCCACTGCCCTCCAGCCTGGGCGACAGAGCGAGACTCCATCTCAAAAAAAAAAAAAAAAAAAAAAAAGAAAAAAAAAATGTGTTCTTAGGTTTTGTTTTGTTTTGTAGTTATAAATGAGATTGTCTTCTCAATTTGGTTGTCAGCTTGATTGTTATGGGTGTATATAAGTGTTGCTGATGTTTCAGTTATTCATTTCGTATCCTGAAACTTTAATTAATTAATTTATCAATTCTAGGAGTCTTTCGGAGAGTCTTTAGGGTTTTCTAGGTATAATATTATATCATAAGCACACAGAGATAATTTGACTTCTCCTTTTTCAACTTGAATGCATTTCACTTCTTTCTTCTGCCTAATTACTCTGGCAAGGACTTCTAGCACCATGTTGAATAGGAGTGGTGAAAGTGGGCATTCTTGTCTTGTTCTAGTTCTCAGGGAAAATGCTTTCAACGTTTTCCTTGTTAGTATGATGTTCACTGTAGGTTTGTCATATATGGATTTTTTGAGGCATGTTCCTTTAATGCCTAGTCTGTTGAGGATTTTTATTATGAAAAGATGCTGACTTATATTGAATGATTTTTCTCCATCTATTGAGGTGATCGTTTGGTTTTTGTTTGTAATTCTCATTATATGGTGAATCACATTTATTGCTTTATGTATTTTGCACCATCCTTGTATCTCTGGAATAAAGCCCACTTAATCATGAGTTATTATCTTTTTGATGTGTTGTTGGATTAGGTTTGTTAGTATTTTTGTTAAGAATTTTTGCATATGTTCATTAGGGATATTGGTCTATAGTTTTTTTGTCGAAGACACACACTTTTTATGATTTTGATTATATTCAATGTTTGAAGGTTTGTTTATATCCCATAATATGGTCTATCTTAGTGAGTTTTCCATGTACCCTTGAAAAGAATGTATATTTTTTTTTCTTGGCATCTATAAATGTCTGTTTGGTCAAGTTATTTCATAAGGGTTTTCAGGTCTTTAATATACTTATTGACTTTCTATTTATTTGACAAATTATTAAGAAAGAAGGATAAAATACCGAACTATAGTACATTTGTCTATTTCTTCTTTGATTTATATGTTTTTGTTTTATATATTAAGTAGATATTGATAGTTGCATACACATTATATTCCTTTTTATTCTTTAAAATGTTATAAATACAATTTCAATGTTTCAAATCATTTGTGTTGATATTTTGTAAATTTTACATGGGGTTAGTTATGAATCACACTGAAAATCCATTTTCTTCTGATTAATCATATCTATTTATGTGTGTTTAATGTATATTTCATTATATGTATACCACACGATCCAATTTATTTAGTTTCTAAATGTCTATAGTGAGCATTCAATAGCAATAGATACAAAATTATTTTTAAAGTATTTTATTTCTGGCTTTTGAAAAATGAGATCTGGGATACAAGCAATTTGAATAGCAAGAAATATCCATATATGATAAAGGAAGTATGATGTATAGGTGAAGGGATAGGAGATTTTTGAAAAGAACTTCAGGGTAAAGTCATAGGTAATTTTAAGCAAATTTAAATACACTTTAAATATGTAGTGTACCGCACACTAAATGAATTATAGACAAATCGTAATAGCTCATAGATTACAGTCCCATCAGATGAATGAACCATGTGAAGCCTTCTAATACTGTGAACCTTTCGATGATTACAGACCTAACCACCACACAACCACAATCACATTTAAAACTTCAAGCTATAACCCTATGCGAGATTCCAATCTTATTTTATCACACAAGCCAAATCAACTTCTAGAATATTGATATTCTGGTATTTTAAACTGCTCAAGGTTGGAGCATTTTCTCATCAGCATTAGATAACCAGAATAGGTTGAAGAGAGCTACTCAGTTGGACTTATAGCATACAAGTCTAAGATAACTACATAGGGCAAAACAAAAAGCCCCGAAGAGCCAACAGGTGTGTGGAAAATTTTCCAGGATATAGAGATGGATGACAAATGCCCAGCTGAACTTCAGAATTGCTTTTACTTCATATCCTCTTCCTTTTGGAATAAGGGTATTTACTGAGGTTATCTTGTCTACATCTGTAATGGGATGGGTCCCCCAAAAGGAGACTCTAAAGGGAGTATGCCTGCTGCCTGAACCCTGAAGGCCAGGCTGGGAGCCAAGGCCATGGTGCCCAGCTGAGGAGCAGGTGTCCCTGGAAGCCTAAACGTATCACAGAGTATCAGATAACACACCAAGGAAAACAGCCCTATCACACACACACACACACACACACAAACACACACCGCAAAGAGTGAGAAAGTTAACTTAAAAGCAGCTTAGAAATGGGAGGCAGGGCAGATCTCTAAAGCTATCCTGCTGCCAACCTTGAGTGCCTCCTATGTAAGTTCTAATAGACACTTCTACTTATCAAGCTGGACTTGTTTGACTCATTCTTTGGTCTCTTGTCTCCCTCCCAGCTTGAGGGAAGGGATTTTAAAAATGTAATTCTTGGTTTTCGCCTTTACAATATCTCTCCATTGTATGTTGTATTTATTAATATAAGCATCAGGTAACTGGTCTCTATAGTTCAAAGAACTTCGGGTTGAGAAGTGCCAAACTCAAGAACTGCACATAGGGGCCTCATTCAGACCTAGATATGATTTAAATAATAAGACCCTGAACTTTGGGTCTGAGCCTGATGCTATAATAAGATGAGACTTTGGGGAGTGTTTTAGAAGGAGGTGAGTACATTCTGCATATAAGAATATAAAAAAAAAAATCTTTTGACCACAGGGCTAGATTAAATAAATTAAAATTATTTGAAACTCCTCCCTTTGAGACTTTTAGTTGCTCTCCTTTGAAACTATACTGTCCTTAGTGACTAGTTTGACCAATAAAATGCAGTGTATGTGATGTTTAAAGGCCTCAGAAGCTGAGTCATTAGAAGACTTAAAACTTCTGCCAGGGTGTCTGAGAATGTTAACTCTTGAAATATTTCCTCTTCAAATTTAGCTGCCTTACTGTGAAAACCCCAAGGCACTTGGAGAGGTCACATGAAGATGATCCAGTTGACTACCTCAGCTAAGCATCAAGCCAACAATCATCATTAAATGCCAACCATGTGAGTAAGCCGATTTGCCTTCAAAATATAGTCAAGGTTTAAATGACTGCCGCCTCAATCAACATTTAACTGCAATCACATGAGAGACCCTCATTGTAAACTGCCCGTCTGAGCCCGGGCAACCCACAGAACCAAGAAAGATAATAATAAATTGTTGTTTCAAGCCACTAAGTATTAGAGTTACTTGTTATACAGAAATAGATAACCCAGATAAGTATTGATATACCATTTTAAAATAATATTAGTTGTATTCTATACTTTATAGTCTATTCTCTATTTTGCCATCTGAAGCCTACAACACTGTTTTCCCAATTTTCTCATTTTGAATATTATTTTATTAATTATAGCATATTTTCTTTCCTAGTGAACATGAGATTTTTAATAATGTTCCCTTATACTTGATTATGATTTTAGTTTTTATTGAGCTTTTTGAAAATTTTGCTGTGATTACGTTTTTTCAAATTCTAGCTCCAAACTCTTAGAACTGCTAAGTGATAAAAAAATGATTCATTTGAGAATGAAAATCTAGAGTAGAAATTATTTTTTACATGTGTCTACCATTTTCATCCACTTTAGATAAACATATTTTATTCAGACTTTTGGAATATTTAGAAAATTTAATAGTGTAAACATGAGCATTGCCAACTAAATACCATTTGATCTTTCTTGTATTTGTAAGTATTTTAGTTTCATTCAAATTATGTTAATTTTCAGGTGTTCTGAATCTTCTTTACAGGTGGTCTATTTTTGCATAATCATCAATATTTAAATGGCAAAGATAACCTTGGAAAAATGATGAACTTTGCTAAACAATTCCTCTGACATATATGTTTTAAGAGCCAGATCATTATTTCTAAAACTCTTTATTTGCCTTGACCTTGAATACACTACTTAGTATTTTCTCTGAAAGTGATGTTTAAGCAATAAAATAATACTTAACTCTCTATTCATCACTAAAACAATTAATTAACATGGCTACTCATTAAAAAAAAACAACCTTATAGTAGATCATTGCTATAACAATAATCATATTTACTAAAATAGAAATCAGTATCAGAAATCCTTGTTATCCCACATAGAGCTTCCTAGGACAACATAGTATGGAATAAGTTTTAACAAAGGACAAATGATCATAAAATCTTCAATAGTTTTAACATCAGATTACAAAAGCATGGAATTTTATAAATGATAAATCAAAAATTTCTTTTCAGGATTATCTCTGTCATTCAATTCTCAGTCTCCCATTACTTCTTACTTGGTTCTGGTTAATTTGACCTACTGTCGGTTCTTAGAAGGCACTCTGCTGAGTCTTACATTCATGTATATTATCTACAATTCTTCCACTGCCTAGGATATTCTTAACAAGCTACCATCAGGTCTATCCCCACCTACTCAGCTCTTCCTCTTCTTACAAATTATTGTGACCTTATGACACTTTTCCTGATGCTCTCTTTGCTATAAACAAAATTGGAACTGCCCTCATTTGTGTCTCATACATCCCTATCTAATTGCTATAACAGATTGTTTCATGTGACTTTGTAAGTATGAATCACTCCAACAACATGTGATTCTTAAATATAAAGACTGTAACTTATTTGTCCTTGTGTTCACTAGACTAGCAAAAGTGGTTATACCGAGCAGGCTATATATTTATTTATTGAGTCAGTGAATGAATGAATGAATGAATATATAAAATTACCTTAAACTCATCTTATCTTGAACCCAGGTACAATAGTGGTATATATTACATAAATTTGTATAGAATTGAAGACAAATAGTAATTTCAGTGTTGTTACAGTAAGATAATTTTTCATCTTCCTTTACAGATCCAGCATCACATTTACATTCTATTCTGATACTCCATCATCACATCTATAATCTATTTTCTCTTGGCTTCAAAATTACTTCTGGGTATTAAGGCCTTTGCCTTAAATGGAAAAAAAGTGTATATGTATTTTCTCATTTTATAAAATAGTATTTTAAAACAGTAAATAAACAATTTTGACCTTTTTTCATATTGCTGTTTGCACTTTTGAAAGAGAAGTCCTACTTATTCCAGTCATTTTTTTATAACATAAACTTACATTTCTAGGATCAGAATTACATAAATACATAGTCATGTCCATCTCCCTAACATTCTCCTAATAAATAATGCCAAAATCAGGAGTATATATTTGTCAGAAGTATAACAAATAATTATAAAAATGAATGTGACTGAATACAATACGTAGGAATAGAATTGAGAGTTTCACAAAAGAAAGTGGCTCCTTATACTGATCTCCTGTCTTTTCAATTAGAAAAAAAGGAGCCTGCATTTTAAAATATTAGATTTTAGGAAAAGGCTGACAGCAGAGGAAGTTTATTCTTCATTTCTCCTTTTGCTTTTCTTTTTTTTTGTATCTTTCAAATAAAATTAGTGAGACATACCTGGCCAATGACTACTGAATATTTTTGTATTCTTTGTGTGTGCAGCTTCAATCACTATTTTTGATTACCTGTTCTGGCATGATCACAATTTCCTGTAATATTTCTTTTCTCTCCCAAGGGAAATTAATGTCTGTTTCTAGCATTTGTCCCTTATTTTCTTTGTGAAAACTGAGACAAGAAAGCAAGGGATTAATTTAATATTTTAGCAATATCTATTTCATTCGTCAATAATTTATTCTTATAATTTTTACTCTGCAAGCTTCTTAAGGGTGACCTCTTGTCCTTTATATGCCCAAAACACATTTTGTATAGTGTTTTGACCTCCTGTGATATTTTTCATTCATTTTTCACTTAGGCATTCCCTTTCATATTGCTCTCATGACTGTGCCCTTTTTCTCTTTCCTGAAATTCCAGGTAACCAGTATTTTATACCTCATATCTGAGCTGCTCATATACTTGATTACTTTTTACAAATCATTTTTCATTCATATTGGATTTTTTAAAATTCTGTGATATTTTCTTTTAGGTTACACATAAACACACTCCTTTGGGAACACTGAGTGTTAATTTACTTTGGAACATGCTCCATTTTCTCTTCTCTTTTTTATTAGAGTCCAAGGAGGTGGGGGAGGAAAGCCTTTTTCTTTTTTTTCTTTTTTTTTTCTTTTTTTTTCTTTTTTTTTTTTTTTTTTTTGAGGTGGAGCCTTGCTCTGTTTCCAAGCTAGAGTGCAGTGGCGTGATCTCGGCTTACTACAATCTCCATCTTGTGGGTTCAAGTGATATTCCTGCCTCAGCCTACCAAGTAGCTAGGACTCCAGGCATGCGCCACGACGCCCAGCTAATTTTTGTATTTTTAGTAGAGATGGAGTTTCTTCATGTTAACCAGGATGGTCTCCATCTGTGATCCGCCTGCCTTGGCCTCCCAAGGTGCTGGGATTACAGGTGTGAGCCACCGCGCCTGGACAAAAAAAAACTTTTCTTTTATTCCACAGACACAATACTGCAGGTTACCAATTTCTTATTTTTCCTGTATTGAATCTTTTACTCTCTTATTAATCTCAGATGTTTCCTAAAATTTCTTTATTTCCTGTTATTTTATACTTGTATGGAGGCATCTTAAAACATGGCTCTATCGTGTATGTTAATAAAAGTTAACACAGTAAATGTGTTCCTACATTTGAACTTCCCCTTTAACTATAACCATTCCTGGTCAAGCATGTGAAGAACATGTCAGAATAACAATCATCTGTTCCCAATTTAGTTTTCTTGTTTTAGATATTTTGTAGTTCCTTTTTGTGTTCAATGTTCCTGAAATAAATTCCTTAGACATAGTTATTTTTCATCTTTTTAAAAAATACGCTCTATGCCCTTTAAACTTTGTATCAATGCTGTATCTTTTTTCCCATCCAGTTGATTTATTTACTTAAGCATTTATTTAATACAGATGATGGCTGGTCATGCTGCCCAGAGTGATCTCAAACTTCTGGGCTTAAGCCATTCTACAGACTTGGCCTCCCAGAGTGCAGGGATTACAGGTGTGAGCCACTGATTCCCAGTCCATTCAATTTTAGATTCAGTTGTAAAGAATAATTGCAGATGCAGTTGTAAGAAATAATACAGAGAAAACCTGTGTACCCTTTACCCAGTTTCCTCTCGATGGTAACCTCCTGAAAAACTACAATACAATATCAGAATAAGGGTATCACAGAAAAGATACAAAACACTGGCATCATCACAAAGATCCCTCATGTTCCCATGTTTTGGCCGTACCCAATTCTCATTTCTAGAATTTTGCATAAATTGCATCATATATTTGTGGCCTTTTCGGATTGGCTTTCTTTTCATCCAGCATCAATCTTTGGAGCCTCATCCAAGTTATCACAGGTTTCGATAGCCTATTCCTTTTCCTTTTTTCTACTGAGTACCGTTTCATGGTATGGATGTACTACAACATGTTTAACCATCCACCTGTTGCGGGAAATCTAGGTTGCTTCCAGTTTGGGGCCCCTATGAATAAAGATGCTATAAATATTCCCATGCAGTGTTCGGTATGAACCGAACTTTTCATTTCTGTGGAATAGATATCAAGGAATCAAATCGCTGGGTTGCTGGATAGTTGAAGATTGAGTTTTTTAAATAAGCTGCAAAATTATGTTCTAGAGAGGCTGTACAATTATATATTTCCACAAGCAATGTGTGAGTCAGCCAGTTTCTCTTCATCCTTCCCAGCATGTGATATCCAAATTTTTACATTTAGCCATTCTGAGAGATGTTGTAGTGATATGTCATGTGATTTTAATTTGCATCTTCCTAATGGCTAATAATGTTGAACGTATTTCATATGTGTATTTTCCATCTGCATGTCTTCTTTGATTTACGTCTTTTAATTGTTTATTCATTGAATTGTTTTTTACTATGGTTGTGAGAGTTTTTCCTGTATCCTGGATACTGTTCTGTTGTCAGTTATATAGTTTGCAAATAATTTCCTCTAGTGTGTAACTTGTGTTTTCAATTTCTTAAAAGGGTCTTTCACAGAGCAGAAGTTTTTAATTGCTCTCTTTTTGAATCTTGGCCAAACTTGATGACTGGCTGAACCAATAAAATGGAGTGAAAGTGAAATTGCAGGACTTAACAGGTGAGATCACAAGAAGCCATAAAACTTCAGGTTTCTCTTACGCACGACAGTTACTTAGATTTGCCTTGGTTTCGGTAACTTTGATGCTTTTGAGGAATATTGACCAGATGTTTGGTACACTGTCACTCAGTTGGGATTTATCTGATTACTGTCATTTAATAGTCACTTGATGATGATTGTGTGGCATGTAAAATAACTGGAATATTGATAATTACATGACGTCATGGAAAAATTGATGCAATAGGGAAATGGTACTTCCTGAACCTACTCAGTGCAACTTGTACAAATGTGGTGTTTCCTCAATTGCAAGATCAGGGACTCAGGACTTTTGTGAAAAAAGGAAAATGAATTAGTGAGTTAAAAAAATTATGAATGTAAAAACAGTATACCCTTAAGTATACTTAGAATTGTGCTTCTTGCTGTCATTTCTTCTCATTTCTAGAAGAGAGATGAGCTAATGCACAGGTATATGTACATTACCAAATACATCAACAAGTAATAATCTACTAAACAGCTGCAACCCTGTTAAACTTAGGATTTGTTTTTCTGTGTAAGCACTGCAAGCAGGAAGATATATGCCATCCATTTACCAACCTATTGTAAACTCTTTCTTGTGTCTTCCTAACCACATAAAATAAAATTAAATGACGATGAAAAGCACACTTTTTTAAAAAAAAAATGGAAAAAACGAGCTTCATATTTAAAGGATTTTATTGTAGAAAATATATAGTTGTAATTTTTTGTCTGTTTCAGCTGTCTCTATATTTCATTTGGTGTATTTAGACCTTTCACATTTATAGTGATTATTCATATTCTGGAATTAATATTGACCATGCTTGCAAATGTTTTCTGTTTGCTAAATGTTTCTTTTTCTTCCCACTCTATTGCCTTCTCTAGTTTTCACTGAGCATTTAGATGATTCTATTATATCTTATCTCTAAGAATATCAATTATATTTATTTTTAATAGTTTTTGAAGGTCGTCAGAGAGTTTGCAATATATTGTTTTAACTAATCTAAAATCTAAGTCTACTTTTGAATAACACTATATTCCTTCAGTTATATTGCAGGAATCTGATAATAAGAGTATTCCAAATTCTACTTCTCCAGTTCTTATGACACGGCTTTAATTCATTTCACTTATAAATATGCTACAATCACTCAACATAGTGTTATTACTATTACTTTTTAAAAGAGTTATTTTTTAGATTGATTAAAAAAATAGGCTGGATGTGGCATCTCATGCCTCTAATCACAGCCCTTTGGGAGACTGAGGAGTGAATATCACATGAGCCCAAGAGTTTGAGACCAGCCTGGGCAACACAGTAAGCCCTAAGCCCTCACTTCTACTACAAATTAAAAAAAAAAAAAAAAAAAAAAAAAAAAAAAAAAAATCAGGTGTTGTGACACGTACCTGCGATCTCAGTACTTGGGAGGCTGAGCCAGTACCATCACTTCAGCCCAAGAAGTTGAAGCTGCAGTGAGCTGTTGATTGTTCCCCTGCGTCTGAGTCTGGACAACAGAGTGAGACCCTCTCTCAAAAAATAGTAATGATAAATACAAATTTAAAAAGAAAATGTTCTATTTTGCCTACATGTGTTCCTTCTCTAATGAATTTTCTTTCTTTGTAGATCCACATTTTTGGTCTATGTAATTTTCTTTCTGCCTGGATAAAATCTTTTAAGATTTTTCACAAAGGCAGTCTGCCAGTGATGAATTTCCTCAGTTTTTGTTTGTCTGAAAAAGTGTTTATTTCTTCATCACTCTTAAATATAGTTTCACTCAGCATAGATTTCAAGATTTTTTTTTTTCAAATACTTAAATATTTACATGACTGCTTCTTGCCTTCACAGTTTCTAATAGGAAGACTTTTATAATTCTTATCCTTGTTTGTCTATGGATAAGGCTACCACATACTCTTGGTTTCTTTAAGATTTTTCTCTTTGTTTTTATCCATTTGTATAGGGCATGATTTTGTATAGTTCTTATTTTATTTCATTAGTGTGTATCCTAGTTGGTATTCCTGAGCTTTTGGATTCCGTGGCTTAGTGACTGTCATTAGCTTTGAAAATGTCTTGGCCATTATGACTTCAAGCACTTACCCTTTCCCCTTCTCTCTGTATTTCCATTTTGATATTTCAATTATGTCTACATTCTACTGTTTCAAATTATCCCACAGTTTTTCAGCATTGTGTAATTTTTAAATATTTTTCTTTATGCATTTTAATTTGTAACGTTTCTATTGACTCATGTTTAAACTTACTGATCTTGTCTCAACCATGCCTGGATTACTGATGAATCCACTACTGGCTTCTTCATTTTTGTTATGGTATTTTTGTTTTTTAACATTTTTCCCTAGTATTTATCTTCTTCCATTACCTATATTTTGTCAAAATCTAATTTTTGTCATTAGAGTTTCTAATAGAGTGAGAGATATTTTAACTTCCCTATCTGATAATTCTAAAAATCTGTGTCCCACCTCTGTCCTTCTGAGTCGTGTTCTGAAACCTGCATTTTTCTCTTCCTTTTGTTTTCCCTTCTCATTTAGAATGCTTGTAGATTTTTGTTTAAAACTGAATATGCTTCACATGGTTTGGCTGTGTCCCCACCCAAATATATCAAATTGTACTCCAAATTGTTTATCCCCAAGTGTCAAGGGAGGAGCTTGTGGGAGATGATTGGGATGGGGGGCAGTTTCCCTCAAGTTTTCTCATGATACGGAGGGAGTTCTCATGGGATCTGGTTGTTTGATAAGTGTCTGGCATTTCCCTTGTTTTCTCTTGCTCTCTCCTATCACCATGTAAGACATACCTTGCTTCCCCTATTCCTTCCGCCATGACTGTAAGTTTCCTGAGGCCTCCACAGCCATGCGAAACTGTGAGTCAATTAAACCGCTTTTCTTCACAAATTATTCAGTCTCAGGTAGTATCTTTATAGCTGTGTGAAAATGAACTCATATAATACCATAACAGGCAATAAAAACTGAGGTAAAAATTCATTTATCATAAAGATTTATGTTACTCTGGTTAGGAGGTGGGTTGTATTTAGTGTTTACTATAACTTGTTTTTCAGAGGCCTAAAACTTAACTAGTGTGCTTGTCTTTTCTCTCTTCTTTGCCTTTGTGCTTACTTCAGATGCAGTCTGTCTTTCAACTGTAAATCACTGATTGAAGTCCTCTTGGTCCATTAGTAAGGCATGGGAGAGGGGAAGCATTCTGTGACCATGTGACTAAATTTCAGTCATAGTGGACTGGTATTCCTGAGCTGTGACAGTCACTAGTGTTTAGCTTCCCTCTTTTCCTCATAGGTGCCACAGAAAACACAGAGGAGATTTCATTGGAATAATGTACTTCCTTTAAAAGGGATGAAGTTCTGATAAAGTCTTCCCCTGGAGGTCTTTGTTATGAAGGACACTCTGGGCATATTTCAAAATGTTTACCTTTTTTCTTCCCTTTTCCGAGCCAGGAAGGAATCTTTTTGGCTCTTCATCATGAGAACCTGGGGGTTTTGTTTGTTTGTTTTTTTGTTTGCCGTATTTTTGCTTGATTTTTCAATATAAGCCACTAAAGTATGGGAACCCCATGAGACTCCAACCCTTAGGAGTTTCTCACTCTCAAGATGTTGCACACCAAGCCTTCATCAGCTCATCAAAATTGCCATTTAGTATTAATGGTAGCTTATGACTGTCACAGTTTGTCTTCCAGAGAAGCAGACTTTAATTGTGTCTTTATGTTTACCTGTGTTTAGAGAGTTTAAAGCTGTGGTTTACCCTGTGACCTAAGTTATCTGATGTATCAAAGAAAATCTGTTGACTTTCAGTTTGCCCAGCTCTTTCTTGTATACAAATAGGAAGAACTTCTAAGCTCTTTATATATTGGAGCTAGAAACAGAAAACCCTGTGATTTCTTAAAATATACATACAATATCGCACTCACATTCTTTTTTTTTTTTTTTTTCTTTTTTTGAGACAGAGTCTCAGGCTGGAGTGCAGTGGGGCATCTGGGCTCACTGCAAGGTCCGCCTCCCGGGTTCACGCCATTCTCCTGCCTCAGCCTCCCGAGTAGCAGGGAATACAGGCGCCCACCACCACTCCCAGATAATTTTTTGCATTTTTAGTGGAGACAGGGTTTCACAATGTTAGCCAGGATGGTCTCGATTCCCTGACCTCGTGATCCGCTCGCTTTGACCTCCCAAAGTGCTGGGATTACAGGCTTGAGCCACCATGCCCGGCCTCATTTACATTCTTACATAGCCAGGGAAAGGTGAGGAGAGTAAACACCTAACTTTCTTTAGAATTATTGTGTTTTCTCATGCTCTTGCAGCAACTAAGAAAGAATTTTTAGTTTTAATTTAACTTCTAAATTTATAAATATGAGATTTACATAATATTGAGTGTGTATTTAAAACCATTATTAACCAATACCTCTTTCCCTTAAATCCCAACAGATCTATATACACAGGGAAAATCACCATACATCCATTTGTGTTCACAGACAACATCCAGAAAATGGTGGGAAAAAAGGAAACTACAATTTATTGAAAACCTACTATAGCCTGGCCTAGGCTAACTTGTATTTATAGTTATTTATTTACTTAACTGTCAAGTAGCTCTATTAGGAGGTCATTATTACTGTTTTACACATGAGAAATCAAAGGTTTATAACAAAAAACACTTTGCCAAATTCATGAACTAAACTTTGCTAAATATTTATAACTAGACAGCTTATTTATCCCAAATCTAGTGACAATATGAAACAGATGAGATTGCTTCTTTGCTTTAAAATGATACCAAGCTTTAAAATGAAACCAAATGGTACCTGATTATTATTATAGTCAGTAGGGAGAAATATTTGTTCTGCCATTTTTTTCCTATTCTGCACCCCATATGTTCTTTACCATATTGTAAAACCTATACATGTTATATTCTAATCACCTGTTAAGATGTGTCCTACCTCAACATTAATTTATTTTCTTGTTTGAAATGCATTAAGACATCGTATAGACACTCTTTTGCTAAAACTATAAACTCAGCTTGCTAGGAGCTCAACAAGTCAGCACCAAATATTCATGTAATTCTCCAAAGCTATATAGATCCACAAAAATACTGCATTTTGCGCTTTGTGGAAACAGATGCATTTTGTATGAAGTGTTTCTTCTTGTGTTAGCTGCTAATCTCTTAGCCTAGCAAACTGTAATCCTACCTTCTCTTAAATCCTAAATCCTATCCTGGAAAAGAAACTTTGTCAAGGAAAAAAAAAAAAAAAAAAAAAGAAAGGGAGGAAACCTAATACGACTTAAGGTGAATCAGTAAGCCTTAACTGTGTCTACACAAAATCAGCTCCAGCTGTAACACAGTTATGGTCAGAGCTTTAATTCAAAACACTTGCATGTTTTGTCATGACAAATCCAACATCTTGAGAAAATTGTATTTTGAAAACTCTTTTTCCTTAGATGGTAATTTAAAAAAATTATTCAACAAAAATAAATATATACAGTTGAATAGTAATTAAGTAGGAATTAATAGAACAGTTTCTACAAAAATATCATGTTACTAAAGTTCTTTAGAAATAGTCATATTAAAATGTTCATTCTATAGGAGATTTCACTCAGTAGGAAATGACCTTATCATCACAGTAGGAAGTAAACTACTCTTATCTCAGACAGAGAACGTAATTAGTAATCTTACCTTTAGAAGTGTGAGGCCTTTATGTTCAATCTTTTCTAGTATATTTTAGAGTCAAGGATTTCTGAGCTGTGTGATTTACATGAAGGATCAGGGGCTTTTTCATGATTTTCCTCCTGGGAGCACCGGACTTAATCTGCATAGTCAGTAAACTTAAGATTTCACAGCTTTAATATCAAGCGTTTGATTACAAGCATGGTAATCTTGTACTTCACCAAATGTTAAACAAAAATACAATACACAAACGAACAAAATAACAAGATCAAATCAAATTTCGTTTCCCAAAAATAATCTCACTTTTTTCTGGGAAGCTGATTTTCTAAGATGCTATGCAATAGCTCGGTGGAAAGAAAATCAGATAAAAGATCTATTTTCAGTATTTGAGATAGGGAGCAAAAGTCGGGAATACAGTTAATATTTCCATAAACATATTTTCTTTTTTGACTAAATACCAAAGTGTTTCAGACATTTGTGAAGGAATTTGGCCAAGATAAAGGAAATAAAAGTGTGAGGAATAATACCAGTCCATTTTTTTTTTTAATATCTCAGTGTTTCAGTAATCTGTTTAATAGTAACAAAATGCTATTTCTTAATAGGAAGATTGTTCTTGAGAGTGTGTGATAATACAACAGAAATAGAAAAGACTGTATTTCCATTGTCTGTATTTTAGAGATATCCATATAAATACATATTAAAAAATAAATAAACATGATGTTAAAAGAATATAATTCATAATGCAGTCAATATTTTAGAGTAAATTGAGGCCGAGTATGGTAGCTCATGCCTGTCATCCCAGTACTTTGGGAGGCCAAGGCGGTGGATCATTTGAGGCCAAGAGACCAGCCTGGTCAACATGGTGAAACCCTGTCTCTGCTGAAAATAGAAAATTATCTAGGTGTGGTGGTGCATGCCAGTAATCCCAGCTACTCAGGAAGCTGAGGCAGGAGAATCGTTTGAACCCAGGAGGCAGAGGTGGCAGTGAGCCGAGATGGCACCACTGCACTTCAGTCTGGGTGACACAGCAAGACTGCGCTTCACAAAAACAAACAAACAAAAGATTTTAGAGTCAACTGGACAATTAAAATTATCCATACATTCATACATGGAGAGTACAAAATAAAACTTTCTAATGCAGCTTTTGGTAGCACTAATATTATAGAGTGGTAACAAATGCAGAAAAAGAACTCATATAAAGTATTTTATTTCTTGAGAGACAACTCATCTGGGATTTTGGCAAAAGCTGGTATAGTATTTCATGTTGTTAATTTAATATTTACAAATATGTACATTTGACATATTAATATACATATATTTAAATAGGTAAGTAGAGTATGGAGTTAATTTTTAGATGACAAATCACTAAAATGCAATGCTATACTCATTATAAGGATCATAATAAGATACATAAAGCAATCATTATTCTACTTTGTGTCCATTATTCACTAGCATATTTTATCATTCCTCAACTCCCAGATTCTCATATAAGTGATATCACAACTTCATTAATATGAATTTAATTGAAAACATACTAGAGAGATTTGAGTTCTAACTTTATGCTTGGGCATATTTTTTGTCACATGTATGTGACAAAATGCTTGGACATATTGTTATTCACTGCTATAATTATTAAACACACATGGCACATCATATGTCTATATTTAATTCTGTAATAAAAGGATTCACAGATGTGGAAATGGAGATGAAAAGAAGCTAAGAAGTTACAGAGGTTTATTTTGAACCAGGTCTGTGTGCTACCAAGATCGACAGCAACCTCCATATCCTGCTCTATCTTATAAGACCCATATGGGTCATTAAACTGATAATTAAAATCTGTTTAATCTTAATACTGATAATAATAAATCTTCAAGCAAATATCTGATTTCTGTAATGTAAGATGAGAAAAGTTGGCCTTCCGATTTTATAAGTTTGATTCAACTGCTTTGCACTAAATAGTACTCATATAAAAATGGGAGCCCTTCCCATTTTATGATTACAGAAATAAAAAATTGGTTTTGAAGGTATTTTTCCCATGAAAAAAGAGTGTACCTAGTATTAATATAAGCACTCATGAGAAAGGGCACCATAATCCCAAAGGCTCCTGTCTTTCTGATGTATAAATATTAAAATAAATCTTTCAATAATAATGCAAATTTCTGTATAGAAATGAGTAACAAAATGTCCACCTACATTTTTAGGATCCAATAGACGATGTGTTTTATTTTACTTTCAGAAGAAGATATTTTTGGTGATTGTTTTAAAATTGATACAGTATTCCCAAGTAGTGGATGACTATTTTAATCATGGAATTTTAATTATATCAAACTTTTAAAGAATGTGATACATCATGTTGATATACAGCTTTTCTGGTCCTTAAACTTTTTTCTTTATTATTTTCTTTCTTGTCTTCTTTTCCTTGTTTGTCTCTCTCTTCTTCCTTGTATTTCCCCATAAAGTGTTTCTTAACATGAAAAATGGTGATAAAAAATGTAATAACCAGTACTTTAATGTGGCTTTCTCTTTGAGTGCAGGGCATCATTATCGTATGGCTTAACTATAGATAGACAGCTGTTCTGAATTATGGAGAACGTTACTTTTATCAGTTCAGTTCAGTTCAGTTAAAGTTGTAGAAATCAATTACAGATGTTTGAGATCCTGGACATCATAACTCTTTAACACTTTTTGTTTATACTACTCATTTGGAATAAATCATATGCCACTTTATATTTTAAATAATTTTATAAGTCTTTTTGTCTTTATTTTATTATAAACCTCAATGCCAACATAATTCAAACTTCCAAACAGCATGTCATATTTAGTCCCATACACAATATATTTTCTATGCATATTTGTTGATTCAACACAATTTCGAACAACCTAGATGTATTGTGTGGCCTACTGTAGGTGACTCAAATAAGAGAAATAGGTGTTTTTACATAAAATAACCATAGAGCCAATGTTCAGGGGGGTTTTAGATGTATTGGGAGGAAACATTTGTACTATAAATGTGATGCAAAGTCACCTAGAGAAAGTATTTACTTTACCAAGATTGATAAATCATTAATAAAGTATTACCATTTTTGACTTTTCTCAGAAGAAAGACATTTCATTGATAAACGTTGAAGGTAATACTTCATAGATTATCAATAAATTTTGACTAGCAGTAATGTTTTTAAACAGATGAACAAAATGAAAGGGCCATAATAAGACTCAAGGTTAAAGATAACCTGGGCAAATTTTCTGATTCAATTAGAACACAAGTATTATGGTGTTGAAGGGAGAGAAATTTGCCTATAGTTTTAATTATTAATATTATGTGATCAAAGACTGTGTAGAAAGCAGTGAAATTGTCCCCAGAGATGTCCACCCCTTAATTTCTTAGAGTCTGTGAGTAGGGAAGAAGGGACTTTGAAAGTATGATTAAAAGTATAAACCTTGAGACAGGGAGATTAACTTGAATTATCTGGATGAGTACAGTAAAATCACATGAGTTCTTAGTAACAAAGAACCCTTCCTATCTATGGCTGATGAGCGATGTGACTGTGGAAAAAGAGTCAGAGGGATGTACTGTTCTTGACTTCAAAAATGAAGAAAGTAAGTCATGAGCCAGGTAACGCTGGCAGTCTCTGGAAATGGAAGAGGCAAGGAAACAGATCCTCCTTTAGAGCTCCCAGGAAGGACACAGTCCTGTCTAACTCCTGTTGCACTTCTAACCCAAAAAATATATGTAATAAATGTATGGCATTTTAAACATGCTAACTTCATAGTAATTTGCTACAGCAGCAATGGGAAACTCTACAGTATTATGTGACATTCTATGTAGTTAAAATTAATATTTCAGACTATAGAGAGCTAATAAAGCTTTTCAATCAAGGCAGTGATTTTACTTAATTTCATATGTATTAGGTAAATGAAATTACTTTGTCTTTAAAATGTAATTCAAATAAAACTAGAGTTAGAAAAATCAGATTTCCAAAAGAAATAGGAAATAATTATTATATAAATAAAATATATTTTGCCTTTAAATATAAATTGGAAACTCCAGTATAACATTTGCAAGACAAGAAAATATATTTGATATAAATTATGACTGCTTAAAATAAATTATTAGAGAAGGAAGCTATTTTTGTCTGATATTTTGTTATATTTCTAAACAGGCTGCAGAGTTGGAAGAAGTTTAGAGTGAAAACTTATATCATCACAATCTAGATACTATTATTGATGTTATTATACATGCATTATCACAATCTATTCTTCCATCTATCTTTTTATCAACTCTTTTTTATTTAATATATTTCAGAGAAAATGTCAGACATCACCAGTATCTCCCTTCGATATTTTAGATTTTTATATCATTAGCTACAGTTCTATATTTGTTTAAAGTTATTTTGTGGAAAATTTACAAAAAGTCAGATGCACCATTGTAACTACATATTTGTTGAGATTTTTCAAATGCTAACTATTGTTAAAATTCTATCATGATACAGAATATTACCATCTTCTAAAAAGCTCCCTCACACTCTACTGTGTGAGAAATCAGCTTAAATCAGCTCATAAGAGCTAAATATGCATACCTTTTCCAAAATTCTGTTTGCTGACATCAAGTCTGTAACTTGTAATTTATGATGGTGATGGTGGTATTATTCACACCAGGGAAACAAGGAAATACTTCAAATGTAAGTTTCCTCATCTGCCACATTTTATCCTCCTGAAGATAATAACTCTTGTAATTTTTCCCCCCACCCAAATTAACTTTACCTGGGCCATTTTATTTTATTTGCCATTTTATTTCATTAAAATGGCATCATATAGTATGACTACTTTGAATAAATTAACGTTAACTTATCTCAATAATTTTTAGATCTTTGTTACTAAATGTACCAGTAGTTGTTCCCTTTTATTGATGATTAGAACTCTAGTATATGAATAAACCAGTTTATTAAGTCATTCTCCTGTTGGTGAGCACTTGGACTATTTCCAGTTATTAGTTATTATGAATAAAACTTCTATGAATATTCTTGTACAAGTGTTTGTAAATGTATTTTAATACTCAGATAAATATTTAGAATTGCTGGGTCATATTGTAGGTGTATGTTCAATTCTATAGGAAAATGCCAGACCTTTGCCAAAGTGATTGCACCATGTTACAATCTCATTGACAATGCATAGTAGTTACAGTTGCTCTGTGTCATCTCCAACATTTGATGCTGTCAGTCTTTTAATTTTAGACATTTTAATTGGGTGTGTATTGTTGCCATTTTCTAGTGAAAAATTTGATTTTGCTCATGACTAATGCTGTGAAATAGCATTTTATTTGTTCACTATTTATATATCATCTTTTGTGCGGTTTCTGCTCAAAATATCTTTATATTTTTATTGTATTAAGTATCCTAATTATTATTGCTGAGTTGTAAGAGTTCATTTTATACGCCTGACAACAATCCTTTACATGCCTTTTGTTTTCTTCTATTGCCTTCTTCATTGTCAAAAACCTCTAGTATAATATTGATCACAGTGGACATCCTTACCTTGTTCTCAGTCTTGGAAAAATACCATTACTATTTCCACATTAATTATGGTGTTAGCCAGAGATTTTCCATACTAGCGATTTAAGAGACTGAGAAAATGTCTGTTTCCAGTTTGATAAGAAGTTTAATCATTAGTGTTTTTTATTTTAAAAAAATATATTTTTTTGAAATATTGAAAAGATCTCATAATTTTTCTTCCTTTTTATGGTAAACTGAAAAATTATACTTCTCCATGTTTATGGTGTATAAACTGACACTATGTTTTAAGAATACAATGTAGATTAATTAAATAAAAATAATGGACATAGCCATTAGCTCAAATATTTATATTTTTTGTGGTGGGAACTTTTGAAATTTACTACCAGCAATTTTGAAATGTGCAGTACATTATTATTAACTGTATTCATTATGCTGTGTAATATATCTAAAAAAAAGACCCTCCAAATTTAGTATTCTTGCCAAAGGTTTTATATTCTTTGGCCATCATCTTCCAATTCTCGGCACCCACAAGCCTCTGGTAAGCACCATTGTATTGTCTGCTGCTATGATTTCAATTGTTTTAGAGTCCACATATAAATGATAACATTCAGTATTTATTTTTCTGTGACTAGATTATTTCACTTAGCATAATGTTCTAGAATGTTGTTGCAAGTGACAAATTGCTTTCTTTTGTAAGACTGAATAGTTTTTCATTATATATATATATACCACATTTCTTTATCTATGCATCTATCAATGAACTCTTAGTTTTACTCCTTTACTTGGCTACTGTGCATAGTGCTGCAATGAACATGGAAGTACAGGTATCTCTTTGACATACTGATTTCAGAAATTTTTAGATAAATACCCATAAGTGGAATTGTTGGATCATATGGTAATTCATTTTTAGTTTTTTGAGGAACCTCCATATGGTTTTCTATGATAGCAGTAGTAAGTTGCATTCCCACCAACCATAAACAAGGTTTCTATTTTCTCCACCACCTTAAAAACTCTTGTTATACTTGTAATATCTCCCAGATCTGAACTCACAACTTTCATTTATCCTTAACTTTTCAGTCTTCTTGGAGTTAATATTAGCTTGCAACCATAAATTCCCATATTTAATTCTCAATTTTTACTTGAGTTCTAGTATGTCTACATATACTATAAATAATAAGAGATGATATTTTACTTTTTTCCTTAAATGATCTATGTTTTTTAAATAAATAGAAAAGGTAAAAATGTTTACCCAAATACTTACCATTTTTTTATGTTCATTATTTCTGGCTTGAAGAATTTCCTTCAAAATCTCAAGTTCAGGTCCAATAGAAACTTTCCAACAGAAAGTTCAGGTCCAACTCTCTCAGGTAGCTTTTATATGAAGATTAATCTGTTACAATTTCAGTCTCAGTGGATATATTTGCTTAGTACGTAATTCCTGTTTGAAAGTTCATCCCTGCCATTATGTTACTGATGTTTTACCAGGTCTTTTGGACTTGATATTTTCTGTTGAAGTTGGCTTTCATTTGGAGGTTGTTTCCCTATGTGAAATGTCAGACTTCTATGGCCTTTTTCAAAATTTTCTGTTACTGTCTGTTTTGCAGCAGCTTGATTATGATGTTTCCAGGTGTTACATTATTTGGATTAACCTGCTTGTTCAATTTTATTTTATCTCAAATGTGTTCACACATGACTGATTTAGGGGTCAGTTAGAGACTCAGAGAGTTACACCAATAATTTGGTGATATCTCCTTGAGTATTTCCTTTCTGGGATTCTCCCCTCTTTTTTTAGCCATATTATTTGCTCTGAACTTTTGCCACTGGAGTTTCGTCTCCCCTGAGTAGCATCTATTGCAGGCTGACCTCAGACTCGGAGATATAGGAATTGATAACTTACCCTTCTTATTCCCTTTATCTAAGTGTCATCTCCTGGATGTATTTGCTGACATTTCTGAGTGTTTAGGTAACTGTCCCTTCATCTGCTCCTAAGTATTATAGTTGTCTGGTAGAGCAATGGGTATAATAGGAACCTCTCAATCATACTGCAGCAGAAATTCAATGCTAGGAATTTTTAATAAATAAACCATCAAAATCTGTAACTTTGGTAGTGAATAAAATTCAAACTAACTAAACTTATTTGGTACTTCTGCTGGGTTCACTGATCTGGAAATATAACCAATTTAATACTCAATATAAAAGGAATGATAATATAAAGAAACTAGTGATTTCCTTTGAGAGGTTTTACTTTAAATAAAGGCAGTTTCAAGACCATCCTAGATAATGATAATAGTTCCATTTCATTGTAATTAACAAATTTGACCACTCTTTTTCTTCTAAACTTCCCTACAACTTACCACTTCTCTCATTTTACAAAGAAGAAACTATAAAATGTAAAAACCACTGGACTATCGTAATATGCTGATTATGGAATAACCTGCAAACCATCCCAGTACAACTAGGTCAAATAGTTTCAAGAAACATTTACTATGCATGTTTGCTAAGACCAGTACCAAAAAATTATTTTTTAACAAAATGACATTTTAGTAGATAAAGGATGACAGACATATACAGGGATATTTTTAATTTACCAAGTGAGTGCTATGATAATGATAAACACATAATTCTACAGAAACACAGATGTAGGGCACGAAACCCAAAATTGTCAGGAGGGAAATAGATATCTCCTTTATGTCTTACATTGGCATATGATAAACTAACTGAGTCCTAACAGATGTTTAAAGTTAGTCATGTTTAGAATTGAGACTTTCTGATTTCCACTATGTCATTGCTCCCATATTGCAGACAATGTTTTCCCTGACCATAATAAAATTGCATTTCCTTTCCTGATACTCACTGTCTCTCCTGAGTTTTATTTCTTTTCCCTGAAATGTTTACTATTCTCTAATATGCTATAGCTTTCCTTCATTTTCTCCTCACCCTGCCATCCAGAATACATGTTGCATGACCATAGGACATTTTTACCTGTTTTATTCTCTGCTCTGTCTACAATCTTAAAACAGTGTCTGAAGCATAGCAGGTTCTCAATAAATATTTGCTATATCAATCAATTTGATAAATGCTGTGAGTAATAAATAGTGGGCAATAACACTTGGAAAATTTTCAAGTGCTACTTAATAGAGCACCAAAATGCTGTACTAAGATATTTGGAATTTGTTTTGTATGTGATGGGAAATCATCAGAAAGAGGAAAACCACCTGTTTACATGAATTACTGTCATAAATGTAGAAATAATAGATCTAAGGGGCAAAAATGAAGTTATTTCTATTGATTGAGAAAAACTTCAAATTCACAGTATAATTATAAAATGTATTTTCAATAGAGAATGTAGAGTTTTGTGAAGAGTAGTACAAACTTAAAAAGCTAATCCTGATTCACCTTTTGTGAGTAATGAAAATTCTGCCTTAAGTAAATTCTCCCATAATAGTTAAGAAATTAGGAGTGTCCTGAATCTTTAAACTATATGAGAATCTTCTGGAATCTGAGGGAGCAAAAATAAAAAGAAAATTAGAGGAATGTGCAGTTGACAGGGAAGAGGACAATGAATTTAGGAGGGTTAATAGCTGCAGAAGCACAGAGGTACAGAAGTGCATGCAAGCTTGGTGAACCAAACTTGTTTTTATTTATAAATAAAAGATCCATATGGAAAAAATGCAGATGTGTTAGATTAGTAAGCACGTATGCACTTATGTACCTCTTTATTTGTATGGAGCAAATGTTTATTAAGCATAAATTTGTCACTATGCTTCATTTCAAGGATACAATATTGAGTAAATAGTTTGACACAGGCTCTGACTTTAGGAGATTTACATTTTAGACATTTCCACAATTGTCAATGCCAATATACATTTCTAAGCTATAATAAGTGTACTAGAATCTAATATAAAATAAAATGGATGCAAAACCTAATATTGATGGTTAGAAAATAAGTGCCTGAGGAAGTAAAATAACAACTAACCTAGAAAATATTAAGAGAAATTAAGAGGGTAAAGGAAATACGGGCAGGGTACTTGAATGCAGAAGAGAAACTATTTGTAGTTTCTATGTTTGGAGTATTTAAATAACTTGAGAGTGGCAGGCGATTAATGCCTAGAGAGTGGCAGAAAAACAGACATATGAAATGAAGCAGTTTGTAAGGCCTAGACTATATAAAAGCCTTAGAGTCCATAAAATGATACGAGCTATAGCCTAAACAGAATGAGAGGTGTTAATACTTTAGATGCCACACTAAGGAGTTGAACGCTATCCTTATCATAATGATGACCACTGAAATATTAAAAGCTGAGAGTCAGACAGTTCTCAAGCATAATCCTGGCCTTACCTCACAAATTTAGCTTATATTTATTAAGCACCTAGGATATAAGACACTAAGCTTAGAGTAATGGACAAAGCAGATGAGGATCTTGCCCTCTTGAAATCCATATTCTCTTTGGAGAGATACACTTGATGGGAAAAATTTGAACACAGCTTGTTTTAATCTTAAAACATATATTATCATTGTTTCATGTTCAAAAGAAACATAATACACTCAGAAAAACTACTACAACAGAAATATAGTACTCAAAAAAAGCAAAAACCAGTATGGCTCTTAACTAAGTACTGCTTCAGGAGTTAAAATTTAAGGGAAAGAGCGTAGGCAGCGGAAAATGTCACACAACACAAAAATTGCTTAAAATTCATGTTTAGAAATATCCATGTATAATATACATTCAAACTTTACAAGTTGGAATTTAAGGGAAAAACATATATACATAAAATGAACATTTAACAATGTAAAATAAAGGAATTATTTTTCTTATGTAGCCAAAAGCAGATATGGTTAAAGATCAGACCAACAGCATGAATGACTGTAAAGTTCTAGAGGAACAAAGACTTTCTTTCTTTCTTTCTTTTTGAGAAGAGTTTTTCGTCTTCTGTCACCCAGAATGGAGTGCAGTGGTGTGATCTTGGCTCACTGCAACCACTGCCTCCCAGGCTCAGGCAATTCTTATGGTTCAGCCTCCGGAGTAGCTGCAGTTACAGGTGTGTGCCACCATGCCTGGCTAATTTTTTGGTAGAAACGGAGTTTCACCATGTTTTTCAGACTGGTCTCAAATTCCTGAACTCAAGTGATCTGCCGACTTCAGCCTCCCAAAGTGCTGGGATTACAGGTGTGAGCCACTGTGCCTAGGTAACAAAGGTATTTTAAATAAACATGTAAATGTGTGCTGCTTTGTCCATTTGTCAGCTTACCTATAAGGCTGCCTGCTTTGTTGGAGCAAAAGACAATTCTGTATCACATTCAAGTTCTAATAAAATGCCACATGTCATTTGGACCTTATGGCCCATCAGATACAACTGTGCTTTAAGTGCCTGTGGCAAATGTGAATTTTTCTTCTAATAAAGCTTGATAGAAGAATTGCAATGTTCGAAGCAAGGACATGCTATATTTTACCAACAATATTCTTCATTTAAAAAGAAGCTCCTGGCTTGCTACTGCTAGTGGGTTACTACTTCTAGTGCATAGAGACTGAATGCTCAAGAAAAAGGAACCAAGTATATATGCAACTTGAGCTATTCATCACAAATTAAGTGTTGTCTGATATACTGAATCATAAAGTTGGACATGAGAGAAAACTTTTGAATGTGCATAAGCATTTTATTTTTACACAGAAATGGTATAATAGACCTTGATATTACATGACAAATCCTAAGAAGTTCAGGAAGACACAATTGAATTAATAGGTATCTCATGTCTATGTATATCTATAGTTTGGAGGAGAATTTTCTATGATGAGTTGATGGGGAAAGAAAAATGCATGAGCCTGGTTTATGAAAGAAAACTAAAGGTAGAATTACTCAAACTGACAATGAACTCCTACAACAGAGTTCTACTCATTTATCTGCATGAGTCAACAGCATAGAATTTCCCTCACCAAAGATTATTCTAGTCATGGAGCCTTACATAAAGTTTTACCTGGCCACTAAGCCCAGCCCATGACTCTGCCCAATTGCTGAACATAGCATGTGGCCACAACTAAGCAAGAAGCCCAACCAGTGGCCCAAACCAATCATGAGCATAGTCTGTGGTCCTACTAAACTAGGGAGCCAAGCCAGTGACCCTAACTCACAGAAGAAAATAGCATGAAGCCACACCAAACTGTGGAGCACATGCAACCTGAGACTTCATTTGATAGCAGAATGCAGCCTGCAGTCCTACCTGAAAGTGGAGTCCAGCCAGACACACCAAGCAGCTAAAAATGGCATCCCACTTGACCAGGAGTGATTGCAGAGCTAACCTGTGGCTCCACCCAATCATGGAGGTAAACTAATGACACTTCTAGAGAAGAGAATAGCTTATAAACTTGCATGACCAGAGGTGATTAAAAGCTCAGCTACTTGCCCCACTGAATCAGAAATCTCAGGAAGTGGTACTGCCACAATACAGAGCTCAGTCAGAAGACACTTAACTACAAAACCCAGACAGCAGCCCTACTCAACCGTGAAGCATGGGCAGCAGACCTGAACAACTACAAGCTCTGAGATCAGGCCCTTCCTTTTCACAGAATTTACCAGCTGGCCTGTCCAGAACTCCAGGCTGCACAGACTGGGGCAGGTCTTTCTCCACAAAGCAAACTAGCCAAGGCTGAAAGAAATGAGCACTTTCTCAAATACACAGACATCAAAACAAATATATAACTTTCATAAATAACCAAGGAAGTAAAAAACCTCCAAAGAAAACTAACAGAGTTCCAATAACAGACACTAAAGAAATGAAGATCTGGGTCAAGTGTGATGGCTCATGCCTATAATCCTAGCACTTTGGGAGGCTAAGGCCGGTGGATCACTTGATATTAGGTGTTTGAGACCAGACTGGCCAACGTGGCGAAACCCCATCTCCACTAAAAATACAAAAATTAACCAGATGTGATGGTGTGCACCTATAATCCCAGATACTCGGGAGGCTGAGGCACGAGAATTGCTTGAGCCCAGGATGCAGAGGTTGCAGTGAGCCGAGACTATGCCATTGCACTCCAACCCAGATGACAGAGCAACACCCTATCTCAAAAATAAATAAATAAAATGAAATAAAATAAATGAAGATCTGTGAACTGACTTACAGACAATTTAGAAAAATCCTCTTTAGTGTGCTACAAGAAAACAGAGATAGACAATTTAATAAAATTAAGGAAACAATTTGTGAACAAAATGAGAAATTCAGCAAAAAATAGAAAACCGAATTTTTTAGAAATCACACAGAAATATGAAAGTTGAAGAATACAATGACTGAATTAAAAAATTTAATAGATTTACAAGAAGACTCAATGAAGCAGAAGAAATTATTGTTAAAGTTGAAAAGAGGTTATTTAAAATTACCCTGTTAGAGGAGCTAAAAGAAGAAAAGAATGAAAAGGAGTGAATAAGGCCTATGTATGGGACATTTTAAGCAAAATAATGTGTGCATTATGAAAATCTCAAATGAGTAACAGAAAGGGACACATAATCTATATAAAGAAATAGTAGCCAAAAACTTCTCAAATTTGGGGAGAGAAATGTACATCTGAATGTATGAGGTTTAAATAATCTCAAATAACTGTCCCTGTTCACTGATGATATGATCCAATATCCGGAAAACCCCATCTCAACCCCAAACCTTCTTAAACTGATAAGCAACTTCAGCAAAGACTCAGGATACAATATCAATGTGCAACAATCACAAGCATTCCTATACATCAATATTACTGATTTTTATCAATAATAAAAGCAACGAGCAAAATCACGAATAAACTGCCTTTCACAGTGGCTACAAAGAGGAACAAGTACGTAGGAATAAAGCTAACAAGGAAAATGAAGGACCTCTTCAAGAAGAACTATAAACCACTGCTCAAGGAAATGTGAGAGGACACAAACTAATGGAAAAATGTTCCATGCTTGTGGATATCAAGAATCAATATTGTGAAAATGGCCATACTGCAAAAAGTAATTCATAGATTCAGTGCTATTTCCATTAAACTATCATTGACGTTCTTCAGAGAATTAGAAAAACATATTTTAAAATTCATATGGAACCAAAGACAGGCCCATATAGCCAAGAAAATCCTAAGCAAGAAGAACAAACCTGAAGGCATTTCACTACCTGACTTCAAACTATACTACAAGGCTATGGTAACCCAAACAGCATGGTACTGGTATAAAAACAGAGGCATAGACCAATGGAACAGAATAGAAGTCTCAGAAATAAGACTGCACATTTACAACTATCTGATCTTCAATAAACCTGACAAAAGCAAGCAATGAGGAAAGGATTCTCTATTTAATAAGTAGCGCTCGGAAAGCTGGATAGCCATATGCAGAAAATTGAAACTGGACAGCTTCGTTATACCTCATACAAACATTAATTCAAGATGAGTTAAAGACTTAAATGTAAAACCCAAAACTATAAAAACCCTGGAAGAAAATCTAGGCAATACCATTCAGGACACAGGCACAGGCAAATATTTCATGATGAAAAGTGTCAAAAGTGATTGCAACAAAAGCCAAAATTGACAAATGGGATCTAATTAAAGAGCTTCTGCACAACAAAAGAAACTATCATCTGCTGGATATGGTGGCTCATGCCTGTAATCCCAGCATTTTGGAAGGCCGAGGTGGGCGGATCACTTGAGGTCAAGAGTTTGAGTCCAGTCTGGCCAAAATGGTGAAACCCTATCTCTACTAAAAACACAAAAATTAGCCTGGAGTTGGTTACATGCACCTGTAATCTCAGCTACTTAGCAGTCTGAGGCAGGAGAATTACTTGAATCTGGGAGGTAGAGGTGCGGTGAGCCAAGATCACACCACTCTGCACTCCAGCTTGGACAACAGGGCGAGACTTCATCTCAAAAAAAAAAAAAAAAAAAAAAAAAAAAAAGAAAAGAAACTATCATCAGAGTGAACAGGCAACCTACAGAATGGGAGAAAATTTTTGCAATCCATCTGACAGAGGTCTAATATCTAGAATCTACAAGGAACTTAAATAAATCTACAAGAGAAAAACAAATATCCCCATTAAAAAGTGGACAAAGGACATGAACAGACACTTCTCAAAAGAATACATTTATGTGGCCAACAAACACACTGAAAAAAAACTCGACATCACTGATTATTAAATAAACGTAAATCAGGCCAGCCATGGTGGCTCACACCTGTAATCCTGGCATTTTCGGAGGCCAAGGTGGGTGGATCACAAGGTCAGGAGATCGAGACCATCCTGGCTAACATAGTGAAGCCCCGTCTCTACTAAAAATAAAAAAAATTACCGGGGCGTGGTGACGGGCACCTGTAGTCCCAGCTACTCGGGAGGCTGAGGCAGGAGAATGGCGTGAACCCGGGAGGAGGAGCTTGCAGTGACCCGAGATAGCGCCACTGCACTCCAGTCTGGGTGATAGAGCAAGACTCTATCTCAGGGAAAAAAAAAAAAAAAAAAAATGCAAATGAAAACCACAGTGGGATGCCATCGCACACCAGTCAGAATAGTGATTATTCAAAAGTCAAGAAATAACAGATGCTGGTGAGGCTGTGGAGAAATAGAAACACTTTTAGACGGTTGGTAGAAACGTAAATTTGATCAACCACTGTGAAAGACAGTGTGGAAATTACTCAAAGACCTAGAGCCAGAAATACCATTTGACCCGGCAATCACGTTACTGGGCATATACCCAAAGGAATATAAATCATTCTGTTATAAAGATACATGTCCGCGTATGTTCATTGCAGCATTATTCACAATAGCAAAGACATGAAATTAACCCAAATGCCCATCAATAATAGACTGGATAAAGAAAATGTGATACATGTACACCATGGAATACTATACAGCCATTGAAAGGTACAAGATCATATCCTTTGCAGGGACAAGAATGGAGCTGGGAGCCATTATCCTCAGCAAACTAATAGAAAACCAAATACTGAATGCTCTCATTTATAAGTGAGACTTGAACAATGAGAAGACATGGACACAGAGAGGGGAATATCACACACTGGGCCCTGTCAGGGAAGCAGAGGGAGGGAGAACATCAGACTAAATGGCTAATGCATGCAGGGCTTAATATATAGGCAATGGGTTGATAAGTGCAGCAAACAATCATGGCATATGTTTACCTATGTTAGAAACCTGCACATCCTGCACATGTATCTCAAAACTTAAAATTGAATAAATAAATAAATAAATAAATAAATAAATAAATAAATAATCAAATAGAAGATTTCCAAGTAATTTGAACCTGAAAAATGTCTCAACCAAGACAATGTCAAGAGGCTTATTCCTGATTTTTATTCTACAAATTTCATTGATCAGAACTTACATTAATTCTTTACTCCATTTGGAGTTAATTTTTGTGAAGGGTTTAAGATAGGATACAATTTCAATTCTTTGGTTTGTTTGTTTGTTTCTGGATATCCAGTTTTCCCAACACCACTTATTGAAGAGACTATATTTTTCTCATTGTGTATTCTCAGCACCTTCTTTAAATATTAGTTGAGTGTATATGCAAAGATTTTTTTATGCCAGTACCATAGTGTTTGATTTTGATAGCTTTGTATGTATTTGGAAATCAGGTAATGTGATGCTCCCAGCTTTGCTCTTTCTCAAGATGGCTTTGGCTATTGGAAGTCTTTTGTGTTTCCATACAAATTTTTAGGATTCTTTTTCTGTTTCTGTAAAAAATGCCATTGTAACTTTTATAGGAATTGTACTGCATCTACTGAAGACTTTGGGTGATTCAGGCATTTTAGCAATATTAATTCTTCTAGTCCATAAAGAGATATCTTTCAATTTATTTGTTTCTTCTTCCATTTATTTTATTAATATTGTTTAGATTTCACTTACAACTCTTTTATATCTTTTGCTAAATTTATCCCTAAGTATTTTATTATTTTTGATGCTATTATAAATAGTAATCTTCTATTAATAGCTTTTTCAAATAGTTAATTGTTACCATATAGAAATGAAACATATTTTATGTCTTGCAGCTTTACTAAATTTGTTCGTTTTAACAGATTTTTACATGTATTCTTTAGAATGCATTAAAATATGTAAGATTATATCATCTGCAAACAGAAGGAATTTTGCTTCTTTCTTTGAAATATGGAGTCCTTTAATTTTTTTCTTTTTTTCTTTTTTTTTTTTTTTTTTTTTTTTTTTTTTGCTTGCCTAATTGTTTTGGCTAGGATTTCCAGTATTGTGTAGATTATAAGGGTGAGAGTGAGTGTCCTTGCTTTGTTCTGGATTTTACAGGCAAAGTGTTCAGTTTTTCACTACTGTGCATGGAAGGAAATACTTGCAAATCACATATCTAATAAACTCTTAATATCCCAAATATATAAACAACTCATCCAACTCAATTGCAGAAAAACAGGTGATCCAGTTAAAAGAAGAGCAAACTACCTGCATAGGCATTTTTTTTTCTAAAAAACACCTACAAATAGCCAACAGGTACAAGAACATTTCCTTATTATTGTGACTTATCAAGGAATTGTGAATTAAAACAACACTGAATTATTACCTCACACCTATGTGCATGCAAATTATTAAAAAGTCAAGAGATAAATGTTAGTGAGGATGTGAAGAAAAAGGAACCCTTGTGCACTGTTGGTGGAAATATAATTCGATGCAGTTATTATAGAAAACAGTATGATGATTTCTTAAAAAATTAAAAAAAAGAACTACCATATGATCTACGAATTCAGCTTGTAAGTATATATCTAAAGGAAATAACTAACAATTTTGAAGAGGTATTTGCACTCTCATGTGGATTACAGCATTGTTCAGTATAGCCAAGACATGAAAACAACTTAGGTGTCTGTCAATGGATGAGTGGATAAAGAAAATAAAATGTATGTAATGTATATGTATGTGTGTGTATATATACACATATATATACATATATATGCACACATGTGTGTGATTATTATTCAGTTAAGAAAAATAAATCCAGCCATTTGCAACAAACATGAATAAGTATGGAGATTCACTGAGCACATTATTCTAAGTGAAATTAGTTAGAGAAATAAAAATACTACATGATCTCACTTATATGTGGACTCTAAAAAAGTCTAACTCGTAGAAACAGAGTAGAATGTTTCTCACCAGAGGCTTGTGGTTGGAAAGAACAGTTATATTTTGGTCAAAGGTTATAAATTTTCACTTATAAGATGAACAATGTCTGAGAATCTAATATACGCCGTGATAACTATAGTTAAGAATACTGAATCACATACTTAAAAGTTGCTAACATGTTAGACTTTTAAATGTTCTCATCACAAAGAAATGATAATTATGTGAAGTTATGGATGTGTTTACTAACTTAATTGTGGTAATCATTTTACACTATGTAGTAATATAAAAATCATCATGGTGTATACCATAAACTTACAACATTTTATTTGTAAATGATACCTCAATAAAGCTGGGGGGAAAAATAAGAAATTCCACAAATAGAGGAAAGGAGAAAAAAAGAGAAAGAAATTCCACAAACAGTTAATACCCGTGAAATTCATAACATGTATAATACCCATAAAATTACCTCATGCTCTATTATCAGGTGCAGCCCACCTGAATGAAAGATGATTGGTCAATGAAAAATTTTGTTACAGTACTAAGAGTAAGGGAAAACAATTCCCTACATGATTAAGTGTTGTCGTATAGTATTTGGCAAAAAAATTAAATTGGTGGCTAGAATGTCTTGCCATTTCTCCCATGGGCATTATATACAGGCTTTCCAATGACAGATAAATTTGGAGGTGCTCTCTTTCACATATTATACCAAATAAAACACAGAGAGAGTTTAGATTTCCTATCAGCATAAACCTTGGATTGGTGAGTTTTGAATTCCTAGTGCCCAAAGTAGGTTTAATGTTATCATAGAACATAATCATGGTTTTTTGAATTTAAAGTCAATGTTTACTCTTTTCTATTTTACATTCTTCATATTATTACACTCAGTCAAAGAAATGGGACATTGTACTGGCCAGTGTTGTGGATCTTAAATACCATGAAAAATTGAGAATTTGCTATTCTGGAAAAGAGAAAGGCTCATGTCTTGGAGACTGGAGATTCACTGAGTTTCTTCCTTATGTTTCCTTTTTCAATAACCATGGTCACTGGAAAATGGCAACAACCCAAAAGAGATAGGATCAGTAAGTGTTTGGGTCCTATATGGATAAAGGTTTGATTCACCTCATTTACAAACATCTCTGGGCACTGGTTGAATACAAGGAGAACACAGACTGGTTGCTATAACTCTCACTTTTGGCTCCATTGGCAGCTCCAGAAGAGAGGACTGTAGTTGCTATGCTTTAGGTGATGTAATTACTTCCCTTTTTCCTTTGGTACCTTTTCTGCTTTTTCTGATCTGTGTTATTAAAGGTTCAACTGGATGTGTTATACATATATACAGTATAAAGTATATGCATGCACATTTGTTTTGGAGATTCAGCTAGTAAGCCTTTAAAAGGAAATGACTCCACTTACCTCCAGAGCATGCCCATTATATAGGCAACTAATCTTGGCTTTATTTCATTTGCTTTAAATCCAAATGATATGCTCTCTACAGCATCTTGTTTTAAATTTCATCTTTTATATATTTTCTAAGTAACCTTACATTGAGAAGGAGGTGGCAGAGATTTCAATATAACTTTAATACAATGGTCTATGGATATGACTTATTCTTAGTCTAATTTCTCTTACAGCTACAGTTTGTTCCGTCCGTTCTGATATTTTATCAAATAGCCCCTTTTAAGTCATGGATTTTAAATACTATAGTACTGTCAAAATTGGACCTCAGACATGAAAATAAAAACATCATTTATGAGAGTTTTCTAGCCAATCTAGAAATGTCACTCACATTTCCATGTGCAATAATTTCAGATTTGGGAAATACCTCTGAATTTTCATGGCTCATGCCTTTATCTTTAATTGAATTTGAAAAGTTGTTAACTGACACAATTCCTGATTTCCACTTTTTCTTAGTTTAATTGTCCCAATTTTGCCATGGCTTTGGTGGATCGTTTCTCCACAACCGTATTAACTTGGTTTGTGCCTATTGTTCTGACAATCCTGAACAACTGCTTACATGAAAAAGAATTGTGAGAACAAAGAAATCTTGCAATGCATTCAAAGACATTAACACATTTTGTTGGGTTTGTATCTCTTCTTCATAAGACATTTTAATCACCTTATACTAATAATTTTCTGAGTAAATGAACTCATAACATATATAAGCCTTTCCCTAATCCGTTATTTTCTGCATCAGTATTTAAGTAGTATATTATTGATCAATTTGTAAATAGAACCCTCATTTGATATCATATTATAAGGAAGCTACTAATATTTCAGATCCTATATTTCTATACTGGATTATACTACTTAATGTCTCATTACTCTTACATTGTAAAAATTATTTTGTATTTTATTTGACTATTTTGATTCTGCCATTTTAAGGAGTATTATTGTTTAAATCATCAACTGAAGTCCATGCTTTCTTTAGATTTCTTTGATTTTAACCTACTATACTCATTCTGTTCCAAGATCCCGTTTAAGTGCACTGAATTAAATTTAGTGTTATGTCTTTTTAAGCTTCTCTTGGCTATGAGACTTTCTCATATGGGCCTTATTTTTGATACTTCGTAAGTTTAGTGTATTACTAATCAGGTATTGTATCAAATGCCCATCAATTAAAAATTTTCTGATTTTTTTATGTTTACAAGAGGGTAGTGAATTTGGGGAAGGAGATATATTTAAGTTATGAAAATTGTGGGCCTAGACTCTATATTATTATCACTTAATGTCTGCAGGATCAGAAGTGATGACCACTCTCTTATTTTGGTTATTACTAATTTGTTTCTTCTCTTTTTCTTGTATTGCCAAGCTAGAGATTTAATACTTTCAATGATATATTCAAAGAACCTTTTTTGTTTCATTTATGTGTTAATTTCTTGTTTTCAATCCCATTGATTTCTGATCATTTTTTATTTTTATTGTAAATTAAAAATTTATAGTGAATATACTAATGGAATGAAAAGCAATGTCATTATTAATGAATATAATGTGGAATTCTTAAGTCAAGCTAATTAGTAAATCCATCACTTCAAATATTTATTATTTTTTTGTGGTAAGTACATTTGAAATTAACTCAGTGATTTAGAAATGTACAAAACACTTGTTCCTTGGTATCTGAAGGGGATTGGCTCTAGGATCCCTGACAGATACCAAAATCTATGGATGCCCAAATTCCTTGTATAAAAAGGTATAGTATTTGCATATAAGTTACGTAAATCCTTCCATATGCTTTAAATTATTTTAAGATTATTTACAATATCTAATACAATGTAAATGCTATGCAAATAGTTGTTACACTATATTTTAACATTTCTATTGTTTGTTATTGGTGTCCTCATATTTTGTTGCTTTTTTCACCAAAATACATTTGATCCATGATTGGCTGATTCCATAAATGGAGCTCACAGATACAGAGGACCAACTACATTCATCACCCTGTGCAATAGATCTCAAAAAAATAAAAATAAAAACAAAAAAACACCCTATTCTTCTCGTCTAAATGAGGCTTTATCTCCTTTAATCATCATCTTCCCATTTCCCCCGCCCCTCAGCCTCTTGTAAGCACTATTCTACTCTCTGCTGTTATAAATTAAATCACTGTAGATTTCATTAAGTGAGAACATGTAGGATTTGTCTTTCTGTGCCTGGATTACTTCACTTAGAATAATGGTTACCAGTTCCATTCATGTTATCACAAGTGACAGAAATATATTCTATTTTAAGGTCAAATAAAATTTCATTGTGTACAAATACCATATTTTCTGTGTTCATTCTTCTGTTCATGGACACTTAGGTTGACTCCATAACGTGTCTATTGCAAATAGTGCTGCAATGAACATGAGAGTGCAGACATATCTTTGACACAGTGATTTCAAATCTTTGGAGTCATTGCCCAGAAGTAGGAGTGCTGGATCATATCATAATTCATTTTCAGTTTTTTGATGAACTTCCATACAGTTTTTTATAATGGCTGCACTAATTTGCATTTCCACCAATAATTTACAACAGTTTCCTTTTCATCACATCTTACCAACACTTGTTATTGTTCATCCTTTTGATAATAGCCATTCTGAAAGTTGTGAGATGGTATCTCATCAGGAATAGCATAATTAATTTGCATTTCTTTAATGATTAATAATATTGAGCCTTCTTCATATATCTCTTGACATCTGAATGTCTTCTTTTGAGTAATATCTATTTTGCCCACTTTCCTTGACAATTTTTAATATGATTATTTGTTTCCTTTTTATTGAGTAGTTTGATAATCTTATATGTTTTGGATATTGACCTCTTATCAGATCTATAGCTTACAAATATTTTCTCCCAATCCATAGGTTGTTTCTTGAATTAGTTGTTTTATTTGTTGTGCAAAAGCTTTTTATTTTGTTTTAATCCCATTTGTCTATTTTTGCTTTGTTTGCCAGTGTTTCGGAGTCAAATCCAGAAAATCATTGCCTAGACCACAGTTGTGTAGTTTCCCCCTAAGTTTTTCTCTAGTAGTTTTGCCATTTCACATCTTTTTAAAAGTCTTTATAATCCATTTTGAATTGATTTTTGTGTATGGTTTGAGATAAGGGTTCAATTTTATTTTTCTGTGTGTGAATATCCAGTTTTCTCAAAATCATTTATTGAAGATATTGCCCTTTTTTGTGTGTATTCTTGGTACCTTTGTTTAAAGTCAGATGACTCTTTATGTTCAGTTTATTTCTAGGCTTTCTATTTTGCTCCATTAGTCAATATGTCTACTTTTATGCCAGTATATTGCTCTTTTAATTAATATTACTTTGTATTATAGTTTGAAATCAAGTAGTATGATACTTCCAGCTTTATTCTTTTTACTCATGGTTGCGTTGACTATTTTAGCTTATTTTGTTGTTCCACATGAATTGTAGAATTTTTTTTCTATTTTTATGAAAAATGACATTGGAATTTTGATAGTGACTGCATTGAATATGTAGATCACTTTGGGTAATATGGACATTTTAACATTAACTCTTCCAGTATAGACACAAGATATCTTTCCATTGTTTTCTTCAATTTATTTCACTAACTTTCTATAGTTTTCAGTGTGCATGTTTTTCATTTACTTGGTTAAATTTATTTCTAAGTATTTTAGTTTTTATAGCTATCATAAATAGGATGGCTCTTTTGATATCTTTTTCAGAAAATCTGTTATATAGAAATTCTGATTTTTACATGTTAATTTTATATTATTCTGTAACTTTAATGTATTTACTTCTAACAATTTTTTTTTATATGGATAGAATCTTTGGGGATTTTCTATATATAAAATCTCATCATTGGCAAACAGTAAGAATTTCACTTCTTTCTTCCATTTGAGATGCCTTTATTTCTTTTTCTTTTTCTTTCTTTCTTTTTTTTCTTTTTTTTTTCTTGGAAACGGGGTCTCGCTCTAACCCAGGCTGGAGTGCAGTGGCAGGATCTCAGCTCGCTGCAAACTCCGCCTGCCGGATTCACTCCATTCTCATGGCTCAGCCTCCTGAGTAGCTGGGACTACAGGCGCCCTCTACAACGCCCAGCTAATTTATTTATTTATTTATTTATTTATTTATTTATTTATTTATTTATTTTTAGTAGAGATAGGGTTTCACTATGTTAGCCAGAATGGTCTCGCTCTCCTGACCTCGTGATCCGTCCACCTCGACTTCCCAAAGTGCTGGGATTACAGGCGTGAGCCACCACGCCGAGCCTAGGTGCCTTTATTTCTTTCTGTTGCCTAATTGCTGTGGTAAGGACTTCCAATACTATGTTGAATGGAAGTGGTAAGAGTGGACATGCTTGTCTTTTTCTGGATGTTAGTGGAAAGGATTTCAACTTTTTACTGTTGAGTATAATAGTAGCTGTGAGTTTCTCAAATATGACCTTTATTGTGTTGAGGTACATTTCGTCTATATCTAATTTGTTGAGTTTTTATTATAAAATGATGTTGAATTTTGTCAAAATCATTTTTCTGCATCAAATTACATGATCATGTGTTTTTGTCCTTCACTATGTTAATATATGTGTCACATCTATTAATTTGCCTATGTTGAACCATTCTTGCAGGAATGAATCACACTAGATCATGGTGAATAACTCTTTTAATGTGTTGTTGAATTCAGTGTACTAGTATACTGTTAAGAAGTTTTTCATCTATGTTCTTCAAAGATACTGTTCTGCATTTTTTCTTTATTGTATTGTCCTTGTCTGGCTTTGGGATCAGGATAATGCTTGTCTCTTCAAAAGAGTTTGAAAGTGTTCCCTCCTCTAGCCTGGCCAACATGGTGAAACCCCATCTCTACTAAAAATAAAAAATTAGCCGAGCGTGGTGGCTGGCATCTGTAAACTCAGCTACTTAGGAGGCTGAGGCAAGAGAATCGCTTGAACCCCGAAGGCAGAGGTTGCAGTGAGCCGATATCGCGCCGTTGCACTCCAGCCTAGGTGACAGGAGCAAGGCTCCATCTAAAAAGAGAGAGAGAGAGAGAGAGAGAGAGAGAGAGAGAGAGAGAGAGGGAGAGAGAGAGAAAGTATTCCCTCCTTTTTAATCTGTTGGCAGAATTTGTGAAGGACTGCTATTCTGTAAACGTTTGGCAGAATTCAATTGTGAGGTCATTAGATCTTAGGCTTTTTTTTGTTTTTGTTTTTTTTGAGACAGTCTTGCTCTGTTTTCCAAGCTGCATTGCAGTAGCGCGATCTCAGCTCATGGCAAGCTCCCTCTCCTGGGTTCATGCCTTACTCCCGCCTCAGCCTCCCAAGTAGCTGGGACTACTGGCGCCTGCCACCGCGCTCGGCTGATTTTTTTTTGTATTTTTAGTAGAGATGGGGTTTCACTGTGTTAGCCAGGATGGTCTCGAACTCCTGACCTCGTGGTCTGCCTGCCTCGGCCTCCCAAAGTGCTGGGATTACAGGCATGAGCCACCGTGCTCGGCCCTTAGGCTTATTTCTAATGAGACATTTTATTACTGACTTAATCTCTTTGCTCATTATTGGTATATTCATATTTTATCCATTTATTCCAGGTTATCCAATGTGTTGGCATATAATTGTTCATAATAAGTACTCATCTTTTTTTGTTTCTTCTTTTTTTTTTTTTTCTTTGAGACGGAGTCTCGCACTGTCGCCCAGGCTGGAGTGCAGCCGTGGTGCAGTCTTGGCTCACTGCAAGCTCCGCCTCCCGGGTTCACGCCATTCTCCTAACTCAGCCTCCCAGTAGTTGGGATTACAGGCGCCCACCACCACGCCAGGCTAATTTTTTTTTTTTTTTTTTTTTTTTTTTTTTTTTTTTTTGTACTTTTGGTAGAGACAGGGTTTCACCATGTTAGCAGGATGGTCTCGATCCCCTGACCTCGTGATCTGCCCGCCTCAGCCTCCCAAAGTGCTGGAATCATAGGAGTGAGCCACTGTGCCCAGTCACTCATTATCTTTTGTATTTCTTGTATCAGTTATATCTCTTCTTTCATTCCTGATTCTATTTATTTGTCTTCTCTCATTTTTCTTAGTCTAGCTAAGTTTGCCAATTTTATCTTTTCAAGAAAACAAAAACAAAAACAAAAAACCTTGTAATTTTGTTGTTCTTTTAATAGTCTATATTTCATTTAGTTATGCTCTGAACTCCATTATTTATTTCCTTCTCCTAATGCTGCGATTCGTTTGTTCTTTTAAAAAAAAAATCTTAAAACATAACTTTGTTAATTTAAGAGCTTCTTGTTTGATTTAGGCTTTTACAGCTATAAACTTACCTTTTAGAGCTGCTTTTGTGGAAGGCAATACTTTGGCATAATAAGTTTGGTACGCTATGTATCTATTTTTGTTTCTTTCAAGATATTATACAACTTTTAATTTTTCATTGAATCATTGGTTGTTCACAAACATGTTTAATTTACATATATTTCTGAATTTTCTAAAGTTTCTCTTGTTATTGATTTTTAATGTTCTAATTTTTAATTATTTTTCTTTTGTTTACTTCGGATTGTTTTTAAATTTTATTTTAAGTTCAGGGGTACATTTGCAGGTTCATTATGTAAGTAAACTTGTATTGTGGGGGTTTGCTTTACATATTATTTTGTTATCCAGATGTTAAGCCTAGTACCCATTGGTTATCCTTCCTGCTCTTTTTGCTTCTTCCACACTTCGCTTACTGATAAGTTTCAGTGTCTGTTGTTCTACTCTATGTGTCCATGTATTCTCATCATTTAGCTCACACCTAAAAGTGAGAAAATTTGGTATGTGGTTTTCTCATGCTGCCTTAATTTGCTAAGGAAAATGGTCTCCTGCTCCATGCATGTTCCTGTAAAGGACATAATCTCATTCTTTTTTTGTTTTGTTTTGTTTTTGGCTGCATGGATTTCCATGGTGTATATGTGCTACATATTCTTTATCCAGTCTTCCACTGATAGGCATTTAGTTTGATTTCATATCTTTGCTATTGTGAATAGTGCTGCAATGAACATATGTGTGCATGTGTTTGTATGATGGAAGATTTATATTCCTTTGGGTATATACCCAGTAATTGGATTGCTATGTCAAATATAATAGTTCTGTTTTTATGTCTTTTAGGAATTGCCACACTGTCTTTCACAATGGTTGAACTAATTTACGCTCCCACCAACAGTGTATAAACATTCTTTTATCTCTGCAACCTTGCCAGCATCTGTTATTTTTTGACTTTTTAATAGTAGCCATTCTGCTGGGTGTGAGATGGTATTTCATTGTGGTTATGATTTACATTTCTGTAATGATCAGTGATCTTGAGTTTTTTTTTTTTTTCATATGTATGTTGGCCACATGTATGTTCTCTTTTGAAAAGTGTCTTTCATGTCTTTTGACCAATTTTTAATGGGGTTGTTTTTTCCTTGTAAATAAGTTTGTCAGATGCATAGTTTGCAAAAAATTTTCCCATTCTGTGTTTTGTCTGTTTGCTCTGTTGATAGTTTATTTTGCTGTGCAGAAGTTTTTTTAGTTTAATTAGATCCCATTTGTCAATTTTTGCTATTGTTCCAATTGTTTCTGTTGTCTTCGTCATGAAATCTTTGCCCATTTCTATGTCCAGAATGGTATTACCTAGGTTGTCTTGTAGGATTTTTGTAGTTTTGGGTTTAATTCATCTTGAGTTGGTTTTTGGATATGGTGTAAGGAAGGAGTCCAGTTTCAGTCTTCTGCATATGGCTAGCTGGTTATCCCAGCACCATTTATTGAATAGGAAGTCCTTTCTCCATTGTTTATTTTCATAAGCAAAAAGCGTTGCTTTTTTTGAAGATCAGATAGTTGTAGGTGTGTGGCCTCTGTCTGGGATCTCTATTCTGTTCTATTGGTTTATGTGTCTGTTTTTGTTCCAATACCATGCTGTTTTGTTTACTGTGGCCCTGTGGTAATGTTGGAAGTTGGGTAGTGTGATGTCTCCAGTTTTGTTCTTTTTGCTTAGGATTGCCTTGGCTATTTTGGCTCTTTTTTGGTTTCATATGAATTTTTTAAATAGTTTTTCTATTTCTGTGAAGAATGTCATTTGTAGTTTGATAGGAATAGCATTAATCCATAAATTGCTTAGAAAAGTATGGCCGTTTTAATGCTATTAATTCTTCATCTCTCTGAGCATCAGATATTTTTTATTTGTTTGTGTTACCTCTATAACTTTGAGCAGTGTTTTGTAATTTTCATAGTAGAGATCTTTCACCTCCCTGATCAGCTGTATTTCTAGGTATTTTATTCTTTTTATGGTAATTGTGAATGGGATTGTGTTCCTGATTTGGATCTCGGTTTGACTGTTTGGGGGGTACAGAAATGGTAGTAATTTTTGTACATTGATTCAGTATTCTGAGATTGCTGATGTTATTTATCAGTTAAAGAAACTTTTGGGCTGAGACTGTGGGATTTTCCATCTATAGGATCATGTTGTCTGCAAACAGGGATAGTTTGACTACCTCGCTTCCTATCTGGATGCTTTTCTTCCTTTATTTTGCTGACTGCTCTTGCCAGGACTTCCAATGCTATGTTGAAAAAAGTGGTGAGAGTGGGAATCCTTATTTTGTGTCACTTTTCAAGAGGAATGCTTCTGGTTTTTGCCCATTCAGTATGATATTGGCTGTGGGTTTTTCATAGATGATTCTTATTATTTTGTGGTGTGTCCCTTCAATACCTAGTTTATAGAAAGTATTCAACATGAAGTAGTGTTGAATTTTATTGAAAGGCTTTTCTTAATCTATTGAGATCGTCATGCGGTTTTTGTCTTTAGTTCTGTTTATAGGATGAATCACATGTATTAATTTGCATATATTGAACCAACCTTGCATCCCACAGATGAAGCCTATTTGATCATGGTAGATCTTATTTCCCCTTGGCTTATGCAGCTTAGTTTGACTAGAGTAAAATTCCTGGATGGAATTTATTTTCTTTAAGAATGTTGAATATTGGCCGCCAATCTGTTCTGCTTTATAGCATTTCTGCTGAGAGTTCTGCTGTTTGCTAGGGTTCCCTTTTTAATTGACCTGACATTTCTCTCTAGCTGCCTTTAACAATTTTTCTGTAATTTTGCCCTTGGAGAATCTAGTGATTATTTGTGTTGGGGCTGATCTTCTTATGAAGTACCTTATGGGGGTTCTCTGCAGTTCCGGAATTTGAATGTTGGCCCGTCCAGCTAGGTTGGGGAAGTTCTCATGAATGATATACTGAAATATGGATTCCAAGTTTCTTACACTTTCCCCATCTTCGGGGACACCAGTGAGTCATAGTTTTATTCTCTTTACATAATCCCATATATCTCGAAGGTTTTATTCTTTCCTTTTGTCTCTATTCTTGTCTGGCTGCCTTATTTCAGAAAGCCAGACTTCAGGCTCTGAGATTTGTTGCTCTGCTTGGTCTACTCTGCTGTTAATACCTGTGTTTTCATTATGAAATTCTTATAGTGGGTTTTCAGCTCTACCAGGTCAGTTATGTTCTTTTCTATGCTGACCGTTTTGTCTGTAAGCTACTGTATTGTTTGATAGTGTTTCTTGGCTTACTTGGATTGGGTTTCCACTACTCTTGCCTCTCAATGGTCTTTGTTTCTATCTAGCTTTTGAATTATATTTTTGTCATTTTAGACATCTCAGCCCAGTTCAGAATCCTGGCTTGAGATGTAGCACACTCCTTTGGAAGCCAGAAGGTACCTTGACTTTTTGAGTTGTCAGAGTTTTTGCACTTGTTCTTTTACATCTTTGTAGGCTTTCATCAGTTTCTTCAAACTTTGAAGGTGCTGACATTTGGATGGGTTTTTTCTTCCTTTATCCTATTTGATGACCTTTAGGGTTTGATTGTGATATAATGTGGGCTCATTTGACTGGCTTTGTTTCTGGAAAATTTTAGGGGTTCGGTGCTGAGCTCTCAACTCCTGTACTGCATTAGTGTTTCCTAATATAGAAGATTATTAATTCTGCATCTTTTTTCTTTTCTAATATGTCCATTCAATACTATTAATTTTCCTCTAAGCACTGATTTTGCTGCATCCCACATATTTTGATAAGTTATATTCATTATAGTCATTTTCATTTAGTTTGAAATATTTTTAAATTTATCTGAGATGTGTTTGACCTATATGTTATTTAGTAGAAGTGTGTTATTATCCAAGTATTTGGGGATTGAAGCTATCTTTCTGTTACTGATTTCTAGTTTAATTCCATCATGGTCTGAGAACAGACATTGTTATCATTTCTATTCTCTAAAATTTGTCAAGGTATGATTTGTGGCCTAGAATTTGGTCTATTGTGGCAAATTTTCCCTATGTCCTTGAAAAGAAAGTATACTCTGCTCTTGTAGAATGAAGTATTCTATAGGTGCCAATTAGATCCAGGTGATTGACAGTGCTGTTCAGTTCATAGTATATGCTTACTGATTTTCTCCATTCTAGTATAAGAACCTGTTTTGTCTGATATCTATTAATGTAGACTGATTACAATGGATTTATGGTCTGTAATGTAGCCTATCTTGGTTAATAGTCTATGTGAGCTTAAGAATAGTGGATGTTCTGCTGTTTTTCAGTGAAATAGTCAATAAATGTTAATTATACCAAGTTAAATAATAGTGCTGTTCAGGTCAACTATATTCTTAATGATTTTTCTGCCTGATTGATTCATCAATTATTTACTAAACAGGGGTGTTCAAATCTCCAAATATTAGTAAACTTGTCTATGTCTCCTTTGAGTTATGTCAGTTTTTGTCTCATGCATTTTGATGCTCTATTTTTTGGTACATGACCATTTAGGACAGTATGTCTTCTTGGAGAATTGGCCACTTATCATTACATAATGGCACCCATTATCTCCAATATATTGTTTTGTTCTGAAGTTCATTTACCCCTGAAATTAATATAGCTGCTCCAGCGTTCTTTTGATTAGCGTTAACATGAGGTATCATTCTCCATCCCTTCCCTTTTGACCTAATTCTTTATAGTTAATGTTGGCTTCTCATAGACAATGTATAGATGCATCTTATTTTTTATCTACTCTGGCAATATTTGCATTTCAATTGTGGTATTTAGATTATTTCCCTTCAAAATAATCATTAATCAGATTAGTATCAACCACATTTCTAACTTTTTTCCATTCATTGCATTTGTTTTTGCCTGTCCCACAACTTTTTGATTTTTATCTGAACATTTTGTATGATTTCATTTTGTTTTGTCTCTTTGTGTATTAGTTATCTTCTTCATAATTTGTTTTACTTTCTTCCCTAGATTTTATAATATATATTTGAACTAATATAAGACCACCTTCACCTAGCACTATTTTGTTTGAAGTGTAATATAGATACCTTATAACAGACTATCTTCAGTGTTTCCCTCCTATTCCTTGGAACATTTTTCTTTATTTCACTTTATCCACATACTATAAACACTCCATACATTGTTATATTATTACCTCAAAAATTATTTTTTATTAAATACAAATAAAATAAATAAAATATTTTATTTAACATTCCCTATTACTTCTCTGATGTTCCTCTTTCCTTTATGCAGATCCAAGTCTCTGTCCTGTATCATTTTTCTGATGTCTGAAGAAAATGTTTTAACATTTCTTGCAGGGCAGATTTGCTAATAACCTTTACTTATATTTTTTTGCTTAAAATAAAATTTATTTTTCTTTTACTTTTGAAAGATAATTTCATTTGCTATTAGATGATAAAATCTTTTCTTTTCCAAAACACAATACATATTTTAGACTATTCTCTTATTTGCGTGGATTTTGAGAAGATACCTAGTTTGATTCTTACCTTTATTCTTCTTGTTTACCTCAAATAATCAAAAGCATCAGAATCCAGTTTAAAAGATTCTATTGAAGCATAAGGCTGAGAATAGATATTTAGGTAGCACAGACTCCAAAGGAAGGGGGTCAGGGCTCTGAAGTTAAACGTTAAAATCTTTCTTATCTAAGCCAAAAAGATAGAAATTTAATAGTATTGTAACAATTTTCTATACAAGACTGACTTATGAGTTACAACAAATTCATTTGTTATACCTTGTTTTCTTTTATATACAGCTTTTGTTCATTTCCTTTCTGTTTTAAAAGAGTGCATTTAATATTCCTTCTTAGACAATGTGCTAGTCATAAAGTCTTTGAGTCAAAGGAGTAAGAGGAAAGTTAATTTATAATGAAGATTAACAATAAGAGGGGAAGATGTCTTCCCTGGCATTCTTTAGTCTTTAACATTTTACAGAACAATGTATGTAAAGAACAAGGCTAATCTATAAGGTAAACAATGATTATAGCTGCCTGTTTAGTTGACTGAGGTCCCATAATCGTATTAAGGCTCAAAATATTGTAAAGTTCTAACAATTTAGATTTTAAATTATTTATTTTCATGTTACATAGTAAATAGTTTTTCCTGTCAATTTTCCCGTTGTTTTTGATTTTCTACAGCCTGAGTATGTTTGCCTGTGTGTCCTTTTGTTTTTATTTTTAGGGGACTGGTTTTTAATGTTTGTTGTTTTCTGGCCTTCCTGTATTTGTGGTTTGGTGATTGTCATTCATATTGAAAAATCTCCTGCCATTATCCATTATTACTAGTTTTTGTTATTGTTGTTGTTTTTTGAGACTGAGCTGTCGTCCAGGCTGGAGTGCAGTGGCGTTTTCTCGGCTCACTGCAACCTCCACCTCCTGGGTTCAAGCGATTTTCCTGCCTCAGCCTCCCTAGTAGCTGGGATTACAGGCACACACCACAAAGCTCAGTTAATTTTTGTATTTTTAGTAGAGATAGGGTTTTGCCAAGTTGGCCATGCTGGTCTTGAACTCTTAACCTCAAGTGATCCACCCGCCTCGGCCTCCCGAAGTGCTGGGATTACAGGCCTGAGCCACAACACCTGGCCAACCATTATTACTGCTAATTATTCTTCTGCCTTGTTCTCTCTTTGCTTTTTGTAATATTAATTGCGTATATATTACAACCCTTTGAAATTATCCCACTCTTCTTAAATCTACTTCGTTCTCTCTTTCTTTTTGCATTTCAGTTTGAGAAATTTCTATTGACCTAACTTTATGCTCACTGATTCTTTTCCTTTTTTTTTTTTTTTTGCTCCTGTTGTGTCTACTGAGGTGCTCATCAAAGGAACTCTTAACTTATTGTACAGTGTTTTTTTTATTTTCTGGCATTTCTTTTTGGATTTTTCTTAAAGTCTTCATCTCTTTGCTTATGTTATTGAAAAGAGGTCTCTATCCAGACCCCAAGAGAGAATTCTTGGCTCTCATGCAAGGAATAATTCAGGGTGGATCCACAGAGTAAACTGAAAGCAAATCTATTCAAGAAGTAAAGAGCCAAAATAATGGGTACTACATGCCCAGAGCAGGGCATTCCCAAAAGCAAGAAGAGGAATGCTCCCATTTTATTAGGTTCAATGCTTGTTTATATATAAGATAATAAAGCGAAAGAGAAAAAAAAAAAAAAAAACATAGGGGAGGTGTGTTCTGTTACAAGGACTCCTAACAAAGTATTGTTCATCTTTGTGTAACTACTGACTTTTACAAGACTCTATATGGCTATCTTTAAAGTGAAACTTATTCTTAAATGAAGAATGCTTTTGCCTTTAAGATAATGGGACATCGGGACATTCCCTGAGTCTTTGAGGTGTGGGTCTGTTTAATAAACGTATTAATCTGTTCCCTTATTCATAAACATCTTGTGAGTAAGAATGCCTAACTCCTGGTAATGCACCAAAGCAGATCTCAGCCTCATTTGACCCAGTCCCTGTTCAAGATGGAGGCATTCTGGTTCAAATGCCGCGATACTTACATGACTCCTCTTTTCTTGCATGTTGTCCATTATTTTCATGAGAGTTCCTAACATATGATTAATAGTTATTTTAAATTATTTATCTGTTAATTCCAAAGTCAGTGTGATATCTGAGTTTGGTTCTGCAAACAATTTTTTTTTCTGCACACTATTTTTTCCTTGCCTTTTGGCATGTGTTGTAACTTTTTGTTGAAAACAGGTTGTATTATATAGAATAAGAAGATCTGAGGAAAGGTGGCCTTTATTTTGCAAATTTATGTTAATACAGCTAGGAGTAGTGCTGTATAATATTTGCAATATCCATAGGTACCTTAAAACATCAGAATTCTATTTTGCCCCTATTTTTATCTCTCATCTTCAGTTTGGACTTTTCTAAATATACGCATCACAGAGAATCTGTATCTTGCAGCTCTTTAAGCTGTTTTTCATAGTTATTATAAATAATGGAAGCCTCTTGGTGTGCGGGTGACATGTGGGAGAGAGACGGCTTTCTATAATCTTATAATTAAATCTCAGTCTTTTAATGGGCCTGTTTCTAAGGGCTATGATCTTCACATGTGTCACTCCAGTGGTATAACATTCTCCCTTCTGCCCCCGAACATTCTCATTACTTCCTCCCTAGCTACAGAACTCTAGTCTACCTATCTGACAGCCTAAACCTCAGTAACTATGTATTTTATTCCCCACTGGTGAGATGAAAGACTAGAAGAGACTGGGGTGAAAAAAATTCATTTCTCCCAATGGTATAAGACAATGTCAGAATCTTTCCAAAAGGCAAAGCTCTGGGCATATTTCACAATGATTACTTTTTACCTCCACTTCCTGAATCATGAGGGAAACTTTTCCAGAGTTTCAGCATTTGAACAGGTTAGAAGTCCTGGTCACAAATGTGTGGAAATTCTCTTAAGACTTCAGTCCATAGGAATTTCTCACTCTAATGCTAGTACACTCAGCCTCAGACGTTTGTCAGTTACCATTCCAGTGTCTGTACCAGATTACGGTGCCAGAGTTTTCTGCTCCAGGTAAAAGATATCTCAGTTGTGACTATCTGAATATGTTTATCTTTCCTCATTTCCGGATAGGAGTATGTCCTGCAACATCGATTCTTTGTTGGGTCCATGAAAAGTTATTAGTTTTCGATTTTCCTAGATTTATCTTGAAGTAAGAATGGGAGTAAGACTTTAAGCACTTTACATAGTGAAGCTGAAACCAGACTTTATCATTACTTTTTATTTAAAACATATTTTTCCTTTAAACTGTGCCTAAAATATTCTCACTTTGAAATCCAAGTTCATTTATAAATTGTTATCTTTTTTTGTTTTTAAAATATATTTATATTTGAATGAATATGGATGTGTATATGTGCTTTATTTATTGTTTTATACCTGTTGAGTTATGTGGATATTAAGACTTATTACATGTTCATGAATTAAAAGAGTCTTTAATCTAGAGGAAAACGACACCAAACAGGGACTTTAAACGTCATAGGAAAGAAACTGAGCTTTTATCTTGGGCTTTTATTTCTAGTTTACCACTCGCTCTTTGAGTCATCTTGTAAACTGGAGTTTTCCATGCAGGATTGCAATGAAGGCTTACTGATAACAATGCAGTTAAAGAGCTTGCGAGAACTCAACTAAACTAATCTATTTCTATTAATATGAATTAAGATCATTGTCAATCAGGACTACAATTGCTTTAATTGGGATATTGACAGAACAGCATGGGAACAGAAGAAATCATACCTTGTCCTGCCTCATAAGGTCAAGAAAGGTACAAAGCAGAATGTAGGATATTCCTTCTCATGCTGTATCTGAAAGATGAGGATGAGTTTTCTAAGCAGATATGTTTGGAAAATGCTTCCCATGCAGAGAGAACCTTGTGTACAGGTATGCTTTACAATTTCAATAACACTGCAGCATTTCTCAAACATAAAATGAAAACTATAAAGTGAACAAAGATAAAGCTAAACAGGAAGCAGGAGCTAATAATGGTAAACATCTTAAATCCAAATAAGTTTAGATTTTTGTCTTAATGTATGGAACATTTTTATAGTAGAAAAGTGACATAATCTGATTTCAACATCAATGTTTATTATAGATCAGATTTAGATTTTTTCATTACTTAATCAGGAACTTCAGAAGATATTCAAAAGACAACAAATGACTAATGTAGAATGAGAATTAAGATGTATGTAGATGAATTCTACATTAATAATCCCCTGAATTTTGAGCGCTAGTTTCATGATTTCTCCAAAGTTTAGTTTCATTATTATAAAAAAAGGGAATGTAAAGTATATCTTAAAAAATTAAAATATACTTATTAAAATGAGAACTCTAAATCTTACATTAAAGAAGTAAATGAGTAATGTACATACAAATATCCTAAGCCAGTGCCTACCTAGCATAGTTCAGATTCTTCCCTGTTGGTGTTACTCATCAAAGCTTAAATTTTATCAAAAGGAGAACAGAAGTTACTTGATCTTTCTTGCTGTATTTTCCAAAGATAACTCACAACTTTCCCATATGGATAGTTCTTTATAACATCCTTTATTTTAATTCTGAAGTCATTTTTTTTATGTGTTTTCTCTTCCAAAGCCTGTTACAAAAATTATCAGTGACTTATTTTCCAGGTTACACTTAGGAACACTTGGTCTCTAAAGGCACCAGAGCAAAGAAGATTTTGGAGCCAGTTGGCAAACATAAATGTAAGAAAATAGGTAAAATCTAAGAGTAAAAGCATTTAGATGGCCTTTTAAATTAAAATAGGAGAGAGCAAGAAGAGAAATCATTATGTTGGCAGCAAACCGAGAGGAAAAAAACAATGAAGAAATTGTAATATTTTCTACCACCTCCTGCTTCAATGAGTTTACATTTTGCTTCATTGATCATTTCAGTGGACTGTTTCAGTTTTTCCAAGAAATCCTTTATTTAATTGAAATACTTTGATCTTTCTCTCTCTCTTTTTCATTTCTTTGTTTCTCTTTCTTCCTTTTTTTTCTTCCTTCCGTTTCCCTTTCCCCTTTTCCTTTCCTTTCCCCTCCCCTCCCCTCCCCTCCCCTCCCTTCCCCTCCCCTCCCCTCCCCTCCCCTCCCCTCCCCTCCCCTCCCCTTCCCTCCCCTCCCCTCCCCTCTCCTCTCCTCTCCTCTCCTCTCCTCTCCTCTCCTCTCCTTTCCTTCGACAGGCTCTCACTCTGTTGCCCAGACTGGAGTGCAATGGTAGGATCATAAAATGGCCGTATTTTATAACTCTTTCCCTACCTTCCTTATATCAATTTTTTTCTTCCTTACTCTTTCAGTATAACTTACTGACTTTCAGCTCTGGTCTAACAATTGAGCTAGGTCACAGAGGAAAATCATGTGAGGAAATTCCAGTTTCTACCTATATGAAGACCATAATCTAGTGGAGGAGAAAATTCATCCAAACAAAATAAAAAATGAATAAATACCTTTGGCAGTAGATCTACTGTCTACCAATATAGCAAAGTTTATAGTAGATGGAATATAATGTGTCTATTATGGAATCCAAGCAGCATTTCTTGACTCCTCTATGGGATAGGTTAAGTGCTATTTATATGACTTTATTTAATCTTTATAATAATTCTATGAGATTGTATTATTTTGCCTATTTACAATTGAGGAAAATAATGTCCCAGAGCAAGAAAATTGTTGAGCTAACAAAATTAACTCCTTTAGGATAGATGTCCTTGACATTCTTAACTTTGAATTTCCTCTGCATTACAATATGCATGGGACATGCTGGCCCCTACATAAAATGCATATTTTCTGAATGAGTGAATTGAAATAATATGTGTTCAGGACCAAAAGTCTAGAAATCCTAGAGGTAAGGGGTTCACTCTGATTTGGGGTGAGAAGGAATGTGGGTAAAAGAGAATTGAGGAAAGAGCTTTATTGTAATAGTTGATCTTTGATCCTAGTATTCAGTAAACATATGCTTGCATATAAATAGGGTCCTATTGCACACCTATAAAAAAGCATACTTATTTATTTGTTTATACCATTCGTTACACAAAATTGTATAGTTATATAATGTCCTCAGTTCTCAACAGCATTTTTGACCCTCTACATTTAGGTAGTCTTGAAAAAATGATTTTGTTTTGTTTTTTGTCTTGGTGACAAAATACAATTTTTACATTTTTTCTTTTGGAGAAAGTCATAATTTATTTAAGATTTTGTCATGTGATTATTTTCATATTTTGCGCTTTTTTCCTTTTTTTCTTATTAACCTTGTAACACATTTTTTACAAATTTCTTATAATGCATGTTTATGAACACAGGTAGACTCAAGTTTAACAGCTTAACTTTCTTTTAGAAATACAATTAACCCACTCTTATTTTATTGTGTATTTAGTTAAACATTCTTTTACATACCAAAATATGCCTAAAATCTAAAACTCAAGTATGAGGTTTTCATAAATATCTGAACTCTTGAGCTCTGATGTCTGTCCAAAAAACTCCATTTGCTTATCGTTAGGTTGGAGCACTATATTCACTTGAATAGTTGGTAAAATATAAGCCTCTGTCATCATTATTTTCTCAATGAAGGACTTCATCATCTGCCCACTTTGGTCTATTTAAACTTACCCAAAGAAAGAAATCTGCTGAAAAATGCCTTTAATCAAGCTGAACCATGTCTTACTTTTCTCATCATTTTAATCCTACCAATTTTGACACCTCATATTTGCATTTGCTCCTTGATTTTCAGTATTTCTGCTCAAATTTCATCACCACCACTAAAAAGTAAATGATATCATTTAATCACTTTTAGGGAAACTATTGGTTTTTTAGTTTTAATTTTTTAAAGATAGTATTATTAATATTATCCTTACTTGCAGGGCTCTTAAAAGCAGACAGAGTATTCTTATCTTTAGTAACTCATTTTATTTTGTGAATGTATTCCCATTATAATTGAAATGTATTATTTTCATAATCCATCAGCTTTTGCAGCTTGCAAATGTTGATAGTGGCTATCACCAATGCATCCACAAAATAAGAGATAATTTGCACGTCATATTCTATTCTTCCTTGCACTTAATGAAATAAATTCTACCTATCTCCAAACGTTCATTTTGTTCAAACTAGCTCTCCTATAAGAACTTGTCCTTTGATCTAATTTAAATGTCTCTTACTTAATTGACTCTTACTTACTGTTTTTTGAATTCCTGGAGATATAAGCAGAGACCATTGATAATTGACTTCATTATTCTTTATACGTACTTTTGAAATGTTGCCTGCTCTTCTCTAAACAAGCACTTTTCAATGCATATTCCATGCAACAATGGTATCTTACATACTAGGTTGGGATAAAAACCAAAATATTTTGTGGTCAAAGGAAGTCAGTAACTGCCAGAAAACATACCCTTTTTTTGGATGCACATTAATTTATTAGTGATTCTGGGTCCATTTAACACAAAGAAGCATGTTTACCTTAAATTTCCTCAGCACTTCTGAATCGTTTTTCATTATGAGCTTCATTTTTCATGTAGTATCTCTGAACACCCTGCGAAAAAGTGCTTTGAGAATTACTAAATTTGCTCCTTTTTAGATATTTTAACCATTTTGCCTAGTTTTCATGGTTTGTGCATTTTATTACTTGCTTAATTTTTAATAATATTCTTCTCATATTTTTGAATAATTATGTTATAGACTATACACTACATTCTAGTAAGGGTCAGATTAATATGAAATAGAATAGAAAAATGCTATCAGACTCTTACAGAACTTCATAATTTTAAGACTTTCTGATATCATGTTCACTTCTCTTTTTGTACTGAGGAAGAGTACCACCACAAGGATACCAAAATAAAATGGTACTCTGTGTTTACCACAAAGTTCTTCTTCTTGTTCTTTAGCCATCCAGATAAGAATACTTTCTTTTCTTCTTGAAAATCTCATGGTTACATAATAGAAAAATAGTATGAAGTCTAATTTTGTTGGAATTTTCCTTTCTCTATCCTTTTCAAAGGATTGAATATTCCTGTAAGGTTATAAAGGTTAGCACTTCAGTTCTTATTTTCAAGAACAGGAGAACAAGATAAAGTGTTAAGTGAGTTGAGCCAAAACATATCTTTTATACCATTGGGTAACAGCTTGTGCTTCATCCGGTGAATTGTGCCACCTCTAAGCAAAGAACTAGCCATTATTCCAATGGAGATAAAGAATGATAAATGTAAACCAAAGGAAAGAATAAAAAGTCAGTGAAGCATTTGACAGTTTGATATGACCTATACTCGAATGAGTATAAAACGTCAATAAAAATTATAGCAAAACAGTTGTTGCTTTCATTCTGATAATTTGATATTCCCATATAAAGCAAAATGGATATCTAAAGCAAAATAATTCACATATGAAGAAGTGTTTTAAGCGATAAAAACCATCCCATTTACTACCTTAATACTCTACTTTACTAGAAATGGAAAAAGAGGTTTATGCCACCAAATAAGGAAGTTCAAAAAGTATTGCTTGGGAGATTGAAAAATCTTGACGGCATATCTTTATGTTCCCCATATAATTACTTATTTATATTGTATTTAATGTGTATATCAGATGTAATTATTGTATGGACCTTTATTCACAGGACCTTACAATACATCCCTCATACTGTACTGAATCACTCCTTTCATCTGTTATATCTTTCTCAATGTAGATTGGTTAATGACACTTATTTCTTTAAAAAATCATTTGTAAGACTCTAATGATTATGAAATAGATCCACATTATATGGAGAGGCATTCAATACTCCTCTCAACCTGGGATCAATTTGCCTGTTCACCAGCATCCTCAATCCCCAACTAGAGGCCGCTGGTGCACTGTGGTCTTTGTAGGATGTGCAGTGTACAGACATTTGCATAGGTTGCAAGGTGAACAAGCCCTCTAGTTGAGGAGCGTGATAGCTTTTTTTCTCACCATTTCTTGCTGTATATTGCATTGCATTTTTGTCATTTTATGAAGCTGTTGTATTCTCTTACTCTACTGTCAGTTTTTCAATTCACTTAATTTTTTTTTATCTGAAATGTATTTTCTGTTGTTTGTAATCTGACAAATTCATAGGTATTCTTCAAGACCCAGTTCAAACATTTATTCTCTGAGGACTAATGTGACTCAGAATTTGTAACTACCTGCTATGTTTTCAGTCACTTGCCTGTAACCCCTACTATCATGTTTACTCCATGAAGGCAAAAATAGGTCTCTATATTGTTTTCCTATTATTGTTATAACAAATTACCACAAATATAGTGGCTTAAGAACAACACAAATTTATTGTATTGCGGTTCCGGAGGTCAGACATCTAAAATTGGTGTTACTAGGCTAAACTAAAGGTGTCATCAGGGAGGTATTCCTTCTGGAGACTCTGCAAAAGAATCCATGTATTTGTATTTTCCAACTTTGAGAGGTTGCTCACATTCCTTGACTCATGACCTGTTTTCAAAGTCAGCAGTGTGGCATCTTTAAGTCTCTCTCTCTGATTGTGATATTCTTTTACTTTTAGGACCCTTATGTGATTATATTCAGCCCACCTGGAGAATCCAGGATAATCTGCCTAACTCCATATCTTTAATTTAAGCATCTGCAAAGTCATTTTGCCATGCAATGTAACATATTCACAGGTTCTGAGGATTGTGACATACGTATCATTGAAGGGACATTATTCTGCCTAACAAACATACTAATCACATGTTTAATATCCAATATTTATTAACTGAAGGAATTTGTGAGATTTCTAGTTATTAGCATTTATGGTAGACTTTTACTAGATTATGAGATTCTTTAGGCGAGGGAGCATGTTTTCTTTATCCCTCTATTCTCATGTCTTAAGTAATGCCTGTTGTATAGTTAATTCAAAAAATTATTAATAGATTCCTTAAGAGAGACACAACTAAATTCTACCTTTAATAAATATAGTTAATGAAATATATTTTTATGTATATAAAATAACACTTTCCAGAAGTTATGCATTTTGGGTCTATTAAATCTCATTCCAGATATAGTATCAGATCAGAAGGGAAAGCAGAACTTACTACACAGAGCTGGCAGCCTTTCATTTGGAATTTCTAAGTTCTCTTTGATTCCCTTTTGGGGTCATTTCTAAGCTATATTCTCACTTATATTATCAATATTGGTGATGCTGATTCCAGTTCATAACTATATATAACTCAGGTCAGTTTAGATTTTATAAAGCAGTTCATATAAAATAATCATATGAAAGTGATAAATAAAAATTAAAAGATCACAATAATATAGGGAAGAAATATATTCTTTGACAGTAATATCAATGATCTGAGTTTTCTAAGTGGTTGCTATATTTTACACTTCAGTTTTCCTGTGCTGGTGCAACCTATGTGTCACAAGCAATGAATTATTTGTTCAAGAGATGCGTCTACAAGGCGTGCCAGAACAATATGATTAAATTACAGGCACTCTTTCCAACCTTGCAGCCCACAATCATGGTCATTATCACCTAAAAACAGTATTCATTTTTCTGATACTTTCAAGTTGAGTAATACATAAATGCTACAATATAACAAAATCTCCTTCCTCTGCTGACATGTTATGCAGTGCCAGGATGAGAGTAGTTGCTGACTATGTAAACAGCTGTTGAATTAAATTGACTTTTTAAATAATAGACCCTTATCCCTTCCTGTTTTCAACCTATTTGTCTCATCTTGTATAAGCACAGGGTAAATTTCTTTATTCTAGCTAAGCAAACACTATTCATGATTTCCTTAATATATACCATGTGCTACAGTCATCTAAAATGATACTTTATTTACTCCTATAAACACATATGTTTCACACTATGTTACTTATTCTTCTACATTAGCAACCTTGTGTCAATCTAGTAACTCCAGCTTTTCTTCAGAAGTTCTGAATGTGTTCTACAAAGGCAGCATTTTATTTGCTTATTTCATTTGGTGTATTTACCTTTTATATTTAAATTTCTAGATAGGAGAGATCATGTCTGTTTCTTATCATCCCTCTTTAAATGTTTTTAAGAGGAGAAACTGTAAAAAATAAAATACTTATCTTTGAATATACCTTAATCATTCCTCACTTCAAGACTCCTAAAATGCTTTTCCTCTTTTCTATCCCTTTTTATGTTTGTTTATTTTTTCTAAACGCAGCTCTATGTCTTTCTATTAAAGAAAGCCTTTGCCAAATTGTGTTGTCCTCTTTGATCTGCTTCGTTAATAAAATTGAGTATCCATTATTTTTGTATCATTTACTTCAGAGTTTGTCAATCTTCCCTTGACGATTAGAATAACTTGGACATACATTAAATATGTAGATTATCAGACATTTCTCTTATAAATTCTGATTCAGTAATACTGGGTGGGGCTTAGGAGTATAAGACCCAGATAATTTCTTTCTTCAGAGAAGTTAGGCAAATGTTACCGCCGTTCAGTGACAATTCATGGCATTAACAGCATTGATGGCAGGCTGGGTCCTTACTGTCTATGGTTCAAATGTCCTATACACATTTCTACTGACTACTGGTCATTTTATGCCCCTGAAGAAATGTCCTCTACGTTTTATGGTCTGAAAATAAATCCTTTCTAATATGGAACTGAAATCCATTTCTTTATGGTTTCCACTTACTTCCTCACTTTGACCTTTGGGGACACAATCAAGTTAGAGGTTTTTGATATAGGACAGTCCATCAATTAAGAGAAACTGGCTGCCATACTCACCCAACTCCTTTATTTAAAAAAAATCAAAATGTCAGTTCTGTTGACATTCTCCAAAGTCAAAATTTTACCATCCTAATTAACAACCTACACTTGACCTATACTGTCCAATATGGTAGCAACCACACACATGTGACAATTGAGGGAATGAAATGTGACCAATGTGTCTAAGAAACTAATTTTATTTCATTTTAATATTTAAAATTTACATTTATAGTCCAGGCATGGTGGCTCATGCCTGTAATCCCAGCACTTTGGGAGGCCAAGGCAGGCAGATCACAAGGTCAGGAGATCAAGACCATCCTGGCTAACACGGTGAAACCCTATCTCTACCAAAAATACAAAGAAATTAGCTGGGCGTGGTGGCAGGTGCCTGTAGTCCCAGCTATTCGGGAGGCTGAGGCAGGAGAATCGCTTGAACCTAGGAGACTGAGGTTGTTGTGAACCGAGATTCTGCTACTGCACTCAAGCCTGGGTGACAGAGCGAGACTCCGCCTCAAAAAACAAAAACAAAAACAAACAAACAAACAAAAAACACCATTTATATAGCCAGATATAGTTAGGTATAAATTTAGAGTACACAGAGACCACTTTAGGATATGGTTGCCTAGTTTCATAAAGGAATGAGATAAGCTGAAGCTTTAAAGTAGTTACATGTGAAGAATAACAATGATAGTTGTAATAGGGAGAAAGGTTATTAAGTTTACAAAAGACTAAAGGTGTAAGTTTATAGACATATTAATTAGATAATCTGAACTTGATTCACTAGAAAGTAGTTTTAGGAAAGCTACATAGTTTTTGATAATGTTTGGATAGTTTTGGTTGGACATTTATGTCATTGTGAGGAAACTCAACTTTATTGTAGAGGCAATAGAGAATTATTGAGAATTGTTAAACAAGAAAGATCAATGTCCAGAGGTACTTATCTAAACAACTTGTTTATAATAATTATTAATAAATTTGTTTCTGAAAATAATAATACTAAGGCATTAGACTTCTTATGAAAGATCGAGTGAATATTTTTGCCATAGAAGGACAAATAGAAAAGGCAAAATTTCTAAAATATGGAAATTGTTTTGAGACTAAATGAAATGGCTTTAAGCAGTTCAGTAAGATTAAAGACTCGACACAGTAGGTTACACTACAAGTGACACCTTTAGGAGAATCTCAGTTGGAAATTGAAAATGAATTGCATTGTATGAAATATATCAACTAGATTTCTGTATTGGCATTTTATATATGAACTTTCATTCTATTCATTCTTAGGCTGTCTCTGTAACCTCTGCCTTTGATTTCTTGCTTCCATGGCTAAAAGATTTAGAAGGTAAAGATAACATTATTTGGACATTACTTGGGGTTCTAATGAGGAACAAATAGATCCTGAATGACTAAATAAATGCATAAGGTGGAAAAAGTCACAAAAATTATATAATTGAATATTTAAAAATTTCAATTAAATTTGAATATTGAAATCTACACAATTGCATATGCTTGTGATTTTTATATATAATATTACTATCACTATTTTCTTTATTTTTAAAATTTGAGCTATACAACTGGTCAATTTAAGAGCTTAACTATTTTTCTATCTTTGTAATTTCTAATGTTACAAATCTAAATTTCAGTTTAAATTTTAAAAATAAGATTTAGACCATTTTTCTGTTCCTAGTCTAAGGTGTGTTACTTTGAAGCCTGCGTGTGTAGAGTGTTTCACCAGTGGGCATTTTGAAGGCAATTACCATGAACATTTATGATAATTGTTAAATAAGTATATTTATTTATTAATTATTTTAACACACAGTTATTGAGCTATCTACATGTTCCAAGCACTGATTCAGATAGAGAGGGATACATGGCTAAAAAAGAAAACCTGATAAATTTTTTCATCTTTCATGGAACTTACTTATAGTGGAAAAAACAAAGAAACAACAGAGAAATAAACCATTAATAGAATGTCATACAACATAAAGGAATATAGTATAATATTAGTTAACAAATAGTAGAGTGAGTTTTCTTCAGGTCTGTGCTCAAAAGTCACCTACTTAATGTTCCACAGTACTTTATATAAAATGGCATCCACTTTCTAATAGTTTATATTCTCTACTTCATATATACACATGCTTGCTATGTATATATCAAGAAGACTATTGATACGTATTTGTATTTATATATATATTAACTTAGCCCATCTCTAATATATTTAGCATATTTCATTTTTTACTTATTTAAATTTAAATCTTCTCCATTAGAATATAGCCTCCAGGGGGGGAAGGACTTTTATCTGTTTTTTACAACTATATACCTAACATTACAATTAGTGTTACCTATTAACAAAGGGCCGATAAATATTTTTTAATAAATAAATGTTGAATTTATATATTAGGATATCAATATTTTAAGGAGTAATTCTATTTTACATATTTATTCCAAAGTTTTAGTGAAGCAAAACTCTCTCTGTCTGGAAAATGGCATTAATAAATGCATCACTTAAATGAGCCATTTTTTACTTAATCCTAAAGCATGTTCTTACAGGCCAAATCACTATTTTACCACCTTATATCTTTATGATTTTTTGTTTTTGCAAATTTCTAACAGAATGAGCCAAATACAAAGTAAATAGAGCATTACATGTAATAACAAAGTTTATAAAGAATCAGAATTTTATGAAGCTGAAGCTGAGTATTATAATGTGGATAAACATCTCTAATTTGTGGATCTGCAACTTTACAATTGATAAAGAGATTTTAAAAAGAAAATAGTAATAGGCCCTTGAAGTAAAATGTGTCTGGATTTATCAAAATTAGTGATTCCTAAATTTATAAGCCCAGTCCCAAATCCTCCCCACATTTCTGTCTAATCAAGTGACTTTTCTCCTCAGAAATTGTAGGTGGAGCCATTACCTCCAACACCTTGATTTCCTCCCAGTGAAACTGATTTTGGACTTCTGAGCTCCAAAATTATAAAATAATAAGTTCAGTTGTTTTAAGTCACTAATTTGTTACAGCAGCAAAAGGAAACTAATACATCACCCTCTAACAGAATACAAACTAGATGATGCAAATGAGAAGAAATCCAACAATTCTGTTTTCTGTGTAACCACATGATCATCCTCCTCACATTGTCTTTGTCCCTGCAGATGTAAGGCATTATGTTTAGCTCACATGCCATGATTATGTGGTGATATAATGAGAGGATTTTTTAGTTTCCTTTGGTTGCTTTTTTACTGACTACTTGGTTTGTTATTTGAGACACAGACAAATTGTCATCCTTCTTATTTTTGTTTCCAATTGCTGCCAGAGGTTTTACTACAGCTGTAAGGCAGGAACATGAACTTTTTAAAGTGATGAAAACTAACAGTTTCTACAATGGGAAAAAATAATCCAAGATAATATTATTGTAATTATTTATTCTATTCACAGTGAGATAATTAGTGCAATGAAGACCCATTAGGGACCTATCAACATGTAAGAGAAAAGATCTCAAAAAACAACAACAACAACAAAAACACACAAAACACAAAAACAAAACAAAATCAGAATATCTGAATAATTTCAAAGAGCTCAGATAATGGCTGGTCAAATGATCAGCCATGTACAAAACAAAGGGACAGCCATTCTTGAGAAAGTTATGAAGCTGGTTAAGCTTCTTTTAGGAATCCTCCTTGAAATCTTTTTATGTCCTTCCTTCCTTCCTCCCCTCCCCTCCTCCCTCCTTCTTCTCTCTCTTTCTTTCTTTCTTTCTTTCTTTCTTTCTTTCTTTCTTTCTTTCTTTCTTTCTTTCTCTTTCTTTCTTTCTTTCTTTCTTTCTTTCTTTCTTTCTTTCTTTCTTTTTCTTTCTTTCTTTTTCTTTCTTTCTTTCTTTTTCTCTTTCTTTCTTTCTTTCTTTCTCTTTCTCTTTCTTTCTTTCTTTCTTTCTTTCTTTCTCTTTCTCTCTCTTTCTTTCTTTCTTTCTTTCTTTCTTTCTTTCTTTCTTTCTTTCTTTCTTTCTATTTTCTTCGTAGTCACACTGTTGTCACAATAGGCTGGAATAAATGGCATGATCTCAACTCACTGCAACGTCCGCCTCCAGGGTTCCAGCAATTCCCCTGCCTCAGCCTCCTGAGTAGCTGAGATTACAGGTGCCCACCACCACACCCAGCTAATTTTTGTATTTTTAGTAGACAGGAGGTTTCATCATGTTCCCCAGGCTGGTCTCGAACTCCTGACCTCAGGTGATCCACCCCCCTCGGCCTCCCAAAATGCTGGGATTACAGGCATGAGCCACTGCACCCGGCCTTACAACTTTTCTTACCACTGTATAGCCATTCCATTTATTACATCTCTGGCCAACTAAGCTTTCAGTTAAAGAACTAATAAAACCAGGCCTATATTTGCATCATCGATTTCCTATTATTAACTATATCTCCTATGAACTAAATAACTATTTTGTACAGTTTTTTTTTTTCAAAATAAAGACTACAGTGGTTACTCATTTCATAAAATTAATATATAATCACATGGAAATAATAATGACAATTCTTGTTCAAGATAGATTATGCACTGGCAGCAAATAGAGATTGGTACCACCTCAACATACCTCATTTGATGTGCACCATCTTCTCATTACATAGGAATTATTACTAATTCATTTTGAACATGAGAAAACTGAGCATCAGACAGGTTAACAATGAGCTTAGATCTTGGAACTCTAAGGAGTAACAAAAACTAATTTAAATCCAGGTTTTTGAATTCTGCAAATTTTACCCTAATTATCATGCTTTACAGAAAATGTAGACAAGTAAAAGGTATATATAGACATTCATAATTCTACTGACCCAGAAATTACCACTGCTAACCTTTGTTTCATATACTCATTCAGGCTGAAGTACAGTGATGCAACCATGGATCACTGAAGCCTTGACCTCTCAGTCTCAAGTGGTCCTGCCTCCTCAGTCACCCGAGTAGCTATAACTACAGGCATGCTCCAACATGTCCACTTTTAAAATTATCAATATTATTTGTAGAGATAGAGTTCTTACTATGTTTCCAGGGGTAGTCTCAAACTCCTGCGCTCAAGTGATTCTTCCACCTCAGCCTCTCAAAGTGCGGGGATTACAGGTGCAAGACACCATGCCCAGCCATTGCTAACATTGGTGAGATTACATACACTGCACACACATACACGTGCAGTGCTTGCTCAAGGTGAAAATTTTAAATAATGTTAAAGTATAGAGGAAAAGTTAGAAGTTCCTAGCTTGAGTCCTCCCTTTTAGTTCCTCCTCATATAGTAACAAATATGACCAGATTCTATGTAGACCTCCATAAATTTGAAGAGATATATATTTGAAACTCATATTTTAAATTGACTACCTATAGTTGAGTTAACAATTATTATACATTTAGCTTCACTACATAATACAAAGATTCTATATGACATAAAACATAGCATAATATATTCACATCATGTTTGTCAATTTAGCTTTTGAAGGGTATAGTTGACAAAAATCTACATATGAATGTTCCAAATGACAATGACATTACAATAATCTGTAACAATATTAGAACAAGCTACTGTTCATTGGATATCAGCTATTTTAGATGTGTACATGTAATTTTTAATATTCATGATATCTGTACATTTTAATTAGTTTTATTTCTGTTGTACATGTGAGAAGGCATAAACTTAGCCAAGCTGAATAATTCAATCTATGCTACATAACCGACAGTAAAAAGGGATTTAGACTAGAATTTGTGTGACTATAAAGTCAGTTTTCTATTCACTGTGATACCTTCACTCTCCTGCTTTTTGAGGCTTTGGACTTTCCCTTCACAGCATAGAGTATAGACAAACCCACCTTTGTCAAATTTGCTAAGTACTTTGTATAGACAAACCCACCTTTGTCAAATTTGCTAAGTACTTTGTATAGACAAACCCACCTTTGTCAAATTTGCTAAGTACTCATCAAATTCTACTTTTCTTTGTACTATGTGAGAGTAAAAATCAGCTTTTGTAAGTGGTTACAAAATTCAGTCAATGGAAGAGTCTGAAGAACCATATAGATTTTTTATTTCAGATAAATATAGCGAGACAAATTTATCCGAAGGCCATTTGAAAGATTTTTTTTTATTCTATATATCTCCAATCAATTGACTAAGGCTTAGTCTCAAGTTAATATATCTTTGCAGCTTCCTGTTATTTTGGTCATATCCATGAAGTATAACATTTGTTTAAAAGCTTTCAGTAAAAGCTTAGGCAAGTGAGGCAAAGGAGAGAAATAAATAATTTTATTTGTTTTAAGCTTCTTTTTCTTATTGGACTACAGAGAGAGTTAATTGGAATAATATGCATTACAACTTGCTGCTTCTTTGGTTTAAAATGAAGAACAAAGAATGAATTATAAATGTATAAGAAATAATATACTCCTAGCAATTGTGTCAAAATCATTAACCAGGATACATGTTATGATATTCATTATTTAGAATATTTCTTGTTCCTATTGCCTGCCTGTTTGCTTGCTTGCTTGCTTTTGTTCTTTCGTTCGTTCTTTTTCTTTCTTTCTTTCTTTCTCTTTCTTTCTTTCTTTCTTTCTTTCTTTCTTTCTTTCTTTCTTTCTTTCTTTCTTTCTTTCTTTCTTTCTTTTATTTTATTTTCTTTCTATTCTTTCTTCTTTCCTTCCTTTCTTTTTTTCTTTTCTATCATAGCAAAATGTCTAGGGACTCAGGGTATAATTCAGAGAAGACTCAGAAGAAAGGAAGAAAATATCTGAAATAATGGTGGGAAACGGCCTAATCTTTGTTTGAGTGTTCCAGATCAGACTGTTAACATCACACATAGCATCCAACTGAATCAAGTGAGGCACAAACTACCACACATATGAACATTACATGGCTCCAAAGACAAATGCAAAGGAGAGTGTTACTAAATGACAGCTGAACAGGGGAGCTGAAAGCCAGAGCTAGTGAATTTATGTTAAGGAAAAACATAAGGCTAAATATCAGACAGAGAACCAGAAAAAGGTCAGGAACTAAAGAAATTCAGTAATAGCCTAGAAAGTCAGATGTAAGAACCTAGGAAGAAGATTCAGGGTATTGGCAGTAAGTACGGTGGGACCTGGGGATATTCTTCCTGAATGTGTTGGATTCAATATACTTTGGTAGGGGAACTCAATTTGTAGGTTCAAAGTTGGGCAACAAAGAAAGCATTGCATACAAGTTTTGTCCAGGTCTCTAGAAATCTGATCATCCTTTAGGTTCTATTCTGATGTTCTTGAGCTTATATAACAAATATACCATAAAGTAGGTGGCTTATAAAATACAGAAATTTGTTCCTCTAGGTCTAGGATCCTGAGAAGAAGAAGATTAAGGTACAGTAGATTTGACGCCCCGTGAGTGCCCCATCCCCATAGATGGCACCTTCTCCCTGTGTCTTCACATGGTGGAAGTGGCAAAGAAGCTCCCTTGGGCCTCTTTTATTAGGACTCTAACGCCACTCATGAAGTTTCCACTCCTATGATCTAATCACCTCCCCAAAGTCTCAACTTCTCAGTATCAGCACCTTGGGATGATAACAGGGATTTTTGAGGGGACAAACATTTAGACAATAGAAGATCATTTAAAAATTCATTCTTAAAGAGCTTGCATTTCTTATGGTACAGTCTTTAACTGACCAAATCTTTATTAGCTCTTTCCAAGGACACCATTTGTTGTAAAAAGTATTAACTGCCCAGTTTCTTTGTCAGGGCACTACAACTCTGTCTTTCTCGTCTCCCTGACCTCTATACTCTCTTAAGTGCAAGGGTGGTTTAAGTAGAAAAAACTGTCTCCAGCATGTGGTATAACTATTAATCCTCCATTAATCAGAAGCATAGAAACTATAATTTTTTTCTTGCAATTCCAGTAAGCAAAGAGTCTATCTTGTGTATCCTATTACATACACTGACCAATGACTAATATTATAGCACTCACATCATAACATTTTATATGTGAATCCCTCCCCTTTCCTTTTCACGCTTTCTTTAGAGCTCTGATCCCTCCTTAATTACCTTACTTTCTTTCACTCTCTGAGATTCAGTTTACTGATGACTGTAAGAGTAAGGGACCTGTACAACAAACAGAAATATAAAATGATTCACCTGTGATTCAGCACAAAGAAAACATACATTATAGCCATGTAGATGTCCTAAAGGCAGCCTAGAGTGGTGGTTGAGCAATCTCTCTGCAAACAGAAATCACAGACTTTGAATCTTATTGTGGCTGCTAATTGGCTATATTATCTTGTTCTTTAAACCCATGGGCCTCAAAATGGGGAACCTACAGTATCTCACAGAGTAGGCAATGGAACTCGAGTTTAATGAGAAAATACACATAGAGTTTTTTTATGACTGGTCCATAGTAAGTGGTTCATAAAAGGAAATGTCCTTTTATGAAAGGAAAAATGTCGCTTTCCCTGGGGAGACTCATCTGCTAATAAACAGGGTAAACTTTGATGGTCAATGAAAGCCTGGACATATTATTTTAAGCACTCCATGGGAAAGCAGAGCTTTGGAAGTCCTGCAGCCTCTAGCCTAGTTCCATGCCTATTCTTTTACTGAGTAGAAAAACTAAACTTCACTGAGTATCACTGATCACAAGACCCTGTGGTTCAGAGACACTTGAGGATCTTCAGGGGCCAGCAGATTATTGTGCTTTCTTTTCCCAGTTCTATATCAGCATCACCCTCACAAGTTAAACTGCAAAGGGAATTGTCATTTACTTTACTCACATGTTCAGTAGATGAGAGAGGGAACACAGTTTTGCATAGATAACTTATTTATTTTTAGCTTCTGTTAACTCTTGTATGGTCCTTCATAAGGTTTAGCACAGTAAAAACTACTTTCCTGGCCGGGTATGATGGCTCATGCCTGTAATCCCAGCACTTTGGGAGGCCCAGGCAGGCAGATCACGAGATCAGGAGTTCGAGACCAGCCTGGCCAACATGGTGAATCCCTGTCTCTACTAAAATTACAAAAATTATCTGGGTGTGGTGGCAGGTGCCTATAATCCCAGCTATTAAGGAGGTTGAGGCAGGAGAATCGTTTGAACCCAGGGGGCGGAGGTTGCAGTGAGCCAAGATCATGCCATTGCACTCCAGCCTAGGTGACAGAGCGAGACTCTGTCTCAAAAACAAACAACAACAACAACAAAAAAAAACCACTTTCCTCTGGCTTCTATTTGTCTGTGATTTATACTCTTATTAACTTTTTCTCCAAAAGTATTCACCAATGTTGGCATCGACAACACTCCCTGCCCTCATATCCTGCAATATCAATGAAGTGTATAGTCTTTTTCATGCATAACAGCCAGAAACTCTGAACACTTTCATGAATTCTTTTTACCACCATTTTCTGCCTGAGTTACTGACTTTGAGTGCACAGTGCATTATGTGGTGTTTTTATTTCTGTGACTGGGATTTCTTAGATTGCATAGATGTTCATTGTATTTTTTTCTCACAACCTACTCCTTAAGCCTCCCCTCCACTCATTTGGCAGAAGTAGGCTGTATTTTTGAAATTTTTGTCTTTCTTTTCTTTTCTGGTCAGCTTCATAGCATTATTCTACTGAGGATGTGAGCTCATGGGTAAGAGTCTCATCTCTTCTTCTTGTGGGTAAACTGCCTTCAGGTGTACAGTGATATGTCTGCTTTTCCAAGGGTTTCAGAATTCCACTTTATCTGTATATGACTTCATTTCAATAGAAACATAAATTGAATGTAAGTGTTTTTTTTTCTAGGTAACTTCACACTTATATGGAGGGTATTGCATCATTTGTGTATGCATTGGTCCTCTCTGATAATTTCCAAATCCCTATAGGGAGTGGGATAGTATGTAATGCTTATTTTTATACCCTATAATATCAAACACATTTCTTGCACAGAAGAAGAAATACATATTTTCTTTTGTTTTGTTTGAAGGAAATGCCTGCAGTCTGTGAGAAGGCACCAAATCTATAAAGTGGAGGCAATTCCTTGACCATTGGTTTACAGCAAAAATTAAATGAGCGATCTTAATTTAGATCTTTAAATTTTTATCCTCAATTTTATTAGTGGAATAGCTTATATTTGTTTAACTTTTGTTGTTGTTGTTGTTTTGTTTGTTTTAAGACAGAATCTCAGTGTGTCACCCAGGCTGGGGTGCAGTGGCGTGATCTTGGCTTACTGCAATCTCTGCCTCCTGGGTTTAAGCAATTCTCATGCCTCAGCTTCCTGAGTAGCTGGGATTACAGGCATGCACCAGGCATGACCAGCTATTATTTGTATTTTTAGTAGAGAAGGAGTTTTGCCATTTTGGCCAGGCTGGTATCGAACTCCTGGCCCCAAGTAGTCTCCTTGACTTCCCAAATTGCTAGGATTGCAGGTGTTAGCCCTTGGGCCCAGCCTTATTGAAATGTTTTCAGAAGAGATACATTTAACTTCTCTGAAGTTCAGAAGGCACTATGTTATTTTTTTGTATTATAATCCCATGTTTATTTGAAGATTCAAAGAAATGTGGACAATGGAGTTGAAGAACAATAAATAACCATCTTTCCCCTCTTAGTTATGCAACTCTCAAATTCTATTTTATCAGAGTATTGGTAATTAACAGTATTTTTCCTTATATAATAGAGTGTAAATCTGGATGAATTTTAAGTCTCCAAACGGGCCCCAGTGTGACCATATGCTGAGTGGCATTGAGCAATTTGCAATGCCTGAGTTTGTTTCAGCTCATGTAAAGTAGTGGGTGATAATAATATCTCTCCAGAGGATTGTCATGAGGATAAAATAAGATAATGCATATGAAAGTACTTTCTAAACATAAAACCACTTTCAAGTGTAAGATATTATTACAATTTTTGGCTTGCAAAATAATAAAACACCCAAACTTTTGAAACTCAATTTAAATGCAATGGATAAGCTGTAATTATCTGCGTAGTTGTTACTTAGACTGTTGAAAAGGTTATAAAATCAGAAGTTTTATATCCTTTGAGGAAAAATTGCTAAATACAATTTCTATGTTCTAACAGGACCTTTGTGCTTGGGTTATTAGCTTACAGGATGAATTTCTGGTAACTTTTGACCTATTTAAAAATCTGTACCAAATTTTGAGAGTTAAATTAGCATTGCTAATTAAGCATTGACATTCAGTTGGATCTCAAAATTATGGTGGTCTGAAAAAAATTAATGCTTTTGAACAGGCAGAAAATTGAAGCTATACGTTTGAAGTCTTCCAGAATTGGTAATTCCTGGTTCTTAAATTAGCCAATCAGATAAATTTATAGAACATAATTATATTCCTAGCAAAGAGTTTCTTCATTTATCCTAAGGAATAGGAGGAAAATAAATTGGTATCTTGAAAAGAGGAATGGATTTTCTTCAGAGAACTTGACTTTGAGTTTTAGCTCAACCACACTTGAGATATGGGATTCACATCTAGGCAAATACTTTAGTCTTATGAACTTCAATTTACTGTTGGATTGTTTACAGGAATCAGATGAAACAATACGTATTGGCTGAGTCCATATTTGTATGTATGTGTATACATAATTTAACATTGAAAGATAGAGGCAGAGTAATGTTCTCCATTGAGGAAAAGGACAAAGATAAGCTACAGAATATACGTGTATATATTTTTAAAAACTGTGTGCACAAAAAATCACAAGCATATCCACGTTTGAAGAATGTTATAGGAGGGGCAGGGAATGACTGAAGACGAAAGAGAATAGGAAGACATAAGGCTCATAATGGAAGGTTTTGCAAACAATGCTAAGAGAACTGGACTTCATTCATAATGTGATCATGAGGGTTTGAAAGGTTTTACACAGAAAATCAGAATGGTGTTATTTTCATTTTAGCTAGATCTGATATAAGCCACAACGTTTTGTTGTTGTTATTGTTTTTCTTTTCTTTTTTTTTTTTTTTAGTAAAGCACACTTATATTTCTTCTCTGTTTTAAATAACACATTGTTGCCCACCTGAACAACAACAACAAAAATGGAATACTTGGAAGATCAAAATGATCTATAAGTAAATTGACTGCTTGGCCAAAAAAAAAAAAAAAAAAAAAATCCACTATTTAAAGACAACAAAATCCAACATCCTACAATGTAAATTAATAATGTGTAATATCCACTAAAAAAATCACTAACATGAGAAAGAAAGAGAAAAATGTGACTCGTAACCAGTGGATAAATTAATAGAAACAGACTTAGAAACTCTGACACAATAAAAGTGTAAGTTAAAGATTGAAGCTTCTATTTCAAGGATTTAAAGAACATGACGAAAGTATATGTTTAAACAAATTGTGGTTTATGAATACTGGAACCTGTATTAAAAATAAATAAGAAAATGGTGCATGTAACCTGGATGTGTCTCAAAACCATTATGCCAAGAGAGAGAAATCAGGCCAAATATTGTATTCTATATGATTGTATTGTATTAAATAATAGAACAGGGAAAACTAATTCGTAGCATGGGTTCTCAAGCAGATGCAATTTTGCTCCTCAGGGTACGTCTGGCAATGTCTATAGTAACTTCTGGTTATCACAACTGGAAGTGTGGGATAAGGATTCTACTGCCATCTCATAGGTACAGACCAGGGATGATGCTAAAAATCCTACAACGCACAGGGCAGCATCCCTTTCCCCCAAGAAATTACTCAGCTCAAAGTATTAATATTGCTGAATATGAGAAACCCTAATCTACAGTTATTAAAAAAACTGATTTTCTACTGGTAGTGGTGGAGAGAAGATGGCTGCAAAGGACAAAAGGGAACTTCTGGGGAGCCATGAAAATATTTAAATTACAGTGGCGATTACAGGGGCACACATGTTTGTCAAAATTCAGTTTATTCTTAAAATGGATGCAATCTGTTGTATATAAAAATTTATTATATATACCCACAGTATAGTATATACCATATATATGTATATAGTGTATATATTAATATATTGTGTATAGTATGTACATTATATATGTGCATGTATAAAATACAAACACATGCAATATCTCTATAACTTAGAATAAAACTGAATCATATATTATGATGTATAGGGAGATATTACTGATCTGGCCTTTACCTAGCATTCCCATCTAAGCTATCCCACTCTGTGCCTTGCTCAGTATGGTCACTTTCATGTTCCCTGAGCATGCCAAACCCTTTCCTAACTGGTAGCACATGCCACTGCCGTGCCCTGTGCCAGGAATCCTCTTTCCCATCTCATCACCCCAAGCTCAGGAAAATAATGTCAGCTCCTCAAATAAATCTTCCCTGACACTTTTCTCATGTGTTTTTCTGATTTTCTTTATGTTAGAACACTATTAATGCAGAATATTTCCATGGTCTCTTCACAGGACTTGCCACAGGGGTGCCTCATTTACTTAGCATGCCCCTATCAACTCCTCATGGGAAGGAGTGTGTGAGTAAACAAGGTGGGAACTGGAGTGCACAAGTGCTGGCCATTTTGGCACTGGCAGGAGTAAATTCTCACTAGTTCAGACCTGCTGTGTTCCACTCGTTGTGGGAGGGAATTTGCAAGTGAGAAGGTACAGGAGCTGGAGCAAGTGCTTTTGGGCACCAGCAGAGGCAAACTCCCTGCAGATCCCATTGTGTTCAGAATTGATTCCTTTCAGTGGGTTCTTGGTCTCGCTGACTTCAAGAATGAAGCCATGGACCATCACAGTGAGTGTTAAAGTTCTTAAAGATGGTGTGTCCGGAGTTTGTTCCTTCAGATGTTCAAATGTGTCCAGAGTTTCTTCCTTCTGGTGGGTTCGTGGTCTCACTGACTTCAGGAGTGAAGCCACATACCTTCGCAATGAGTGTCACAGCTCTCAAAGGCGGCACGTCTGGAGTTGTTTGTTCTTCCCAGTGGGTTCATGGTCTCACTGGCTTCAGGAGTGAAGTTGCAGACCATTGCAATGAGAGTTACAGCTCATAAAGGCAGTGCGGACCCAAAGAGTGAGCAGCAGCAACATTTATTGCAAAGATCGAAAGACCAAGACTTCCACAGAAGTGGAACAAGACCTGAGCAGGTTGCTGCTGTTGGTTCAGGTGGTCTGCTTGTATTCCCTTATTTGATCCCACCCACATCCTGCTGATTGGTCCATTTACAGAGTTCTGATTAGTCCATTTTACAGAGTGCTGATTGGTCTGTTTTACAGGGTGCTGATGGGTCAGTCTTTACAGAGTGCTGATTGGTGCAATTACAAACCTTTAGCTAGACACAGAGTGCTGATTGGTGCAATTACAAACTTTAGCTAGACACAGAGTGCTGATTGGTGCATTTATAATCCTTTAGCTAGACAGAAAAGTTCTCCAAGTCCCCTACCTGATTAGCTAGACACAGAGCACTGATTGGTGCGTTTACAAACATTTAGCTAGACACAGAGAGCTAATTAGTGCATTTACAATCCTTTAGCTAGACACAAAAGTTCTACAAGTCCCCACCCAACCCAGAAGCCCAGCTAGCTTCACCTCTCACTATGGCAGTGTGCAGGCAGGGTGCCTGGAACTCACAAAGTCCCAGAGGGTGTTTTACAGTTTTTATCTCTGCCATTGATGGATGGTTTAAGTATTAAAAACTCAGTGGGCCTAGAGCTGCCCTCCATTAGCAAGGGCAAAGGGCCAGTGTTGACAACCTTTTATATCCAGACTCATGGCTTCTGAGCTCTTGTGTGGCATCCAGGAGAAATGAAATCACATGAACCAATGGAAGGATAGTAAATGCAGGAGATTTTATTGCCAATGAAAATGGCACTCAGTGGGAAGGGGAGCTGAAAAGGGGATGGGTTGTGTAGATAATCTTTCTTGAAGTCTGGCCATGTCTGTCTGGATTCTTCTCCTAAGTTATGCCATCAAGCTCTCTCTCGGAAGTCAAGCCGCTTCTCTCTGATGTCCAGTTACTTCTCCTCTCTGTTGGCTGAGTCTGGGGTCTTTATAGGCACAGGATGGGAAGGGTCAGGGCCATGGGTGGTTTAGGAAAAAGGCAACATTGAAGTGGGAAAACAGGGATATAAGTTGTCACGTTGGGCCGCAGTTTCAGGCTTTTCGGCTTGAGGGTCGGTTTTTTGCCAGGGACCTGCCTTTTGCTGTCTAGAAGTTGTCTGTCTCGTGTCCCTATTATTTCCCCACTCTGAAGAGGCACTTCTAAGTGCTGTTAGAACATGGACAATGACTGATCTCAGCTAATTCCTGCTGACAGTGGGTGTAGTTTTGAGGAGAACTACAGTCAGATTCCTCCCAGAGGTCTATTTAAGGGTTCCCAGTAAGGGGGAGCCATTGTCCAAGGGTCAGATTGCCTGCCTGTTTGGAGTTTGATGGCCTCTAAGTGAGAAGAAACAAGTTTCACAAAGTTAAGTATGCATTGATCAAATATGTGTATTATACAAAAAGGGGTTAAAAGAAAAGAATCTAGTGCCAAAGATTACAGAAATAAGACGTGAAACACACTAATCATCCCCAAAACATTGTGCCCAGTGGCATAGAACAGAACAAATGTAAGAACAGCAAGCATAGGCAAGACTATAAAGAGGATATCCATGGAAGGTCAATTATTAACACCTATCTTTTGTGATTTTTAGCTTGAGGTCCCTGGTCTCTTCACATTGGTACTTTGGGTGCTCTTCTGGGTTGAGGGAGGTAATTCTGTCAGCTTCCCAGGTCTTTACTCAGGTATAATAAATCAAGAATCTATTCCAGTGATGTATTGTGAAAGACTGAGGTGGTCACTTTCAGAAGGTTCTCAAAGTACTATCTGGTCCCAGGGCCTGTTTCTGTACCTTCCTCCTGAGTAATAAATTTATCCTTTAGGATTAGTTGTCTCTCAGCTGAAACAGGAGACTTAGAGGTGTGCTTTAGCAAGGCCCCTCTTAGCCTCTCTGGGAGGGCAGAGGGATCAAATCCCTGGCCTATTATGGATAGCTTGGTGTAATTGAGGACTTAATTCTAGTCTTACATAGTCCCTCCATTATGCACACCTGAAAGTGTCTCCATTTCCATTCTCCCAACTTGTTATTGGGATCCCATTTAGGGTCATCCAGTTGATACTGCTTCTCTTCCAGTTGGATAAAGTGTGACCCCTTCCCTGACACTGTATGTGATACAAAACTCATCCCCAAATCTCTCTGCTGCTTGCAGAGTAGCCTGCTTCTCAGTATTAGTCAGGGTTTGATTCAAAAGTAACATATCTTTCCAGGAGAGTTCAAATACTTCGGTTAAATACTAGAAAGTCTCTTTATATTTGTTAAGGTCATCGGAAAAGTAGTCAAGATCCCCCTTAATTTGCCTTAAGTCCTGTAGAGAGAAGGAGAAGTGAACCTAGGGTGCAGAAGCATGCCACCTGGGAGGGGAGTGAGTGAGGAGGTGAGCTGTCCTGTGCTAAACACACCCATGGCTGTTGAGGTGGGGGTGGAGGGTGGCCACCCCTCTAAGCACAAATGAAAATCACATTGTTCTGAATTGCATATCTGGTGACTGGGTCAAATGCTCATTCTACCTAGTAGCATTTTTTCAGTTTGCAGTAACACGCGTTAAATTATAAAAGAAGAGATAGGAGCCATTTCAAAACATAAACGTTACCATGAAAAAGTCTGGAGATCTTGGTTGATGCCCTACCAGGTGGCTGGAGATGAGGTCCAGTCTAGAGGCCTTCTGGCAACACCAAGGAGTGCCCTTTGCCAGATGTTGTCAGTTGCCCCAGGACGTTATTCTAGTCCCATGCGACAGCTAGACCTCCATGAAGGGAAACAGAGCCAACATTCCTTTTGCCCAAAAGAACGAAAGAGGTGGCAGGGTTGCATCCTGTCTTCTGCAAATGGCATAGCTCAGAGGAAAGTTGAGGACAAGAAGAGAGAGATCCAACAGATTTGCATTTACTCACCTTTCTGACATATGCCAGAGGAGACTCCAGATGAAGTAGGATATTTACCTGACCCCTTCGTAGGACTTGTGACAGTGTGTCTCATTTACTCAGCCCACCGCTGTCAACATGCATAGGAGGGAGCACATGAGTGAATAAGGTGGGAACTGGAGTACATGAGCACTGGAACCAGCTGGTCATTTTAGTGCTTGTAGGATCAAACTTCACTCACTTGGACCCGCTGTGTTCCCCCGCTTATGGGAGGCAGCGCACAGGTGAGTGGGTGCAGGAGCCAGAGCAAGCGCTTTTGGACATGGCAGGAGTGAACTCTGTGCAGGCACCATGGTGGTGTCTAGTCACAGTACCTGTGACTCTTGGAGCCCCAAAGTGTGTGTTACAGTGTTCTTTTCGCTCTTCCATCTGTGGACAGTGTGTTAACAGCTCAGTGGACCCACAGCTGCCCTCCACCAGAGAGGGCAAAGGGCCAGTGTGATAGCCTTTTGTATCTACACCTGTAACTCCCAAGCTCTTGTCCAGTATGCAGAAAAAAATGAGGTCACATAATCGAATGGAAGGATGGCAAATGTGGGGGATTTTATTGCCAATGATAGTGGCTCTCGGCAGGAAGGGGAGCTGAAAAGGGGACGGTGATAGGGCATGTAATCTTTCCCTGAAGTCTGGCCATCTCCAGCCAGATTATTCTCTGAGATTATGCTGTTAAGTTGTCCCTCTGAAGTCAAGTTGCTTCTTTCTGATATCCAACCATAGTCTCTGATGTCCAGCTACTTCTCATCTCTGCCGGATGAGTCTGTGGTCTTTATAGGCACAGGATGGGACAGGGTAGGGCCATGGGTCGTTTTAGGGAAAGGAACATTCAAGCAGAAAAACAGGAATATAAGTTCTCACTTCGGGCCATGGTCTCAGGCTTTTCAGCTTGAGGGTGGAGCTTCCCCAGAGACCTGGTCCTGTATGACTGGAATTTCTCTGCCTCCCGTACCTGTCACTATCACATAAAAATTAGATTTGTAAAGGACAGGGCTAACTGAAGGGGGAAATTTAGGGAGATGACATCATAGTTCATGTGAGAAATAAGCAGTCCTGAGTTAAGAGGAAGCTGTAAACTCTAGCTAACTGCTTGCTTGGTCAGACACTCTATTACCTGAATTATTTCCTATCAGTGTCCCACCTAATAGGAAAATGAGTCCAGTTCAACTCAATAAGCATTCATTGAGTGCACACTATTAACATATTTTTGGCATGATGATAAAGGCTGCTTTAAACATTTGATATGGTTTGGCTTTGTGTCCCAACCCAAATCTCATCTCAAATTGTAATCCTCATGTATTGACGAAGGGACCTGGTGGGAGCTTATTGGATCGTGAGGGTGCTTTCCCCCAGATTGTTCCTGTGATAGTGAGGGAGTTCTCATAAATCTGATGGTTTAAAAGTGGCAGTATCCCCTGCACTCCCTCTCTCTCCTGCCACCGTTTAAGACGTGCCTTGCTTCACCTCCCACTTTTGCCGTGATTGTAAGTTTCCTGAGTCCTCCCCAGCCATGCAGAACTGTGAATCAGGTAAAACATTTTTGTTTATAAATTATCTAGTTTCAGGTAGTATCTTTATAGCAGTGTGAAAACAGACTAATACAATATTGTTCTCTATCTGTAACACAGTGTTAGCTAGCAGCTTTTCTATTTGGTCAGCTGTTGTTACCTGGTGGCTTCCAAACTCTAAGAATAACTGTTGGCCTTAGTTAAACTTCGTACATCTGTAGACAATGGAAAATGTGTAGCTGTGTATCATAAATAATATTGGCTAAGCATAACATGAATTAATGTTAACTTACAGCCTTTTAAATCTGTTTGTAGGGATACTGATGCTGATGCTTAATATTTGTAGGACCTAGAATCATCATATAAATAGAAGCAACATAATTGTCTAAGTACATAAAAATTACAAATCAAATTAACAACTTATTAAATAAAACATGTTGCATGCTATATCTTGGAACATGTCTTGATAATGACTTTAAAATATGCAATGCTGTAATGTTTATATTATACACAGACAATGGGCAAACATGATTGAATTTAATGTTTTTAACATATGTCTCCTATTAGTGGACAGTGTTATTTAGATATGCAATAAAATAAATACATTATTTGTAAAATATTATAGTCCCATGTCAAATGTCATTTTGGTCAGCAACAAACTGCATATATGAAGGTGTTCCTATAAGATTATATGACACCTTATTTTTACTGTACCTTATGTTCAGGAACGTTTAGCAAAACAAATATATACCATTGTGTTACAGGTGTCTACAGCTTTCAATACAGTAACATGCTATACGAGTTTGTAACCTAAGAGCAATAGGTTATATCTTATTGCTTGTGTGTATAATAGGTTTTGCCATTTAGGTTTGTGTGTGTATACTCTGTGATGTTCATGCACTGATGAAATAACTATGCTTCCTCAGAACAAACCTCTGTTATGAAGGGATGCATGGTTGTATATATTTAGTTCAAACATTGTTTTCTGGCCCTTAATATAATTTCATGTAAATATCATACAATTATCATATAAATGTGTAAGAATATATTGCATTATTGCTTTCTGAAAAATGTCAAATTACTTTTCTTCCTTTGTTCAAAAGCAGACTTCCATCGCATCAATGGTAGCATTATCTGCAAACCTTGAAACGATGTAGATATAGCTGCCTTTCTTTTCAGGAACATAGGGCAAGAGTTGGGAATAATTGTTTCCCTAAGGCCTATATGGTGTTAAATATGAGAGTAGATAGTTTGGCTTCTGGGATGTATTGTGCCACAATTGAGCACCATTTCCTGAGTTCCTGAGACACCCGTGTTTCTTAAGAATATTCTTTTGTGTGAGGGTTCATGACTTTTAGGGCTATCTAAATATGTGCCCCAAAACTAAGGATGCTCTTACCTGAGTCTAACATATTACTGAGTAAAATATATATATATATATATATAAAACATATATAATACATATTATATATGGATGCATATTTTATGGCACTTCACAAAAAAATGTGACACAGAAAATACAGAGCTATATAATTAGAAACTGGTACTCAATGAGAAAGTGATTCTTTCAACGGAAATAAAATAAGCATATCACAATGGTACAGACAAAAGGGAATTGATCCTGGGTAAAAATAGAGCTAGAGGTGAGATTTCCACCACACTGTATGTCAGAGTTACGTGTGAATTTCTAAGAAATATAGACCTTAGGGGTCTGTTCCTGAAAATTCTGTTTTGGTGCACATAGGATGAGAATGAGGAACCTATATGCTTAAGAAGTTCTGCTAATGCTGAAACAGCTTATTTGGAAACCACATTATGGATTATGATTTAAAAGGAAACTGAAGAGCTAAGCAAACAGATCAAATATATTCCAAGGCATTAAATGATAGAGCAAAAAACCAGCATTTTACCAAATAAAAAGAAAATAATATTTGCAAAATAAAACTAATCACTTGTTATCCAAATCAAAAAATAACTAATCATAAATAAGGAGTGCAAAAATAAAAAAGCTGCCAAAATTTAAAAAAAAATTAAAAAGAAAGTGACTAGATCTAACAAAGAAGGCATAAACTTAAAACAAAACAAACAAACAGAACGTAGAGAGGAGTCTTATTCAAATCTCTTAGACACAGGAAGCAGATTCCAGGCCAGAGCAAAGCAGTGACCTAAGGTTAGAGAAGGCAAAATTAATTCTGTTTAGAATACATTTTATTTAAAATGAGACAAGGAAATCTTTACAGAGAAGGTAATGTTTCCGCTGGACTTTGAAGAAAATACTCTGTTAATTGACAAGGAAAGAGGTTCTTTTTTAAAAAAAAAAAAAATACATATTCTAATTAAATGTGAATATCACTTAAAAAGTCCATGCAATTTTGTCTTTCCTTAATAATTTAAAAGACAATTCCGTATCTTAGTGTTGCCAAGTCATTACTTTTGACATATATTTTTATGGAATGTAGTGAATTATTGATGTTTTTTAACTTAAAGGAAAATCTACAGGGTATGAAATGCTATAAGAAGAAAAAGAGATATGAAACAACAGTAGATTTTACAAGGTGATTTAACAAATAATGATAGAGTTGTGCTCCTGAGAAATCAAGATGGAAACTTAAAATAGCAGCATTAAGAAGAAAGTGCATGAAGACATTGCAACACCCATAGTAGAATGTGTGATAGGTAGAGGGAGTGAAGTCAATCACAATATAAGATGTCCATGATAATTTTTTAATCCATCATACTACTTTTATGACTTTTGATTATCTCCAGTAAAAACGATCAGAATAAAATTGCCAAATAAATAAACAGCAAAGTTGTATATGCCTCTGGGACTACACTAAGAAAGAAAGAAAGGAATAAAGACAATACAAATGGATAATATTTTTCCATTAGAAGTCATACAGAAACGTTAAGAATGGGATTTTCAATAACTGTCCATGTATAGAATGTTTCAATCAACAAAGGCTGATGAAGAATAAAGTTTGGTTTTTTTTTTCTTATATTTCATACAGGTATTTGATGTGATACTAAATGTAGAAAGTTGAGTCAATCACTCTTCTGCTCCTTATAGGAACACAAACATGTACCACATTATTTTCTTGCCCCTTCATAGCTGATCTCCACTTCTATTGAACTCCCAGACACGGCCAATGTATTCAATTGACATGTTATTACTTTGATTACTACTATTTAGTCATTACTCTTTTTTTCCCACTCAACATTAAGATCTACAGTGTTGCTGCCATTTATTGTTCCAATGGGTTGCATAGCATTTGCCACCATGTATATGTCACATTTCATTTCTCCATTGCTTCCTGTCCCATCTTACCACAAACACCATACTTGAATATCCTCTCTTCTATAATCTATACAGTAAACACCCTTATGTATACCTCTCTTGCAGATACAAACACACACACATATACACATACACATATATATACATATATATATCACATATACACAAATATTATTGCTATCATGTAATGTTTATAGATTTAATTATAAAAATATCAGAATGCAAAAATTAGCCAGGTGTGGTGGCATGTGCCTGTGGTCCAGGGTACTCAGGAGACGGAGGCAGGAGAATTACTTAAGTCCAGGAGGTGGAGACTGCAGTGAGCCAAGATTGTGCCACTACACTCTAGCCTGGGAACAGAGTCAAACCCTGCCTCAAAAATATATTAAAACAAGATCTTAAGACAGACAGACTCTTTGTAGCAATAAGATACCAAATACCAACCTGCTTCCAGTATGGCATCACATAATAGGCAGCATATCCTGAATGAAATCACAGTATTTTACCCTAAAATGTATTTCTTTGACATATTTTGAAATGGCCCTGAAAAGCTGTCTCTTATGAAGGAAATTTACATTCTGTAGAGAATCTCCTTCCCTTTCCAGTTCCCTTTCTAATCCTGAAGAGATTAGCTGAGAGTCTAAAATCTTTTAGAGGTTGGAATAGGAAACATTTGCCATCTATTGCCTCTAAGGCTGGCCACCTATGAGACTTCATCTACATAATAAGAATCTTGGTCCTCATAACCCCTTGTCTCAACCTGACACTCTTCTCTATTGATTTCAGGTGTTTAGATAGGCACTTAACTCCTTCAACCAGTTGCCAATCAGAAAATGAATCCACCTATGACCTGTATATAAATATTTGTACACACTACACATATGCAATCATCCAGACACAAGGGGTAGATATCTTCACCTCTTGTTACTGATGTGTATCTTTAAGATAATAGATCAATACAATAGTTCAGAACAAAAGACCAGGGAACAGAGTAAATATACCTTGTTTACAGAGAAGTGGCTAATTGTAGTAAAAGTTTGATATTCAGAAGCCAGATGTCATAGATGGATTAGCTCAGCAATATTTAGATCAGATTTTCATTGACTTATTCAGTCCATGTCAATTTGTATTTATTGTGTGCCAGTGTTATGCATTGTGGTAGAATCCATTGTCACATTTATGATTAAATACAAATGCTCCTTGATTTATGATGGGGTTAAGTCCCAATAAACCTATTGTAAATTGAAAATATTGTAAGAGAAAATGCATTTAATACTCCTAAGCTACAGAATATTGTAGCTTGGCCTAACCTATTATAAATGTGCTCAGTATTCTTGTATTATCCTGCAGTTGGGCAAAATCATCACAAAGCCTATTTTATAACACAATGTTGAATAACTCATGTCTGTTTGCCCTCCTGATTGCATGGCTGACTGGGAGCTGCCATGTGCTGTCAGTACCCAGCATTGAGAGAGAATGACTTGCTGTATATTGCTAGCCTGGGAAAAGAAAAAAAAAATCAAAATTTGAAGTAGTTTCTACTGATTGTATACCCCTTTCTTACCATTGTAAAGTAAAAAAAAAAAAGATTGAACCATTGTAAGTCAGGGACATCTGTAATTTTATCTGTGCCCTCAAACATTTCATGGATTACACAATCCATGAAATAATGATGATGCTGTGTGACCACTTTTATGGATAAGAAGAATTATCAAATTTTCGTAAGAGTATTGAGGACTCTGCCTTGAATCATTAGCTGTAAGTGAAAGTTATATTTTAAATATAGCATTTAATTTGGCCTTAAGAATAAATTGAAATATGACAAAAATGGGAGTGAACATGTCATAGTCAAAACAAGGGCACTCTTTTATGCTATATTTATCTGTGAATTTCATGAAAATATGTGCTTTTTATGTAAATGGCTTGAGCAATCCAAATTCATGAAAGTATTGAGAACATGAAGGATTGCTGATGCTTCTGCAAAAGAAGCAAAGCAGGATTCACTCAAAAAAGAGAAAAAAAATGAGACAAGAATAGTGTAGCTTCCCCACCTGTTCTTTTCCATCCAGTGGACATCTGGGCCCACAAGTCACCTGAAAAGAACAACACTTACTGGACCCAATTTTATATAGTTAGTATTTTTCTACTTTGACAGATGAGCCAACTGTATTAAGCATCACTACAAAACATTTAAAGGAATTATTGATGTCAATAATGGGAACAGTCTTACAATATCTGATCTTTAAAACATTTGCAAATCTATCACCAAAAACTCTCGACAAATGTAATAAAAACAATGGCCCTGGCAGAATGACCATTGACATACAAACAGGATTAGAGGACAACCTGGTAACAAGGGTACATGCTGCATGAGCTGGCTGAAAACATTTAAATGCATTTCAATTATGTCTATATTATGTTTTGAGGGAAGGTACATAGGTCTATTTTTTGCCTGTGAACCAAAGCAAATTTAACAAAACCAACTTTCAAAGTAGCCACAAGAGAATCTTTACACAGGCTATAACAACTTTGAAATATATGCCCTCTAACTTTGGAAGTTAGACAAAGATTCAGTATTGGGGTTATTGTCTTGTGTGACTGACATTTCTTTCATTGTCTTTAAGCCTTTTGCTGTCTTCCTGTGGAAAGTTTATTTCCTGAGAGTGTTGGCCAATTGGCTCCTTTCAATTTAAAACAATCATCACCTCCTGCTTTTAAGTAAGATTTGTTCTTGGTTTCCTGCGCTCAAATGAACTATGATTTATTTTTTGTTATATCATCCCATTTAAAACATTTCCTTTTGATGTTTTATTTTCAAGCTGTCCAAATTTTCTTTCAATGTTGTTCTAATCTTCAAGATTGCCAATTTTGCCATCAGATTAGGTTTTTCTTTTCTGTTTCTGTTGATTATTCTCTAAATGATGCTCACCTAAATCTCAATTAATAAAATTCAGAGGCAAATTGTTTTTAGTCACAGAGGCCTTGAAACTGAATACAGCTGTGCCATGTGCTGCTTTCATTGTCAATGGCATATGATGTGCCACTACTCTTTACTGTTTCCAATTTGGCAAATCAGTCCCATTATATCGGGGTGATGATGATTCCTGGTGGAAATATCTCTGAGGCAGATAAATGATAATTTCAATACAAAATGATTCTAGTTCCATTAAGAAATGTTAAGATTATTAAGGACATTATTCTTAATCCTCAAGGAAACATATGATGGGACATAAATGAATGCATGCTCCGGAGTACATTTATTTATAAAACAATGACTTCCATCATCTAATCAGTACATTTAAAATAGTCACTTTCTCTAGAGTTGGCTTCATGCTCCTGCATGGGGGTCTTTGTAGTCCAAGGCAAGAAAGAAAAATTGTAGTGTCTATATTAATGACTTTCTAGAAAATTGAGGCAAAAAAAAAGCATACTAAAAAAAGCACATTAAACAATATGAATTTGAAATCCTAAACATTGTGTGTTAGAATCGTTCAATGAAATGAAAAGACCGATGAGTGACTTTATTGTCTTTAAGGATATTAAGAAGCATTACGAAGAAAATGTCTACCAGCTGTTCTACATTTCCAAAATGAGTATGAGCTAAACAGTAAATGGAATTCAGATTCACCTGTTGGAAGGCAGGGAGCCAGATAAAAAGGACTTTTGAGATGACCTCCAGCTCCAAGATTATATAGAAAACAAAATGTCTTACTTTAAGAGCATTGAACTATACATACTGTCAGACGAGTTGAGACAGTCTATGTATGGAATAATGTTAACATATTTCCAATGATTTCCTTTATACATATAAATGAAGTTATTAACCTTCAATCACAAAAGCATATACTTTTGGTTGGTTGTCCACTAGTCATGCTTTATTTATATTCTATTCAATGCAGATTTGTTCCCAACTTTAAGGGCAAGTAAACTTAACTGACTCACATGGGGTTTGAACTCATAACCCTTGACTCAGCACGAAGCAAAATGAGCTAGCCAACTGAACCAAGCCACACCAGAATATTTTAGACCAAAAATAGTTAATCTGTACATATTTTGTCAGAGGCAAAATAAATGAATTAGGCATTATAAATAAAGCAGGCATAATAAATTATTGAGCTCTTTTTATTTCTTGGGATTCTGAGCCTATATAGGGGCTTTATAGGAGAGAGATATGGATAGAGTCTTTCATGTCTGGCAATTGATGAAACTTTTAGAATGAGGCAAAGGTTTTAGTCAGGACTCAAGATAAAATGACTGAAGCTTGCAGAAAGGAAAGGTGATTTTCTTTCTGACCCAATTTGCTGATTCCAAATGCAACCCACTGATTCTTTTTCATCAAACCACTAGCCACCATGGTAACCATTTTATATTATTATTCAACGTGGTTCAGCAGTTGAGCCAGTTTTCAAGGGGCAATAGTTTTGGAATAGCATTAACAAAAAGAATTTCTCCTGTCAAGATACGCGTTTTCTAGAATGAAAGACTTGGCTTGAAGCTTTTCTGTTTAGTGCAAAAAGGAAAAGATAAATCAGATATATTCCCACTGTGGAGTAAGTAGAAGATGGCAGTGTATTTTTGTAGGCATAGAAATGAGAATTAAATAACCCATATATCTTCTTCCTACAAAGCGAGGAAACCTTGGAAAGCAGACACATTTACCTTCTGCAGGGCTTCAAGTACCAAATTCAATTCAAAGAAGAAAGGCACAGAGCAAAAGTAACACTGTGGATTACAACAATAAAGAGTGATGGCAGATTCCCATTCCCATCCCAATGAAGTAAATGCTATCCTAGAGGGAGTTAAAATAGAAAATGGAGGCTGACAATTTTATTCACCAAGGGAATAAATAGATAATACAATAATTTATTTTCACGTGTTATTTCTAGCATTCCCTTAGATACAACAGGGGGCAGACATTCTTGCAATTTCATAAATGCTTCCCAGAGGAAAGAACACAATGTAGTATAGATGTCTTTTACAAATGTCAAGTAGATATATTACTGGATTATAGAATTTATAGAAGTTAGGCAAGATTGCTAATAGAATATGAATATTGAATGTCCTTTAGAGAATAACTATTTTCCCTTTAAATGGAGGATTTTTCCTCCTCTTCAGAGCACTAGCAAAGTTCACTGAGTCCCCAAGAATCCTGATTATGGGCTCACATGATTCATCTGAATGGCAGGAGGACTAGGAAAAGACGGAGAAGAAAGGCTGGCTAAGTTACCTACTGCCTTTGATCTCAATAGGAGCCAGTAAACCTGTTAAGGTATCTCTCATTTTTCTCTGAGCCCTGGTGAGTAGAGCCTGAATGGCAGACTGAAATTCCAGTCTGTCACAGCCTCCTAATACATACTTGACTGACCAGCTCTAGATTTCTGATGAGTCCTGTCAATTAGCTTCCTTAACCTGGAATGGATTCAGAATTCCTGGAGTTTAATCGTCTTCATATGAAAGAGACAGTAGAATGCTTTTCTTTTCTCCAACATCTCTAAAATGTGCAAATACAATTATGATAATTCAGCCTGCCTAGTTCTCAATTATTTTTATTATTATTTTTTGAGACAGGTTATTACTCTGTCACCCAGTCTAGTGTGCAGTGGTGCAATCATGGCTCACTAAAGCCTCCACTACTGGTCTGAGGGCTCCAGCAATTATGATCATCTCTCCTCAACCTCCTGAGTAACTGGGACTATAGGCACGTGACACCACATCTGGCTAATTATTTAGATTTTTGTAGAAATGAAATCTCGTTATGTTGCCCAGGCTAATCATGAACTCCCAGGCTCAAGTGATCCTCCTACCTGAGCCTTCAAATTGCTGGGATTATAGGTATGAGCCAACACACCAGGCCTCAACTTTGATATTATAGGACAATAAATACCCTTTCCTGTTGAATAGATGCCAAAGGAAGAAAAAAATCCCTTCTAAACAACAATTGTTTTTAAGGCCCATTTCTAATTTTGACTTGCTCAGATCTGACCATATGCATATTTATCAGTAAGGATTCCTACATAGAGAAGTTAGAATGGAAGATAATTCACATCGATTCATTGTCAGCTTTGGTTCACTACAATCGGGGCCTTATATATCTGTTTATCCACATTTTATAGATAGTGGTGTCTATCCCTATGATTACTAAGAGGTAGAGCTGAGGTTGGAATTCAGCTACACTTATTCTGATTCACTGCATACACAGAAGGTGGGAGGAATAAAGGAGTGGTAAGTATGTAATGTGGATAGTTTATCACCATCTGTATTACACCCCTTCTCTAAAATATAAATTTTAAGTGTTCTCCTTGACAGTGAGGATATTTTTAGTTGTGGAAAGAACACCAGGCATGAAGTCAATTGAACTCCTTCTTAGTAACTAATTATCTTCCACAAACTCAGCTTTCCTTTCTGTGAAACAGGAGTAAAAATTGCTTGGCATAGAGGATAGTTGAAAGAGCATGAAGTGATTTTGAATTCACTTTGTGAAGGTGACCAAGTGACCCAACTTATCTGAGCTTCGGGTTTTACATGCAGAAACTAAGTTTGGGTTTGAGAAATTACCTATACACACAAAGCCACAGGCTTTAGTTTATGAATTTTGTTTCAGCTATTGTGTTTCTTAATAGCATTTTATTGTTCTTTGAAGTACTATAGTTTGTTCCAAATATTCCATAATATATCAGTCAAAATATGCTAGTTTATGCTGAGGCAACCAACAATCCTAATATCTCAGCTGCTTAGAGCAGCAAACAATACTTCTAAACCCATGCCCATTGTGAGTCAGTCAAGGCCCTGCTCCGTACTGTCTTCACTCGGGATCCCAGGTTGGTAGAGTTTCTGTCTCTAATATTGCCGTTTATTATTGCAGCCATAAAAGAGATAAGATGAATTCCATACTGGCTTTTAAAACTTCTGCCCCGAAGTGACACAATGTCACTTACATGCAAGTGAAGCAAGTCAAGAAATCAATAGAAACACATTGCTAAACAAGTAACAGAAGTCTTAGAAAAACTATCCTTTCCACAAAGGTCAAATTATTAATTATTATTTTTTTAAATGGATGTGTATAGTTTATGCTAGGTATGGAGAACAAAGAAAAAAGCCACCTTAAGATGCCCTCAGTCTAGTGAAGGAAGCAGATATATTGTGTTTTTATGTGAAATTGCAGGATTTGAAGTAGAAGTGAAAATAGGCATTTTTTTTTTTTTTTTAACTTTCTTTTTGAAGACTTTGGTGATGCTTTGGATCATGCTGTAGTATTAAGGGCAGTGTCAGTCATATCCATCTGCTCCATGAGTGTTGAAACACAGAGGCTATCAATTAATCTTGGAAAGTCATTACAAACACAGTTTGCAGGTCTTCAATCATTCACTTACTTTGTCCTAAGTGGGAAAACCACAGAAGAAAATTTAATATCCACCTGAATATTACTGGCAATAATCAAGCAGCATCACTTTGACTGTTAAATAATAAGTTTGGAAAGAGCCAACCCTAATTCTGAAGTACCTGCTATGCTACTTTAAATTAAATTATTGTTTTAAATGCAAATGTTAATATATCATGCATTTAATAAGAATTAAAAGCCCCTTATACAGTGTGGACTTACATATCATCTTAGTATATGATATCTCATCTAACAAAAATATGTTAAATATAACCTACTCAGTGCCTAATCCGTCTGACTATGCATGCTTACTCTTGAAACCCAGGATGCATTAAAATTTCTCTACATTTAACTATGAATTAACAGAGAAAATGCCTTAAGTGCTGTCTTCCATTCTCTGTTTTGAAGCTTTCTTCATTTGGCCTCCTGTACTTAATCTGTTGAGTTTTCACGTAGATTCAACCCTCTGACGACCTTCTCTTTCACAAATGTCTTGGCGTATGTGCTTCTCTGTTGGTGATTCAGCACTTCCCTAGGTGGTTGTCTGACTCACCAGGTCTCTCTACCATGATTACAGCCAGTAAATGTACAGTGTCATCCTTCCAATTCTGGAGAGGTATAGGCTTGTGATGGTTGCTTATGATGTTTGTCACATATTTCCTGCCAACTTTTTTTAAAGCATATGCAAGATTGCCCACCACTGCTCCCTTTAATGTTAGGTATGACGATATGATGTTTTTTAACCAGTGAAATATGAGCTGAAGCCGGGCACGGTGGCTCACACCTGTAATCACAGCACTTTGGGAGGCCGAGGCGGGTGGATCATGAGGTCAGGAGATGGAGACCATCTTGGCTAACACGGTGAAACCCCGTCTCTACTAAAAATACAAAAAATTAGCTGGACACAGTGGCGGGCGCCTGTGGTCCCAGCTGCTTGGGACGCTGAGGCAGGAGAATGGCGTCAACCCGGGAGCCGGAGCTTGCAGTGAGCCGAGCCTGGGCAACAGAACCAGACTCTGTCTCAAAAAAAAAAACAAAAAAAGCTGAATAGATGTGTGTAATATGCTCCTAGAAGTTTTAAGAGCCAGTGCAAACTTTGCAACGTTCCCAAGTTTGTGCTACCCATCAATATGGCCCCAATCGCTCTAGGTCAGTGGATAACAATGAAGCAGAGCCTACTTGCAAACCTCAATTGAATGCTTACTGTGTATGAGATATAAATGTCTGCTATTTTGAAACCATTGAAATATTATGTTATTTGTTAGATTTTCTCTAATGTCAGCATCATACAGCCTATATCGAATGACACAATGCTGAAATGAGATAAATGGTTTAGTTGTTTGTATTTGTTATAAATAAAAACACATAATTATTTCGTAATTAGCTATATAAGTTTTAAAATGAGAGTTTAGAGCCTATTTGATTTTTTTTTGCCTTTAAAAAAATCTTACATCATAAAACAAAGAAAAAATAAGCCTTCTGATGAAATTCTGTTCATAAGTAAAACAGAATCCCAAAAAAGGTAATTTTAAACATGTTCAGATAAATATCTTAAGTTTCTTCCAAGGAATTATATGCAGAACTTCTCTGCCAGAATGATTGTATCTCTAAGAAATACTTTGGCATTTATAAGGCCAACATAAACTTAGTATTGGAATTTGCAGATCATTCTCAGAGCATAAGATTAAAGGAAAGAGCTTTAAAAGTTTTCAGCTGGTATATATCAGCATGTCCACCTAAATAAAGAGAAAAAGGCTGAAGGCTCACAACTTTGGTATTTTATATAAAGGAATAACCTTATTTATCTTCAGATCACTGATTTTTATCTACCTTAAGTCAATTTACTAAGGTTTTTTATGGCTTTTATGAAAAAGTTGGTGGTCTGGACTAGACATAATATCAAATAGGCAGATGTATAAGTCATAAAAGCAAAGGCTTGAAAGACTGAACATGTTGTGGCTACATAAAAGGAACTAGCAGCCAAGGGAAAGTGACCAGGTAAATCATATCACTGGGCAGTTAATGAACACTAGGAAGAAAATGGCCTGAAGCACTTGCTTAGAGCATTCTTCTTTATCAGTTTCACTACATATATGTAAAAAAATTTCAAAACTCAAATTTACCTTGAAAACTAAGTCATTTACTGACCATCAGCTCATTAACTGCTATTGTCTGTGTCCATATTTTGTTTTTATATATTGGTGAAAGACTAGCGAGATTGAGTAAATGTTCATATTTCCTGGCTCCATCTTTGTGACTTTATTCAAGGGATCTCTGTGGGCACCAGGAATCCTATTTTAAAGCTATTATGCTATGAAAGACTTTTATCTTATTTGATTAGGAACAAGACCCAGGCTAATGGAACATCTGCATGTAGCAAGTACTTTGTCCATGTTTGCAAAAGTGCGCAGGTACATGCTAGTGCATTTAGATGTATGTCTATCTTCTGGGAATACTACATTAGACAATTTTGGTTCTTACAGTAGGAAAGGACTGTTTTTCTTAGCCTATGGAGTTAACTGCCCTACCTCCTTCTTAAAATAGAAGTGCTTTCTTCTGATGACATAACTTTCTTCAGAAACCATCTATTCCCTTGTTCTATTTTAAAATACTTTATTTCCTTTCTCTTAACTTTAAATTTAGATTATTTCAGTTTGATAAACAATAGCATTACGTGTATTTTATAGTCAGGGCAACATGGATAAAAAATATTTAAATGTAATCACTTCACCTTCACATAAACAGTAGTAGTATTACAGGATTTAACTGGTAGAAGTCCAGAGTGCATATAAATATTATCTAGTGGAATGTAATAAATAAAACAGTAAAGCTTCTAAATGAAAAAAAAAAAAAGTACTATAAATAAAATGATACCTACAGACACCTAGCTATGAAACTAAGTTTAAGCCAGGCTTAGATGTTTGTAAATAATATTTATGTTGTAAACATAAATACTAATTTTTAAAATATGCCAGCTCCTCATAATTTGAGTCAGGAGGATGGCAAACTATTTGAAGAAAGAATACTCGCATATGGCCGGGTGCGGTGGCTCACCCCTGTAATCCCAGCATTTTGAGAGGCCGAGGCAGGCGGATCACAATCTCAGGAGATCAAGAACATCCTGGCTAACATGGTGAAACCCCATCTCTACTAAAAATACAAAAAAATTAGCCAGGCGAGGTGGCAGGCGCCTGTAGTTCCAGCTACTCGGGAGGCTGAGGCAAGAGAATGACGTGAACCCGGGAGGCGGAGCTTGCACTGAGCCGAGATGGCGCCACTGCACTCCAGCCTGAGTGACAAAGCGAGACTCTGTCTCAACAACAACAACAACAACAACAACAACAACAACAACAACAAAAGGATACTCCCACACAACTTCCATGAGAACATCTAAATCACCAAGTAGAATGTTAAAAACATTGGAGGTGTTTTTGTCAAGTCCATGATTACAGAATGATCACTTTATCTGCTTTTCTTCATGACTGATTATGTCTTTCTTATTTTCAATGTCTTATATTGCACCTGTCGGAAGTAGACATTAGTAGAAGCAAAAACAAAAGTGAGGAAAATGAGTCAGTGGCATCAGTTCAGCGTCAATGTGAAAAAAAATGATCTGCCCCCATTCTTCTACAATGTCCCAAGGTAAAAAAATTATGTGAAACTGAAAAGGTATACTGTGTCACTACTGAATTGTAGCTAAATCAAAGACTCTGCTCTGAAATTACAAGACAACTTAGTCAAGTAGAAGAAAACAAACTGTAGTCTACTTTCCAGTAAGATCCCCTTTTTATCCCAAAGTGTGTTGAAGGATGTTAATCGTCATATTTAGCAGATTCAGTATCATCAACACTAATGCCAAGCACATTCATGAGGTTTCAGTATGCTTGTGGAATATTGAAAGTGAAACAGTTTTGCACTCCAACTTCTAGAAGCAAACCTTTTGTAAATTCAGGTTTATTGAGATAAAATTTACAGATAATAAAATATACTCATTTTTAGATGTGCAATTTTATAAATTTTGACAAATATATGTAGTTCGGTAACCACCCCTAAAATTTCCCTTATGCCCTTTTGTAGTTAATCTCATCCTCCAACCCCTCACACTTAGAAACCGTTGATATAATTTGTGTCTCTATTGTTTTACATTTTCCAGAATGCCAAATACATGGAATATATAGTCTTCTATATCTGGTGTCCTTCACTTAGCATAATAATTTTGACATCATTCTTGCTGTTTCATGTACCACTAGTTACTCATTTTTTATTGCTAAGTAGCTTGTCATTGGATGGTTATACTACAGGACTGTTTCCAGGTAGCACTTGATTGACATTTGATTTATTTCCACATGTGGACAATTATGAGTAAAGCTGATTTAAACTTTTGTATACAAGTCTTGATAATTTCAAGCTCTTAAATTATTACCTTAACTCAATGCCACATGAACATGTGATATAGTTTGGATGTTTGTCCCCTTCAAATCTCATATTGAAATGTGATCTTCAATGTTAGAAGTAGGGTCTAGTGGGAAGTGTTTGGAGCACTGGGGAAGATTCCTTATGAATAAGTTAGTGCCCTCCCCGTGGTAATCAGTGAGTTCTGCTGGTATTCGTTCACAAGAAAGCTGTTTGTTTAAAGCAGTCGGGCACCTCCTCCCCTCTCTCACTTTCTCTCTTGCCACGCCTACCCCCACTTCACATTCTGCGACGAGTAAAAGCTTTCTGAGGCTTCATGGAAAGCTGAGCAGATGGTAGTGCCATGCTTGCACAGGCTGCAAAACTGTGAGCCAAATAAACCTATTTTCTTTATAAATTATCCAGCCTCAGGTATTTCTTTACAGCAATGCAAAATGGACTAATACACCATGAAATGTGTACAGTAGCTGCTTAAATTTTTATATGGAAGGAATGTTTAATAACTACAACAATAATAATGTTTTACTTTTTTATTTTATGTATTTTATTGTATTTATCTGTTTCTTTAAAACACATTGTCTCACTATGTTTTCTAGGATGGAGAGCAGTGGCTATTCACAGGCATCATCCTAGTGCACTATATCCTTGAACTCCTTGGATTAACTCATCCTCCTGCTTCAGCCTATTGAGTGGCTGGGACTATAGGCATGCACTACTGTGCCTTGCTTAATGTTTTATTTCACATATACAGAGTAGCGTGTGTAGTACATAGACTGAACTCTATAATGTTATATATATATATAAAGCATAATACAGTAGCATTTGTTCTGTTAACACAACAGCTATCAAAAGGTAATTTTGAGACATGCAGAAATGCCACAAAATTACCATCATTTATTGTTATTATTAACATTATTAGCATTATTTGTATTTCAATGACAATGTGAAGACTCTCACCTAATTTATACTCTCTACTATTCTTGACTTGGGTCTGTTCTTTAGACTATAGAAGACTGTTTTGAATAAGAAAAACATGTTTACATAGCTCCAAGAAAATTAAAAAGCTTTACAGATATCATCAGCCCTGCAGTCATGTTCCAAAAACAAGAAGGCTTAAATTTTCCATTCCCCTGCAAAAGGTGATGGGATCCACATTTCTCCAGTTAACCACTTCCCCTTCTGCTGTTTCTTGCTAGGGAAAGTGAAGGACTTTGATACTCAGGACAATTATTCTATCATTAAGTTTCTTAAAAAAAAAAAAAAAAAAAAAAAAAAAAAAAGTATGTTCTCCTTCTCCGGGTCTTACTACCTAAAATTTTGGAAGCTAAACTGGTCTGAGCTGACTATGTAGGTAGTTTTTTGTTTGTTTGTTTGTTTGTTTGTTTGTTTGTTTTTTGAGACGGAGTCTCGCTCTGTCACCCAGGCTAGAGTGCAGTGGCACGATTTTGGCTTACTGCAGCTTCCACTTCCCCAGCTCCAGTGATTCCCCTGCCTCAGTCTCCCAGGTAGTTGGGATTACAGGCACATGCCACCATGCCTGGCTAATTTTTATATTTTTAATAGAGACAGGGTTTCACCATGTTGGCCAGTCTGGTCTCAAACTCCTGACCTCAGGTGATCCGCCCACCTCAGCCTTCCATGGTGCTGGGATTACAGGGGTGAGCCACAGCACCCAGCCTCATAGGTAGTTATAAATTGGCCTATAATCACATGATAAGAAGTTAGTGTTACGGAAAAACATTTTCTCATTTTACCAACTCACCCCATGATCTTTAAGAATATTCCCTTCAAGTCCACAGGAACTTCAATGCTCATCACTATATCCAACGATTTGATCAAGAATAGGGTCTCTCTAAAGTGCAAATAGCCATTTCCAAGTCTACTCTGTGTTTAATATTTCTTTAGCAGATTTCTCATTTAATATTAAGATTTATGATACTACTGTAAAATCTACTTGCATATGGAAAAATGGCACCCTCTAGAGGGTACCTAAGTCTTTGATACAGTTCTTAAGTGTAGTCCCTGCAGCAAATTGTGGTTTGAACATTTATTAGTCTTTAACAAGTTGGAAAGAACGTAAGTGGTCTCTATGAAGCCAACAACAGTTCTCTTTGACTCAAGGTTACTAACTGGATATCCAGTGTCTCTGAGGATGTCCACTTTATCTGGGATAGACCATTTCACATTGTCTTGGGCTAACCTTAGGTGTACTAATTTCTTTGCCTCCCAAGATGAAGCTTTGATATGCATTCTATAAATAGCTTCCAGAGTAAGCATTGATCCAAAATTTTCATGTTCAGTCAGCTACTGCACCCACTTTCCTATTTCACAATAGTATTAATATAAAAATATTTTAGAAACCATTCTGTCTAGCAAACAAATTCATGATAAGGGTATTGTATTGTTTTCATGAAAAGCAAGTGTTAAGACTTGGTATTCTTTGAAAGTATTCGAGGTAGCTCTGAGATCCACTAGTGTCAGAGGTCATACCAATTTTGATTCACAGAGGACTTATAAATACTCCATAAATAAAATAGAGAAAATGAAAGTTTTATAACATCTTTTTCCTTCTAACAGTCCTCTATCCCCTGTAATATAAACTGTGTGTTATATTGCTGTTACCAATATTTCATGTTTTATCTTCATTAAACTTCAGACCCCATTGCCCATATGAAGTTGTTATTTAAAGCTTTCTGTAGATGTAAAATAATTATAATAGTAAGAGATTATTTATAAGTGCACCACCTTCAACACTAACAATTTCAACAATAACAGTTATTACAAGCAAGAAACAAATATATTTTATATTCCTAAATTGTTTACTAAATTTTGAAAACAGAGCATTCAATCATCTTTCCTGGGTCTGGCAGTTTAAAAATGAGCATAATTGACTATTGCCTGCAACCATCATAGATTAAACTTTTTTTTTTTTTTTTTTTCCCCTCATGAGCTCTTGGTTTTCAGGCATAGTTTGGTATGGCCTTGGCATCTGTGAGAACTTCTATGTTAAAGAGTAACTATTGTTCTTCTTACCAGAAGAGGTTTTCAATTCTCTACTTTTCAAGGGACGATGAACTGTTTTTATTTTTATTTTTTGTTCTGGCTAGAAATCAAAGATTTTGCAAAGACTTGGCAAAAAATAATTCTGTGTAGGAGGAAGAAGATCTGAACTCTAGATGTTTACCGATAAGAACAGCAATTTTTTTACATAACAATGAAAGATTTATCACGATCTGTTACAATTACTTGTTTGGTTTCTTTTTGCCAGAGTAGAGTTCTTGCTTCCATTCTATATATCTGGTCCAAAACCTAGTAGCGTTTAGCATATTGTATGTCTTAAACAAATGAATAAATCAAAGTATAAATGTTCAGTTTCACTTAGCAACATAGTCAGTTTTTTGGTTTTTTATTTTTTATTTTTTGGTTTCTGGAATGAGGGTGAGAAAATGACTCTTTTCTGCAAGCCTGTTTTTATCCCTGCATTTCCAGTCTATGTGCATAAAGTCACCGTTTACTTAGTAGATTGTCAAAACCAGAACCTGAGCTACCATAAATATCTCTTTTTTTTCCCTATCTCTAACTAGCAATCATCACCATGTCTCTCTCTCTTTATATTTCACTTTACCCAGCACTCCCATTCCCATTACCTCAGTTAATCTCTCATAGATTGAATTTTGGCCACAGCCTCCTAATTTTTGTTCCTATCGCAGTTACTCTCCTTCCTTCAATTCCATCTCATTTGTAATCTGACAGAAAAGTTTTGAGGTTCTTTGTCTTATTTTAAAGTTTCAGTTCATTCATTAACATTTCCAGGAAATTTCTTTCACTCCTTGCCCTTGTTCAGCAGCCAATCTGTATGTTATTGCCCTGTAGTCCCATGCCCTCCCTATGTGTATATCTACCATGGCACATGCCACGCCCCTTTACTCCACTATTTCTTCCATTAGAATGCAAACTCCCTATCATCAAATGTAACACCAGATTTGACTGTATAAAATCTCATATAGAAGTCACAGACAGACAAATACTCGCCATTCAATATATATTTAATGAGTGAATACAATAATTAAAAATGGAATTAATAAGTGCAGTAGGTAACTATTTTGGTAATAATTTAGGGTGGCTTTAGAACATGATCATAAAATCCCAGGTTAGGATGAGTCCCTAACACGTTTTACAATAACATTTTATCAAATAACAAATAATGGGAGCTGATCATTTCAAATCAGTCATCTGTGTAAGGAAGAAATACCCCAGACTCTAGGCTAGGAGTCAGCAATCATTTACTATAAAAGGTCATATAGTAAATGTGTAGGCTTTGAGGACCATCTGGTCTTTGTCACAATTGTCCAACACTGTCAATATAGAAGAAAAAGAATAAGAAAAAAGCTAGAGACAACATGTATATTAACAGGCATGGCTATGTTCCATTAAATTTTGTCCACGAATATAGGAAGCTTTTTGAATTGAGACCAAAGGGGCAGTAGTTTGCAGACCACTGCTTCATACCGCAGAAAAAAAAATGCATCAATAACAAGGTCATACAAGCGATTGTGTGAATGTGTTTCTCATTTTTCTTGATTATTAGGAGTGGAATTATTGGGTAAAATTATAAATCTATGATTAAAACTTTGAGGAATTGCCAAACTGTTTTCCAAAGTGGGATTTTACATCCCTACCAGTAAGGTGTAAGGGATTCAATTTCTCCTCATCTTTGCCAACAAATGCTATTGTCTTTCTTTCAGATTTCAGGCGTTGTAGTAGATAGGATGTGGGATCTTGGGCGTTTCATTTGCATTTCCTCTTCCAGTTCCCTAACGATTAATATTGTTGATCCTTTTTTTGTACATACTGATCTTTGCACATATTCTTTTCAGAAATGACTGTTCAAATATTGTACCCATTTAAAAATTTGGGTTATACTTTTTATTATTGAACTGTCATAATTTATTTAATTCTGAATCCTAGGGAGGCCCTTATATACATAATTCACAATTATATTCTCTTTTTCTATGGCTTGCTTTTTGTTTTCTTGATGGTACCCTTTAAAGCACAAAAATTTTTAATTTTAATGAAGTCTGGGTTTTTTGTTTTTTTTTTTGGCTTTTTGTTTTTGAGACGGAGTCTTGCTCTGTCACACAGGCTAGAGTGCAGTGGCAAGATCTCACCACACTGCAACCTCTGCCTCCTGGGTTCAAGCAATTCTCCTGCCTCAGCCTTCCTAGTAGCTGGGATTACAGGCGCCCACCACCGTGCCTGGGTAATTTTTGTATTTTTAATAGAGACGGGGTTTCACTATCTTAGCCAGGCTGGTGTCGAACTCCTGACCTCATGATCTACCTGCCTCCACCTCCCGAAGTACTGAATGAAATCTGTTTTTTTTTTTTTTTTAAATTGCTTTCTTCCTTGTGTTTTGGTGTTGTATCTAGGAATCCATTGCCCATGATTTCTTGTAATGGTTTTATAGTTTTAGCTCTGATCAGAGTTTAGCTCTGACCTATTTTGAGTCAATTTTTGTGTATGGTAACTTAGTGGATCCAAATTCATTGTTTTGCACGTGGATATGCACTTCTCCCTATATCATTTATTGAAAAGACTATTCTTTCCCCCACTGAATTTTCTAGGCACCACTGAAAAAAAATGAATTAACTATAAATGTAATGGTTTATTTCTAAACCTTCTATTGTATTCCATTGACCTATAGATCTATCCTTATGCTGTGTTGATTATTGTAGTTTTGTATTAAGTTTTAAAAATCAGAAAGTTTGAGTATTTCAACTATTTTGTCTTCTTCAAGATTGGTTTAGATATTTTGGATACCTTTTATTTCCATGTGAATTTTAGAATCAGCTTTAAAATTTCTGTGGAAAAGTCCTAGTGAGATTTTGATTTATATTATGTTGAATCTGTAGATCAATTTGGGGGAATATTGCCCACTTAATGATGTTTAATATTCTGATTGATAAACGTAAATATCTATCCACTACTTAGATTTTTTCCATTTATTTCAACATTTTATAGTTTTCAGTGTATATGACTTGTGCTTGTTTTTTAAAATTTTTTCAAAAGTTTTTTTTTTGTTTGTTTTCAATGCTATTATAGATAGGAATATTTTTAAAGTTTATTTTTAGATTGTACATTGCTAATGCATAGAAATAAAATTAAATGTGTGTTAATTTTGTATCCTGCAACCTTGCTGGGCTGTCTTTTAGTAGAAGCCCCTTATTAGTTTAAGGAAGCCTGCAGATACTTCCAACTTGCTGAGTCTTTTTACAATAAAAGGATGTTGAATTTTGTCAAATGCTTTTTCTGTTTATTTAGAAGAACACATGCTTCCTTTCTTTCATTCTATTAATACGATGCATTGAAATGATTACTTTTTGTTGTTGTGTTTTGTTGTTGTGAAATCAACCTTCTCTTCCAGGTATAATTATCTTTGCTCAAGGGATACAATCCCTTTTATATGTTACTGTATTTGGTTTGCTAGTATTTTGTTGGGGATTTCTGCACTTATAAGAGATATTGATTTGTGGTTTTCTTTTCTTATAATATCTTTGCGTTTGATATCAAGATAATATGTGCCACTTGGAATTTTTTGGAGAAGGTTGTGAAGGATCAATATTAACTTATCTTTATTTCTGTATAATCAGTAGTGATATCAGTCAGGACTTTAGCGATTTGGATCGTCTCTCTCTTGTATTTAGTCAGTAGAGCTAAAGTAGTTATCAATTGCATTTATTTTTCCAATGAACCAAGTTTGTCTTCCGTTCAATATTGTAAAAATTTCCATTCTAGTATTTATTTTTCTGTTTCTTCTACTTGCTTTGGTTTAATTCACTCTTCTCCTTCCAGTTCTTCGAGTGGAGGTTTAAGATACTGATTCAAAATATTTTTAACACAGTCATATATAGGTATTAATTTTACCCTAACAATAGAATTTCTCTACTTTCAATTAAGTCATGTGTTTTGGTATATTGTGTTTTTGTTTTTATTCATCTCAAAGAGTTTTCTAATTCCCTTTTGATTTCTCCTTTCAGCCATTGTTTATTTACAAGTGTTTTTGTTGAATTTCTATATATTTGTTCATTTCAAAAAAAAATTGTCTTTCTTTATTGATATCTAAATAGTTTTATTTGGTTTAGGGAACATTCTAAATATAATTTTAAACATTTTAAATTTACTGAGTTTTTTGTTTTTTTTTTTTTTTGGCTTAACATGGTCTATGTGGTTTATAACATTGTTCATGTCTTTGATTTCCTTGTTGATCTCCTGCTTTGTTCTTTCTATAATGAAAATGTCATATCCAAATTATCAGTGTTTAATTCCCTATTTCTGACTTTAATTCTGCCAAGTTTTCTTGTATTTTTGGACTCAGTTGTTAGGTGCATATATGTTTTTAATTGTTATATCTTTATGGGAGATTTACTCATTGATTTCTATTAAATGCCATTACTTGTCATTAATTACATATTTTTCTTAAAGTCTACTATCTGGTATTTGTGGAGTAGCTCCAGTTTTGTTTTATTTTGATAACTTTTGGCATAATATAGCTTCTACTTTTAATCTACTCATGTCTTTGAAATTAAAGCCTCTTTTAGCATCATATAGTCACATCACATTTTTCATGTGTTTGTTATATTTTCTGGCAATCTCTTATTTTGGATTGAAGTGTGAGAGATAATTTGATATCGAGAGTCATTCTAGAGAAAAATAATTAAAAAGGTGAATTTTCTATTGGGCGCAGTGGCTTGTGCTTGTAATTCCAGCACTTTGGGAGACTGAGGCTGGCAGATCACTTGTGGTCAGGAGTCCCAGACTAGCCTGGCCAACATGGTGAAATCCCATCTCTATTAAAAATACAAAAATTAGCTGGGCGTGGTGGTGCATGCCTGTAATCCTAGCTACATGGGAGGCTGAGGCACGAGAATCACTTGAACCTAGGAGGCCTTAGGTTGTAGTGAGCTGAGATTGCACCTCTGTACTCCAGCCTGGGCAAGACTCCATCTCAAGAAAAAAAAAAAAAAAAAAAAAAAAGATGAATTATCTGAGTTGGTTTTGAGGTTCCTGAAATTGGTTCCCTAATCTAATTAGATGTAAAGACACAAATAACTCTTTCCGATTATAAAGGAAACACTGATATGTCATGACAAGATATGGCAATAGAGATATAAAAATATCACCATTGGATACATCTAATCAAATACTGATAAATGGCAAGTTCCTGGAGAACTTGTATTTGATATCTTGGGACACTTTTATCAAATTAACATGTAAAATGAGATCAGCTATTTTCTCCTAATGGCTTCAAAGAAAGTAAGGGGATTGGGGGGGAAGGATGAACTCAGGTATTCAATTTGTTAGCTCAAGCTCCACATACACAACTTGAAAATTTCTCTGTCCTCCATGAAAGGAACTCTAATTTCTTTAGCCATAGAACTGAGACTTTTGAAAAACAAGCTCCAAATCTCATCCTATGAATGGTTGAATTACAAGGCAAATTGAATTTCCAACCTCACAGCACGTATGCTGTAAACTGAGGACATTGTTTGGGAAGAAACTGGATATTAAATATTGCAATGGGAACATATGGGAAGATTCTGATGAAGCAGGGGACATTGAACCCTTAAATTCTGCTGAGTCTTTTTGCCAGTAGTAACAGCGATCTACCCCGTCTAAATTGACTCAAAATGTCACTGTGATCTATCAATCAGAATTGGGGCTTCTGAAGTTCACATGATTCATAGAATTGTAGCTCAGGCTCATTTTACAGTGGGTCCAGTGACTACTCAAACCTATTCTGTGATTATTTCCGCAGATTCAGAATGCATAATTGGAAAAGACATACTCAGCACTTGCAGAATTTTCACATTAACTTTGTAACCTATGGAGTGAGGACTATTATGGTAGGAAAGAACAAGTGGAAGCCACTAGAATTGTCTCTATGTAGGAAATAGTAAATCAAAATAGCATCACATTTCTGGTAGGATTGCAGAGATTAGTGCTATCATCAAGGACCTAAAAGATCCAGGCCTGGTGAGTTTCACCACATCTTTATTCAGCTCACCTATTTTGCCTGTGTTGAAGTCAAGTGGATATTAAAGAATGACAGTGGGTTATCATAAACTTAACCCAGTGGTGACTCCAATTTTATTTCCTGTTTCAGATGTGATTTTATTAATTGAGCAAGTTAACACATCCCCTGGTATTTTGTACACAGTAATTGATCTGGTAAATGCTCTTTCCTTGGAAACTGTTAATAAAGATCACCGGACAAAGTTTGCTTTCAGCTGGCAATGACATCAATACTATCCTAAATCTCAGGAGTGTATCAACTCTCCAGCCCTATGTCATCATTTAGTTCACAGAGATCTTGATTGGTTTTCTTCCACATACTATCACACTGGTCCATAGTATTGATCACATTACGTTGATTAAAACTAGTTGGCAAGAAGTAGCACTTTTCAAAACTCTTTGGTAAGACATTTGCATGTCAAAAGGAAGGAAATAAATCTTACAAAACTTCAGGGGCATTCTATCTCAGTGAAGTTTCTGGGGGCTCAGGGATGTAAGGGATTTTGAGATATCCCTCCTAAGATGAATAATAAGTTATCGAATCTGCCCTTTTTATAATCTAAACAGAGGTTCAATGTTTAGTAGGCCAATTTGAATTTTAGAGGCAACATATTCCCCATTTAAGAGTATTAGTGAGGCCCATTCACTGAGTGGTCTGAAAGCTGCTAGTTTGGATTGAGGCCCAGAACTAAAGACGGCTCCGAAAGAGATCTAGATTGTCATTCAAGCTGCTGTGTCAGTTGGGCCATATGATCCAGTACAGTCAACAATGCCTAAATTTGGGGGGACATTATTTCTTCAAATATTTTTTCTGTCCCTTTTTTTTGGAAACCAATATTCATGAATTATTTGACTGTGTTTCACAGATATCTGAGACTCTGTTTATTTATCTTTATTATTTTCCTTTTCTGTTCTCTGACTGGAGAATACCCGAATTCTCTGATTCTGTCTCATGCTAACTCAAATCTACTCTTTAGTCAGTCTAATAACGTTTTCGTGGTCATTATTATACTTTTAAAGTCCCAAATTTCAATTTGACTTTTTGTTTTGTTTTAGTTTTATAATTTTTTATTAATATTCTCTATTTGGTAGAGCATAGCTCTGATACTTATTATTTTTTAGACATGGTTACCTTCAGTTCTCGGAAGATATTTATAATATCTGATTTAATGCCTTTGTGTATTAAGTGCAACATGTAGCCTCCCTCAAAGACCATTTCTTTTCTTTTGTTTTGCCTACGAGTTATACTACTTCATTTCTTTTTTTAATAGGCATTTAAATAATATAATGTCTTATATGTCTTTTTTAATGGACATTCAAAATGATATAATATTGTTATTCTGAAAATCAGATCCTCTCCCCACAGTTAATGTTTTTACTGCGTGTCATTTTTTGTTGTTGTTGCTAGTGTTTAATTGTTTACTTGTATTTTTAGATACTCTATACAATTTGTATTTGCTGTTGTGTACAATCACTGAGGTCCCATCTCAGTTAGTTTAATTTAAGGTAATAATTGGAAAGAAATGTCCTTAAATTCGATGAACCAATACATCTTGTATCCTTGCTGAGTTGCTCACTGGGTGTATTGGGGCAGCTCTTCCACGTTCCAGCCATTTATAACTGTTCTTTAGCCTTCACTTTCTACTTGTGCAGGCAACAACATCAGCCAAGATGAGAGGTTGGGACTTCTCAGGTCATTCCTGGGAATGCATATAGTCCTGGAGCTGTTTTTAGCAACTAAAGAATATCCTGTTATTTTTCAGAGCCCCTGTGCATATCTTATTTTTCATATATTCATTTTTAAGTTTTAAGGATCTTCTTTGCCTTAATTGGTATCTCTTTCTCATATAGCCACATTATTAACAAAATGACACTAATAGTTTTTGAAAAATGTTCTATAAAATAGAGCTTTTCCCACCAAGTGAGTCCCAAATCACTGCAAATAATGTATTGCCCTGTGATTAAAACTTTTCCCAAGGGGGCTGCCAGACAGGTAAAATAATAACAATACTCTGACGATGGAATTCTTTGAGGTGTTCGCACCCTGTTATTTCCTCTTTGATGACTGCTGTTTTTGGTGGTTTTCATATTTACTGTGTGGCTATGTATTTTCAATGCTACCAAGAAGCTGGGAATAGAGATAGTTAAAAACACTATAAAGCTTGTTATTAACATTGAGTTTCAGCAGCTTTGCTTGAATACATGAATACATGATAGATTATTGGAAGTCTTGGGTTGATATCCAGAGTTCTGTAAAAGTTAACTTTGACAATTTTTGTCAGTGGTCTCATTGCTTTTATGGATGAATGAATTTTTAGAGATTCTTACTTTGCTATTCCAATGTCCTGCTGCCCCTTAATTTATCTGATTATTTTTCTTGACTAGCACTTTAAATGATGAACACATATTTTTTAAATGCCAAGTATTTCTTACTATGAATTACGTGTTATGTTTCTCTTTGTAGAATTTTATAGAGAGATATATATATTGATAATCAGTTTTGTGTTAGGGTTTGTCATTTTTGTTTCTAAATTACTCATACTTCAAATTGAGAATAAACACATATTAATGATGAAATAAGTAATACCAACATTGTTGAAACTAAATATGTTTTGGCTCAACACATGTATTTAGTTCACATACATACACATAAATAACTGTATGAGGTCCTTCATCTTTGTCCATCAATGGTATATCCTTTTTAGAATTCAGAAACTGTTAAAGACATCTGTGAAGTAATTTCTCAAATCCACATTATTTTGAAAGGACAATTATGAAGCCTAGAGGAAACTAAAGTAGAAAGAGGCAAAATCAAAATTGTGTAATTCAATATCTCCATTTCTTCAGTAGGACTGGGGCGTAAAACAAATTGGTAGAATTTTGGAAGAAACACTAAATGAAAAGTTAATTTATAAAGTCATATAATTGGATCAAGTGAATTCTCAATTTTTCCTCTTTCTAGTTATTTCTCTTTTTATATAAATATACTATTATATATCTCAACTTATTTTTTTCCTTCTCATTGTACTTCCATCTTGATCTGCTATTCTGTTTCTCTACAATCCTTTATGGGGAAATTTGCGAAAGAGTTGTATGTATTCAATGCCTCTAATCATGTCCTGCCATTCTTTTTTTTTATTATTTATTATTATTATTATACTTTAAGTTCTAGGGTACATGTGCATAACGTGCAGGTCTGTTACATGTGTATACTTGTGCCATGTTGGTGTGCTGCACCCATCAACTCGTCAGCACCCATCAACTCGTCATTTACATCAGGTATAACTCCCAGTGCAATCCCTCCCCCCTCCCCCCTCCCCATGATAGGCCCCCGTGTGTGATGTTGCCCTTCCCGAGTCCAAGTGATCTCATTGTTCAGTTCCCACCTATGAGTGAGAACATGCGGTGTTTGGTTTTCTGTTCTTGTGATAGTTTGCTAAGAATGATGGTTTCCAGCTGCATCCATGTCCCTACAAAGGACACAAACTCATCCTTTTTTATGGCTGCATAGTATTCTATGGTGTATATGTGCCACATTTTCTTAATCCAGTCTGTCACTGATGGACATTTGGGTTGATTCCAAGTCTTTGCTATTGTGAATAGTGCCGCAATAAACATACGTGTGCATGTGTCTTTATAGCAGCATGATTTATAATCCTTTGGGTATATATCCAGTAATGGGATGGCTGGGTCATATGGTACATCTAGTTCTAGATCCTTGAGGGATCGCCATACTGTTTTCCATAATGGTTGAACTAGTTTACAATCCCACCAACAGTGTAAAAGTGTTCCTATTTCTCCACATCCTCTCCAGCACGTGTTGTTTCCTGACTTTTTAATGATCGCCATTCTAACTAGTGTGAGATGGTATCTCATTGTGGTTTTGATTTGCATTTCTCTTATGGCCAGTGATGATGAGCATTTTTTCATGTGTCTGTTGGCTGTATGAATGTCTCTTTTGAGAAATGTCTGGATTAAAGTACTCCAGTCAGACTTTACCTTTATCATTCTCTGACTCTCCTCTTGGGAACATCAACTGAAATCTTCATACTAAGAAACTGAAACTCAACAGTAGATTTTTAACCTTTATTTTATTTGACCTACTAGTCGCATTTAATATTGTTAATCTTTTTTTTCCCCCCCCTGTTTTCTCACAGGCCATCAGCATATCACAGCCTCCCAGTTTCCCTCCTACTACTTTGGCTTTTCTTTTTCAATCTACTTTTCTATTTCATCCTTATCTCCCAGACCTCCTTGTAATGAACAGCCCTGATAGTTATTAGGCCACTTATCTTCTCTATCTAGATTCCTTCCTAGGTGATCTCATCTGGATTCATGACTTTATCACCATAAAACATAATATATTTCTTAATGAATCCAAAATTTGTATCCCTAGCACCTTGTCTATAACCTCCTTGGTCTAATATATTAAACTCTTGTCTTAGAATCTCCACTTGGATAGGAAGCATTTTAACTGAAACATGTCCATAACTGAATTTTTCAGCATCTCCTTGAGTCTGTTTCTCCTGCAATAATTTCATATATGCAGTTACATCAGTCAAGACTGTTAAAATTATCATGGACTCTCTCTCTTTGCCTCACATCTTATTTAATCTGTGAGCAAGACCGACTGAGTGTACTTCTAAATACAATCGGAATTTGACCAATTTGTACCATGACCACTGCTACCACTCTGGCCCAAAATGCCAACCTCTGTCACTGAAATCATTGCAATAGCTTCCCAACTCTTCTTCTTACTTTCTGTCCTTGTTTGCCTGTACAGTCTATCTGAACCAAACTGCCACACTAGTTATTTTAAATCATAATTGAGAGATGACATTACTCTTTCATTCAAATCCTCCAAATAGTTTCCTATTTCTTGTAAAATCAAAGTTAAAGTCTTTATCAAAGCCCAAAAGGTCATAGACAATTTTATCACCCTGTCATCTCTCTGACCTCATCTTATTTTACTTAACTGTGTCTGCATTTTGCTATATCTTCTAAAAGTTAGGCCTGTGCCTAATTCAAGGCATTTGTATTATCTATTCCCTGTGCCAAGTATAGGCTTCCCTAGGACACCCTTACTTTCAAATCTTCATTTAGATGCCTATACATCTTCCATACCTACTATTTTTAAAATTGTTACTACATTCTATTCCAGCAACTCTTTATCCTACTTCCTCACTCTATTTTCTCCATAGTATTTATTACAATACTTAAAACACTGTAAATTTTACGCATTTATTGTTTCTTTTTGTCTGTGTCCTCCCACTGAAAATCCTAGTGTGTAAAGTTCATGATGAAATGAAGTCGTATATGCTCTTTCACTCCCTAATTCCTCAACTTATCAACACATAATAAGCACTCAATACATATTTACTGAATGAGTGAATGTTTATTTACAACTGACTTTCTCCTTTTATTATGTTTTTGTAAAAAAGAAGATGGAGGTACCCTTACGGTTGCAAACTAAAACAACCAGCCTAACTATAGAACACCAAAAATAAAAATGCTTAAAAGCTTTATCAAATTATAAGGCTATTTTAATAACAGAATAATCATCCCTCTTCCTTTTGTCCAAGGCCTTTTCTTTTTCTGTTATGCTATGCTTACTAAGTGGCAGAAAATCAGAATTATAAAAGCTTTAATAATAAGCACAAGTGTTTGTATCAATAAAACCTTGAGAGGTTATCAGTTCTTGGTTTGAGACAGAATATCATAAGCTCTCTTGCTTATCTTCTGTTTTCCAGAAGTGTTCAGTAGACTTCCCCTTACAACTCCTTAGTCAGAACTAGATCATATGCTAACTCTTGGTTAATTGATGGCATGAAGAAATAAAAATGCCATCATGGAGACAAATCATTATTTACTCCTTGGGTAAGAACAGGGGAATTCGTTTCCTGAGCAAAATGTTCCTTACCAATATCTGGAGAAATAGAGTTTTCATAGCAAGCATGAAGGGTGAATTGACACTTTGATTAGCAATTAGCAGGATATGCTTTCCTCCAAGTCTAGACTAAGTCCTTCTTTCATTAAAATTGGTAAACAAAGAACAGTATTTACAAAATCATGAGATTTATAAGACAAACCTGAATTAAAACCATGGCTCCTACACTAGACTGATGAACTTGAGCAATTTTCTAATTGTTAACTGCTTCCTCTTTAAACTAATTAGAATACATCCTGGATCATAGGGCTCTTGTGAGTATTCCGTGAAATAATATGTGCGTGTGCTTATCAGAATACAACTTATAGGAAAAACTTAGAAATATTTTTAATATTATTAATATATATTCAAAAAAGCAAATGCATTTATAATATAACAGTGTTCTTATATGTTTCACCTGTTTGAAAATCTCTATAACAGGTAGGCAAAGCTGTTATTTGTGTCTTGCACTGTTGAGGAAAGTAAGTCATAAATATTTGAATACTTGCTCAAAGTCAAACAGGTAACAACTGTTGACCTCTAACAAAGGTAGACACAAACCTCATGCCTGTGCGTTTCCTGTTCAAAATCATGATTATTATGATTTTGAAGGTAAGGATGGAACCAGCAATCTAAAACAATGAGATTATCCAAATAACTACACTGAAGAAAATAATTTTTTGAAGAACTAGATTTTGTTCAGTTGACAGCGTATTTATTTTGCATCTACTCTGTGCTTGTTGCACTAGAGGTAGTTAAAATATTATTAATCCTTTTATAATTATCCAATCAAACATGATTTTAATCTTTCATATAAAATGACTTGGTCCAATCAATATTTCAATTAGAAACAATTATATGGGGGCCTAAAATCATGAAAAAATACACTTGTCCCAATAAAAAGAAACTACTTTTGGGATTAAAATAAAATTTTGAGACAATGAAGGCAAATGTTGGCCAGGCCAAGCATAATCATACATAGAAACAAAAACACAATTAGCCCCATAAGTGGTTAATTATTCCTAACTATGACAAAAGTCGCACGCAATGCAGTTTCCTGTGACTGCATAATGTCCTCAGTATTCTGCCTCTCTTCCTTGATTTTTAAGGTATCTTTCATATCATATAAAAATGTCCCGACAGATGAGTAAATAGCCTCCATTGATCCACACCTACTGGTGTGTTTGTGTAATCTCCCTCCTCTGAGGGTGAGTTGGACTTGTTTTTCTTGTTTCTAGTGAATGGGATATGGCAGAAGTAATGAGATGTCACTTGTAGAATTGGGTTATCTAAGGACTGTGGCTTACGAACCAGGGGCTCTCTCTAATTCCCTCACTGATGACTTGCTCTGCAATTTTGGAAGCCAGGCCCTCTATTATAATGTAGCCATGTGGGAAGGCCTACGTAAGTGAACTTGGAAGCAAATTTTCTCAGACCCGCCAACAGACACAAGAATGTACTCAGCAAACTAACACAGGAACAGAAAGCCAAACGCTGCATGTTCTCACTCACAAGTGGGAGTTGAACAGTGAGAACACATGGACACAGGGAGGGGAACATCACACACTGGGCCTGTCAGGGTGTCGGTGGCAAGGTGAGGGAGAGCATTAGGACAAATACCTAACTCATGTGAGGCTTAAAACCTAGGTGATGGATTGATAGGTGCGGCAAACTACCATGGCATATGTATGTCTATGTAACAAACCTGCACATTCTGCACATGTATCCCGGAACTTAAGGTAAAATAAAATAAAATTTTATTTTTAAAAAGAATGTACTCAGAAGCAGATCCTTCCTCAACCAAGTCTTGAGATATAGGAACCCCTAGTCAATCCTTTAGAAAGATGCTGATTCAGCAAAACTGCCCCCAGATTCCTGCTACACAGAAACTGAAATAATAACTGTTTTCAGACAGTAAATTATGGGATATTTGTTATACAGCAACATAAAACTTACACAATGAGAGAAAATAGTACTTTTTACATTCTGAATCTGTTTGAAACTATAGCATGAGTATATTAAACCAACCACTCTGGTGGTTTTGTAAATGTTTTAGCCATTCCAGATGGATGACATACTCTCAAGGGTGGTGAATAGAGCAGTGATTCTGAAAGGATACAGAAGCATGCCTATTAGGGTGCATGAATTTGAATATCCAAGGTGAATATCCTACTCTCTTGGTGATTCAGAGATATTTCCTTCCCTGCCCATCAGGAATTACCATGTAACATAAATTGGGAATTAAAATGTTGGCACAAATTGTAACCGTATTAACCAACCATAAATAACCTATGAATGCTTTAGTATCCCTGGAAGATTTTATATTTACCTTTTGTTGTTAAGTCCTTCCAATGATGACTCTGTGTAGAGTATGTGTGTGTGTGGTGTGTGGGTCTGTGTATGTGGCATTTCTGTGGGAACACTATAATATCTGAACAGGATATTACTATTTTATTTCTTTTCACTTTCTCTCTCTCACTCACCCTTATTCCCTGTGCTCCTGACTTGTATACGAAATACCATTAGGCAAGTGTTGCCCAGGCATAGAATATTCAATAAATGTAATCTCCAGTGGTTCAAGCCAATATATTTTAAGATTCTGTAGGATTTAAAATGAGAAATTAACTATGCCTGTCCTGAGAAATATCTTCCAGAAAACATGACTATATGTCTCAGGGGTCTTAACAGTCCAGGAATCCAAACAGGGTTGATTAAGAAAATCTTTGTAGAAATATTTATATATATATTAATCTGACAGTTTGAGAAAATGATGGAAGAAGTGGAGTCTTTCTATCAAAGGAATGCTTTTAAAACAAAATAACATGATCCTCAGCTGGAGTATTTATTTGCTCAAGTTTGTAGCTGAGAAAACTGAGATTTAAAAAAAAAAAAAAAGTGAACAGTACTTTCAAATCAGTATGCTAGCACTGACTTGTGCATTACTACAAAACTCTATGAAAGCCAGATGATCTGTATAATTCTAGTGAGAAGTGACAGAGAAGAGATTAGGGTTCCACTGTTGAGAGGCTGAGGAAATGAGATTGCCAGTGGTTTCAACAAATACATAAAACCCAAGATAAATGCACGTGTAGACACAGAGACTGGGCAATCGGGCAGCTTCCTTTCATACTTCTCCACATCCCTAAGATATCTTTGGCATACTGATATAGCATGTAAAGAAAGCAGTTACCCAGGGTAAAACTTAAAACAAATAAGCAAACAAAACATGAGAAACAATTTTGTAAACTCTCTATTCTAAGACAGACCAATCCCAGTTGGATATTCCTGGCACAGCTGCACACAGTCCCTTGAGCATGTAATACTCTTTAGTGCAATTATGTGAGTTATTCTATTATCTATACTTTAAATGCTAAACATGTTTTCAAGGAATTCACTATTTGATAAATCACAATTAAAAGCTGAAATGAGAAATTATATGATTATTTCAGAATTAAAATGAGAAATAACAGAAAAGGGAAAATGCTCTGCTTTTAATTTAAAAATCAGTACTACTTAAAGTGAATAGTGCAAAACCATATTATATATTAGTTGCAAATAATATAATCATATAGTTTATTAATGAAATATGTTAATTAGCTATACTATAGTTACTACATTATTGTAATATGGAATAGTTATAATTAATATAAACTAGTAAAAACACACTTGCACTCATTTTAAGAAGGCTAATGTAAATTATCATTAAAATATTTGTTTACTCAAGGTACATAAATTATTTAAGTTTTCTGGGCATAATTGCCAATATGACAAATCTCAAACAGAAAACTGTCTTCCTGAAATCTTGCCATCTGACAACCTTTTTAAGCAAACACTTGACTGACATTTGCTTTTTCCTATAGGGCCAGTACTAAAACCTGGAGTGACAGTTCACCTCTTTTTTTTTTTTTTTTTTTTTTTTTCTGTCAATAATACGGAGTTAGAACTGGATTTCAAGGGATACTAATTGGCTGCCTTTGAGGAAGGAAGGTAGGTGCAAATTCTAAGGAACAGCAGGGAAATTTGGTTTGGTGTGAATCTTAGTATCAGCCAGGTATGAGAAGCCAACAGAAAAAAAAGACATCACAGCAGGTAGCAACTGGCTTAGTGTGAAAACTACTCAGGATACCGGTTGAAAATAAAGGTAAATTCAATTGAGGTCCGTTTCTGGTGAGAATGGTATAGCCCAGTTTTTGCCTATATTCGATATGCCCTTAAAATTGGTAAGTATTCACTTTCCTTTTCTCCAGGAGCATATGTTGGTGGGATGGCGGTTATTTGGAAAAGCATAGCTTTAGTGAAAAGAGATTTAGGCTTTAACTCAATGTGATAAATCACTTAATTAGCTACCGTTTAACTCTCAAGTTGAATGCTCATTGAACAAAAACACCACCATTCAGAGAGGTTGGTATGGGAAGTAAAGTTACCAACCATCACCTCTAAGTGATTTGTAGGAATTGGTAAACTTTTAGTACAAACTGAATGTACTATGTATATTGGTATATGTGGAAGAGAGTACTTTGTTTAAAATCTTTGTTCAGAAGATACCCTTTTCAATCTCAAATAGCATATATTTTTAAGAAGGTTTTAGTATTCCTCATTCTACTTTTCCTCTTCTAGATGATTAATTTAACAAAAATTAAACACAGTGGAATAGACAAAAGTTGCTTTTAAAACTTTACCAAAATGAATAGCCTAATACATTGGAGAAGAAAGTGAAAAGTTAAATTTATAGTATACTCTTAAAAACTAGAAGATGACACATAATGGATTCGATGAACCTATGATTACGTTATTAATACAATCATTTAGAGCCAAATCTAAGCTTGCACAGAATGTTAAGACTCATAGCCAAAATCACTCTGCAATATTGGCACAGTTCATCTATTTATGTTAGATTGGATCAATATAAAGATTTTTCTTAATGTGGATTTTACAGCCAAAGATAAAACCAAATGAATAAACAATATTGAAATCATTATTCTATGTTTAACTTCTCCAGAACAAAATTCACATTTTGGCTCTGTCCACATGATACTAATTGTGGGGAGAGGGAGTGAGAAATAGAGTTTTTTTGGCATTATGCCAAATTACCAGATGAACAATGATAAATAGCACTGAAACTTTATGCTTAGGAAGTTTATTATTACATTAAAGTATCTTTTTTACCTACTTTTTAAAAATAGAGGCGTGAGAGAGGGCATTAGTGCATATATTTAATAGGAAAGGCTAGCTTTTATCAAATCTAGCAGATGAGGTTTATTCATTTTAATTCTAGAATTTGGGGGAAAAGTGTATACATTTATATATGTCATGTTTTAAATAACATGTTCTTATGTTTAATTTGACCAATATAAAAGTAAAAACAATTCATTGCCCTTAAAGAAAGAATATCAAAATATTAGCTACAGGATAAAATATTCATAAAGTGATTTAAAAAGCAAATTTCTTAAGAACAATGAAAATTCAAATTTGCTGTGCACAGAAATATTTTTATCAATTTCCATAACCTACACAGCATCAATTATTTTGGTTCCTCTGAATATACACACACACATACACATTATGCCTACCTAAAATAATTAAATATATCTCTATTTAGTGGAATGCCATAGTAAACAAATTCAGATAAAAATTAAACTTCATGTTTCAAACTATTAAAGCACATTAAGAAATGTAGTGACTACACACAAAAGCTTTGTGTGCATTCAAAACTTATTTCCACTCTGACTCTGTCACTATCTAACCCCAATGACACTAAACAAATTACTTAGTTTCAGAACACCTATTCCCTTATCTGTAAAGGGGAGACATATTATTTACTTCAGAGGTTGTTAAAAAGAGAAAAAGTTGTTTGCCTGTGTAATAAAGTGCTTGTCCCAATGACTAGAAATGCCTCTCTATGTTTGATGATAATTAATAAATATGACTAAGCAACTTATGTTATTGCTTTACTGGGAAAAACCTAGAAGACTCTCATATCTTTATTCAAATACCCCCATTTCAAGCCATTCTTTTCCCGAAAAATTATCTTACTATAACTCTTTTTAGTAGGCATTGTCTAGTGACAATAATAATCATAATATGGAAAGTACTCAATAGTGATAGCCATAATTTAAGGTTATCCTTACTAAGCACTTTCCACATGCTAGGCACTGTGCTAAACACTTCAATGTGTCTCTCTTTGTGTAACCTCACAGAGTCACTAATTCCAGTACAGCATTTAGATGGACAAAACAGATATCCCATCTGGTATGATGGCAGTGAGTGAAGGGGAATGCACTGAGAATCCATGCATACATCATTTTTAAAGAAACAATAGATGCAGACAAATATAACCATTGTGAATCCTCCATCCAGCATAATTGGTAGATTGCCAACCAGTAATACATCAGTGGAACATTGAATATACAACTATGGCAATGGATTTGGAATAAGAAGACCTGAGTGTTGTTCCTAACTTTGACATTTAGAAAACATGGAATTCTTAGAAAATTAATTATACTATTAATTCTTCAAGTTCTTCATCTATGAAATTAAAATAATCCATTATTCTTTGTCCTTTTTGGCGATTAAAGGGACAGACTGATTAAAAGATTAAATGTTAGATAGATGATGTTATTATGCATCTGCATCATCAGGTTGATTTTATTTGCATTTCATAAACATTGATGAAACTTAGTGATAGTTTTAATGACTATTGCTGTGAAACAAACCACTCCAAAATGTAGTCACGTGAAACAGATTAGGTTTTGAGACTCAGGAATTCAGGAAGATCACAGAAGAGATGGTATATGTCTACTCTACGACATCTGCACCCTCAGCTGGGATGACTCCATGACTGGGGGTAACTGTTACTGGGGGCATGGAATTATCTGGCAGCATCTTTCTTCACATGTCTGGTGACTGATGTTCACTGTCAGCTGGGATCTCAGATGAGACTTTCAACTGGAGTACTTTCATGTAATTTCTACATGTGGATTGAATTCTTGTAGTATGACAGTTAAGTTTGTAGAGGACTCCCTAAAAGAACTTCCTAAAAGAGAGCTTCTGAACAACAAGCATTTTAAGATGACCAAGTTAATACTACATGCCTTTTTCTGACCTTAGAAGCCATATGGCATCACTATTCTATGGGTAAAAGCAGCCACAAATCACCTGAAATCCAAGTAGACAGGCCATAGACCCCAACGCTTAATGAGAGAACTGTCATAAATTTGGGGACTTATGTACAGAACCACCAAAATCATATTTTAGTATTCATAAATTTATTTTACTTTTTTCTTATTTCCTCCTCACTCTAAAATACAATATTCAAATGTTTCTAAATAGGAAATTTTTGCCTCAATATTTTAACTCCCTCTGATCCAAGTTTATGGAAAATCTCCATTAAACTAGATAAATCCCATTTGTTTCAATAGCATGAAAATATTTTGAAATCCAACTTCTTTCAAAATATGAAATTACTGGCAAGTTTCCTATCTTTTATGTTTACGTTTATGTTGTGTTCCTATATTTTATCCTTAATGATATATAGCAAACAAGCAAAGTTCAGAACTAATAATTATTGACATAATTCAAGCACATAAAATCCCTTTAAAATATCCATGTAATTAGGAATGTGTTAATCAATATATCCTTGAATTATTGAGATACTGGTTTCTGTTGTCTTATTTGATTTGGTTTATTCATATAATACACACGTGGAATTATTTTTACAAATGCTTGTAGATAATTTCTTTGAGTTTATCCTATTACTAAAGAGATAATAAGTGAGTATGGCTCTAAAAATGTGTAAAGTTAAATGTTTAATAAGAAAAAGTTTTCTATTAAGAAGTTGATTATTTGAAGAAATTCTAAGTAAAATTTCACATTGGTAGCGTGAATCATTAAAACACAGGTTTTCAAAATTTAAATGTTGGTATTTTTATTTTGCTTACTGAAAGGTAAATCAGTAGTTTTTAATATTAATGCCATAAATATATACTATATATATTTGTATAGTACTTTTAGATGTTTGTGTGCATTAACATCTTATGTTTTAGGTATTAAGTGCTACAGGACAGGATTTTCTTTGTATAATATTGTGTGTAGGAGGATAATTATTGCTTTTTGATCATGATGGATAATTATTATAATTAGTGTAATGGGAATCATAATTTAATATTTTATGTAGCACTATAAAATTCACACTAAGCTGCACCAATTAAAGTTGTGACAACAAATAAAAATTAAAAATTTATAATCCATGACCAAGTATTAAATACATAAGCCCAAAATGAATATATTTTAAAAATTGTGTAGGAGTGTTAACTATTAAATGAGCGTATTCAGTAATAGGAAAAGTTCAAAAGTTCTTTGAAAAGGTCTTTGCAGTTTGTAGATCAGTCTGGTATCTGAGACTGAATATAACAGGCTGTGGGTTGTTTCTCCCTGAGGTGAAACAAAGAAGACCTTTAGAATGGATGTTGAAGGTGAATAAAGTAAAATATCATTCATGGAGAAGGAAATGAGGACCAAGATTCCATTTGGAAAATATTCCAATATATTTAAAAGAGAAAGAAGATTATATGTGAAAGAGGAAAGCTGGGAAATCAATTGAGGGCCTCTTTCAAGACTCAGCTCAGTTGTCACTTGACAGTTTAGGGTCTTTCAAAGGCTTCTTCTAGGTGCTAATTTAGCCCCCAGTACATATGTAGAGCTGACTCAATATATGTGGAAATTGAGTATTGTAGTTTGGATACTCCAGAAACAGAGCCTCACAATAGGACACTACAGAAAGTGGTATATTTGGAGGTGCAGGAAACATTGATATGAGAGTAATGAAGTAAGGTAAGCAATAGAAAAAAGCCAACATATAGTACATTAAAAAGGCAATGAGTGCTGTATGGCTGGAGCATAAGCCCATGGGGTAAGTCATTAGACAACCAACATAAAACTCACTCTTCAGAGTTGTGTCACAAGGGCCATTAACCTGGGTACTTAGACCCTAACTCTTCTCAGTTATTGATTATGGGCTATTTGTGGGTATAAATATTTCTAATTTCTGGCCTGTTTTGGAGAAGACCCTCGGACACAGAGATGCATATCCCAGCAGAAGGCAGTAGGCTGCAACACACTGGAGTAAGAATGCCTACGGAATATAGTCTGGCACAGAAAACATCTGACTACCTGTGCAGGCTAAAGTTTAGCATTCATTTGAGTGGGTATTCATGTAGGCGTCTACTGTCTTTACTCATTAAATTCAAAAGAGCTTTTTGACAAAAGACTAATACATGCCATTACAGTTTTTTGTTCTGTCAACCAAGGTGTCAAAAAAAAGAAGAATATAACTAAAATACTGGCCATTCTTAACTGGATGTAAACATGCTTAGTAAGTAACATATTTATGATATGATTAAATGAATGAGTAAGCAAATAATAAACGCATATCCAAAAAATCCAACCCAAACAAAATTAATAAGTTAAGTTACTGTAAGAGGAGCTGTGAAGGAGAACAAAAAAAAAAAGTGACCAAATGGTGACTAAATGAGTAAGGCAACTTTCAATTCAGCAGTCATAGAAGACCATGTTGATGTATGACATTTGAATTTCGACCTTGATAAAATCTGGCCCAAATTAACTTGGTTATGAACAATGATTTAACTACATTGATAAAATCTGGCCACTATTGTTACTGCCAAAATACAGACATAGACTAGCTATTCCCTCTCAAATTCCATACTCAGTTAAAAATAAAAGCAAGTCTTGGGCCATATTCCATTACATATAGTTGACTATGTCCAACACAATGTGTTGATAGGAGAGAGCTTAATTTACTTATCACCTCAGTAAGCAAGAACCCTACTTCAACAGGGCTTTGGTAGTGTCTCAGAGGGGGAAGGACAAGATTGGATTTTATTGAGAATTTGAAGTTTGGCTTAAGGTGAGTTTTTCAGTGTGAGGACTGAATTAGAATTGTGTTTCCACCATGGTATATTTAGGATTGATAGAAACAGCAAGATGAAGATTATAAGTTGAGATATTCAAAGTGTCTTATGGTATAAACTCTGTTGACGCTTCCTACTGAAGAGTCAATGAGTTGTTTGAGAAGTTCCTATAAAGTTAATTGCGTGGAGAAGGGCTTCTAGAAATAGTTAAATTTTGCCACTGAAAGCAATGGAATAGTAAGTTCGCTTAATGTAGACACTAAGATGTGTGGAGGTTCTCAATACAGTCATTTTTCATGCCAAATATACTAACAAATTAGGAATAACAAATTCTTAGAGTAGTTCTATTTTATCTACATTACCTCAGTTCTTGGTGCTCTGGTAAAGTCTTGAATGAAATAATTTAAGGCTGACACAATATTCAATGTACAACGAGGGTTTATAAATTTATAGTTATCATCAAATACAAAATCTTTTGAAATTGTAGTCAAGCATAAACATTTCATAATCACATGTTGACTGTCTCTCCAAAAGGTGAAGGGTTAAGGCCTTTTTCCATTCACATGCTTATTTATTTAAAGGGGAGAGAGATCTCTAAAATATTTTAACTAGCCCCCATATCTTGAACACCATTAAGTTTACCAATTAAACTAATTTCTAATTTCTATTATATTGTAAGCACCATAAACATACGGTGATAAGAAGATAAAAAGATGGCTCAAGTGCTGTAGTAGTAGATTTAATGGATTGTGAATGCATGAATGGGGTAACCAACCAACCACCACTAGAATGGTGACCAAAGCTATTTCTGCCAAAAGATGTCAAAAATTCAGACTGAAGAATAGTTGTGAAGGATGATTCCTCTAGGCAGAGGGTGCAACAAGTATAAAAATCCAGAGAGGAGATAGAGCATAGTGTATGTGAGAACAAGAAAGTGGCTGTGATAAGTTAATATATGATGACATTAATTTATGCAATAATATAATGTAAATCATTACATAAATTAATATGTCATATATTAATAGATTGTAATTAATTTACATATTAATACTTATATATTGATATTTAATGGTATAATTAATATAATTTTAACATAATTATGAAATAATTATAAAATATAATTATAATTAATATGTAAATAATATATTATACATTATATATAATATAATAATATACACTGTGTATATATTTAATGATATAATATATAAATATATATTATATGTTATATGCTAATTATATATAGTATATAATATATAATTATATATTAATATATTAATATAATATGTATTATTCTAAGGGAATAATCCAGAATAGTAAGGCAGATGGAGATTGGAGAGAGAGAGTAATTAGAAAACACAGATAAATGAAGGATACAGTTCTAAAGAAGGAAAGAGTAATAAGATCCCAAGTACAAGGAGAGACACATACTTTTGAGAGGAGCAGATACACTTCCCTATTGGACTAGGAGGAAAGCCTTAGAAAATGAGATTCTGGTCTAGGTAGGTTTGTGATATATCAATAGAAATATAATAGAATCTCACTCCATTTGCATCTATATTATCAATGAATTATGATGCAATTTTATTCATTGATAACATACATAAATGGGGCTATGGTCATTTTGAAGAGACAGTATGACATGAAGTTAAGTGTTACATTAATATTTGTTTAATTTTATTTAGATAAGAGGATCTTCATAATATAGTAGTATAGTAAAAAGACATCGTGGAACAATACTTGTAGTGTCACTCCAACTATCCTCTCTCATTCATAATTCAGCCTTTGGACCCTAATATGTGTGCTCCACCAAGTGAAACAAAAATTCCACAATGAACCCAATTTAGAAGACATTCAGTCAAAATAATATTCCCTTTGGAAATGTTATATTTCCATTCTCAGTGACTTATCAAAATTTTCCTTCCAATTATCTATAATAGTAATTCTGGCAGGCTATGCTTGTAAATGCAACGTTTCTGTTCTTCTTGGGGACGTTTTAACACTCCAGATACTTTATTGGCCAGTAGAGATTGACATCCTAGGCAACTCCTTCAGTTCTTTCATTCAGATTTGTCTCTTTCTCTGCAGTTATATTTTTGCTTGACTCTTATAGCCTTTAAACTAAGTATTCTTCCAGAGTAGGGATTATTTCTTATTCATATTTGTCATTGTTACTAGAATCCAATAGGTGCTCAACAAAGACTTCTTGAATGGAAACACTAATTCAGGGCTAAGCTACTAGAGAGAGAATAAATATGCCAAAGTAATCATTTATATCAGTTTAAGTCGGCCAATTCAACAACAATGTTTTAAAAACCACATATTATAGTAACTTATTCATCGTTTGAATTTTTGTATCAGAATTTCTGTTTATCTGTGTTATTTCTCCTAGACCTGATTCAGAAGCGTAGTCTGTATGAGCTGTGACCATAGTCGAAGTAGAGTCTCGTTTCAGCAGAGTTGTAATTGGCACCCCTCTGACTTGACTTTGTTTCTCTGTGAGAGACAGACTAAGATTAAGTGCTGACAATTAAGGCATTAGTCTAGGGAGTGGTAGGAATATTATTGACAGAAAGAGAGCAGGCAGATGGGGGAAGTAGTGCAACTGATTGTTGATTGATGTCCTGAGCTGAGAGCTATGGGCAACATAATCCAAGGAAATGTGGGTGGTTCAACACTTCTCTTAGGCCAGGGAAATCAAGTTAGCACCAGTTGATATCTTGCCAGACTGCTCAGTGGGGCCTTTATAGCGTTGGGTACTTTATTTTGGCAAACAGTAAAGCTGTAAATTTTCACAGAAAAGACAAATGAAGTTGGCACAGAATTGGTGACTTGGTCACTCCTCTATGGACACAGTAACCACCATGTGCATGGGCATGCTTGAAACACAGCAAGCATGCGCAAGGCTTCATCTCCTGGCCACTTCCAAACCTAAATATCATTTATTCCAAAAGGTCTTAATAACTTTATTGGCTCTGTAACTCTCTCTTGTGCTATGTGAGACTTTACCAACTGAGATTATAGTGCTTTATTAACTGGTTATGAATTTATTACTGAAAAATATCTCTACCCAACCTATATATAATTAATAATTGCTTTAAAATTGTATTTTCCAGCCAGAAAGACACTTTTGTATGCAGTATTTAATTCTCACTGGGATAAGAGTGTTTTTAATTAATTTTTGTAAAAATATAAAATTTAAAGCTCTGGTATGTTAAGCAATGTACTTAATGCATAATCTACATAATACTTTCAGATAATTTCCATGTTTATGGTCTACAGAAGAAAGGACTTCTTTATCTTGTATATTTTATAGTGACCTCCTACTTGCTGTATAATTATATATTTTATTTATTGAGTTCCAATAATGCAATTGGTTCTTGTCATTCCTCACAATATTTCTAACAAATCTATGAGGTAGGTGACAGGAAGTGGAAATCAGTTCCTAGGCTAGCTTGTTGACGGTAAATTATATCTACAAAATATTATTTTGAGAAGTAAGAAATACAATCTAAGCTCTCTGATTCCAGCGGGCTTGTTAACATGTAATTTTAGGTCTTTCATAATCTGGCTCCAAGTTATCTTTCTAAATTCATTTTTAATTGTATCATGCTGTATACCATAGTCTCTCTCACTAATCTATTACCTCTCTTGGACACAGCCAATGACTTTCCAACCTCCTACCTTTGTCTTACTCCTCTTTCCTCTTTCAATGTGGAACACTATGCTCCATTTTCTATTATTTGAAGTCATACATGAATATTGAGATCTAGTCTGAATGGCCTAAAAACCTGACGAAAAAAATTGACATATTCTTACTGTATGATAACAACATGTGTTGCTTATTCCTATATTTTATTATTGTAACATTTTACTACTGATATTATTGCCCATTCTGCTTCTATACTAATAATTTCATATTTTGTGCTTTAGAGCTTAACAATTTAACAGTGTTTAATTTTGAGGGTTTTTTTTTTTTTTTTTTTTTTGAGACAGAGTCTTGCTCTGTCACCCAGGCTGGAGTACAGTGGCACATTCTCGGCTCACTGCAGTCTCAGCCTCCCAAGTTCCAGCAATTCTCTTGCCTCAGCCTCCTGGGTAGCTGGGATTACAGGTGCATACCACCATGCCTGGCTAATTTTTGTAGTTTTAGTAAAGACAGGGTTTCACCATGTTGGCCAGGCTGGTCTCGAACTCCTGACCTCAGGTGATCTGCCCACCCTGGCCTCCCAAAGTGCTGGGATTAAAGGCGTAAGCTACTATGCCCGGCCTAATTTTGGTAATACCCTTTGGAGAGAGAAAATATAGTATATTATTGTTCTAATTTTAGAAATATTAAAAACAAAGATTACAGAAGTTAAATGGCTGTCTCAAATTCATTACATATGTGTATATACTCAGCCTTCTGTATCTGCAAGTTCTGCATCCAGAGTCAACCAAGCACAGATTAAAAACATTTCATAAAAACATACAAATGTAACAATACAACAAACAAATAAAAATACAGTAGAACAACTATTTACATTCTGTTTACATTGCATTAGGTATTATAAGTAATCTAAAGATAATTTAAACTGTACAGGATTATGTGTGCCAATTATATGTGAATGCTATATTATTTTATCATTTTATTTCAGGGACTTGAGCATCCACAAAATTTGGTAACCATGCATTCTGGTGTCCATGGAAATCCTGGAACTAAGCCCCTACGAATTCTGGGGGATGACTGTATAGATGTATACCCACACAGACAAACACACAAGAGAGATAGCCAGAAACAGAGAAAAGGGTCCTTTCTCTGTGTCACATATTTTGCTCAGCACTTTATCATGTATTGCCATGTTTGTACCATAACCACATTGTGAATAATAGGCCATTAATATATCCACATATCGATAAGAAAAGTTAGGAACAGAGATGTTAGTTATCACACCTGAGTTTATTACAGTATAAGATAATAGAATCTGGATTTGAACCAAAGCAATCTGGCTCTGGGTCTCTTGCTCTTTTTCTTATACAATGATCATATGTTTACAACTCTCAGTTTTTTTTTTGTTTGTTTGTTTGTTTGGTTTTTTTTGAGACAGAGTCTTGCTCTGTAGCCCAGGCTGGAGGGCAGTGGCCGGATCTCAGCTCACTGCAAGCTCCGCCTCCCGGGTTTACGCCATTCTCCTGCCTCAGCCTCCCGAATAGCTGGGACTACAGGCGCCCGCCACCTCGCCCGGCTAGTTTTTTGTATTTTTTAGTAGAGACGGGGTTTCACCATGTTAGCCAGGATGGTCTCGATCGCCTGACCTTGTCATCCGCCCATCTCGGCCTCCCAAAGTGCTGGGATTACAGGCTTGAGCCACCGCGCCCGGCCTACATCTCTCAGTTTCTATGTTCTTAAATTCTGAGTCTCCTTGTCACTTCCTCTTTGCCAATAATATACCATGAAAACTAGCCCAGAAGTCTTGTTTCAAGTCTCTGGGTTTTTGTCTAGAAGTGTTATCCAAATCATCCTCCACTCTAGGACTGGAACTTTTCCACTGAACTGTAAGCTCATATTGAGATCATTATAGTTTGCTAAACTGCAGAGAGCTTTGGTTCAAATTAGAAAAAGAAAAAAAAAAAGTTCTCTTATATAGGTGAATGTAGCAAAAGCTCACTTGTGTAATCCTAAAAATATTTTCCACCTAATGAGTCTGGCTACTTTCAGATCACAAACACTCCCTGAAGCATCCTGCAGTGTATTAGAGCGTTCTCCAGCTGCAGAGAGATATAGTGGGCAGAGCCTAGATTTCGGTTATCTAGGGCTTGAATCTTGTCATTATTATCTCTAGGATCTTGGAAGAAGTACTTCTGTTGGCCTGAACATATTTCATCACCTGATGTAGAGATATTGGAGAGATTAGCAGTAATCCATTTAGAGTGACTCACATAGTGCCTGGTTTATAGTAGGTTCCAATAAAAGGGTTTTTATTACTTCACTTGTTTTACTGATAATCTGATGTTAGGTAGAACTTTAAAACTACTTTAGAATTTAAATCCAATCATACCAGTACTTAATTTAGAACATCTGAGTAATTTTTAATCACTGAAATAGAATAAGGTACATACTTTCTTTTCTGTAATGTTTTAGAGCTCTTTAAAACCTGGTTCATAACTACTTATTCACCTTATCTCTTTTGATGCTCTCTGAAACTTGTTTTTTGCATTTTTTTCTCATTAACAATTTAAAGTTACCTTGTCATTATTTTCTTAAAGCACATATTAATATGTGAATTTGGTTTACTCAACCTAGAATTTTGTTTTGAAACCTTCTCTATCTAGTGAACTCTCACATATCTTTAAAAGTCTGTCTTAAATGATATCCCTTATATGACCTTTGTATTAGCCACTCTACCCCATACCCACCAGACGAAGTGAATCATACTAGAGCTAATTGATCTGCTCCCACATGGAACATACTGCTAATGTTAGTGTGTATGTGTATTGTGTGTGTATTACACACACATTCCCAGAGCTTGACCCCGAGCTTCTTTAGGGCATGAATAATGTATTACTCGTTTTACCCTCAGGCTTGACATATAGTTTGAACTGAACTTAGAAGTCTTGAATTACCCAAGGTCTAATAGGCAAAAAGTATTGCATCATGTTCTTCATCCTTATTATCTTAAGCCAGTTTCCTGAGATGCTCTCTTTGAAAGTCTAAGACTAGATCCAGATTCATAGGAAAGGGCATTATTTTTATTTTTGTTTAATGCTAGGGTTTTAAATTTTAACATGACTTTAGAATTTTTTATTCTCCGCTTTTTTGTTTATTTTGATATTGTCTATACATGAGGTTACTTTTTCTACATCTTCTGAGGTCACTCCTAATAGATTTGACTTTTGACTTTAAATCCCTTTATGCTAGAAGGTGTTATTTACAGACTGCAAATATAGGCTGGCATTATTTCAAAGCATGCATTTTATTTCAATAACTCAAATGGCTTATTACAACAAAATGCACTTCGAAGAGCAAGAACAGTAAAATCATTACCATAATCAATTTTACAACATTTTTATCATCCCCAAATGGAAACCCTGTACTCTTTATCTACCATACCCCAACTACCCTCTTTCCCCCAGCCCTAAGCAACCACTCCTACTTTCTGTCCCTATAGATTTTCCTGTTCTGGACATTTCATATCAATGGAATAATATAATATGCAATATTTTGTGACTGGCTTCTTTCAGTTAGCATGATGTTTTGAAGGTTCATCTGCATTGTAGCATGTATCAGTACTTCATTCTTATTTATGTCTGAATAATACATCATTGTAGAGATGTATTCCTTTTTTAATTTTTGTGGGTACATAGCAGGTGTATATATTTATGAGGTACATAAGATATTCGGACACATGCATACAATCTATAATAATCACATCACTGTAAATGGGGTACCCATCACCTCAAGCATTTATACATATTCTTTGTGTAAGAAACAATCTGATTGTAATAATTTAGTTATTTTTAAATGTACAATAATTTTTGACTGTAGTCACCCTGTTATGCTATCAACTACTAGATTTTATCCATTCTATTTATTTTTGTACCCATTAACCACACTGCACCACTACACTTCCCATCCTCTTACAACAAGCCCTCTAATCTCTATCTCCCTGAGTTCAACTGTTTTAAATTTTAGCTCTCACAAATAAGTGAGAACACGTGATATCTGCCTTTCTGTGCCTGGCTTATTTCACTTAACATAATGACTTCCAGTTCTATCCATGTTGTTGCAAATGAAAGGATCTCATTCTTTTATGGCTGAATAGCTATATTTCTCTATTCATTTATATGTTGATTGATTCTTAGGTTACTTCTGAATCTTTGCTATTGTGAATAGTGTTTCAATAAACATGGGAGTGAAGATATATTTTTGATATGCTGAATTTCTTTCCTTTGAGTATGTACATAGCAGTGGGATTGCTAAATCAGATGGTGATTCTATTTTTAGTTTTTGAAGAACATTCAAACTGTTCTATACAGTGGTTGTACTAATTTACATTCCCACCAACAGTGTATGAGGATTCCCTTTTCTCAACATCGTTGCCAGAATTTCTTATTGCCTTTCAGACAAGAGGCTTTTCCAATTATAACATCATACCATCTGCAAACAAAGATAATTTGACTTCTTCTCTTCCAAGTTGGATGCCCAACTTTCTTTTGCCTGATTGCTCTAGCAAGGACTTCCAGTACTATGTTGTATAACAGTGTTGCAAGTGGACGTCCTTGTCATGTTCCAGATTTCAGAAGAAAGGCTTTCAGGTTTTCCTCATTCTGTATGATACTAGCTGTGGCTCTGTCACACATGGCTTTTATTGTGTTATGTTCTTCCTATACCCAGTGTTTTGAGGGCTTTCATCATGGAAGGATGTTGAAATGTTTTCAAATGCTTTTTCAGCATCAATTGAAATGATCATATGATTTTTGTCCTTCATTCTGTTCATCTGATGTGTCACATTGTTTGATTTGCATATATTGAAGCATCCATGGGTACCAGGAATAAATCCCACTTGGTCATGCAAATGATCTTTTTAATGTGTTGCTTAATTTGGCTTGCTAGTATTTTGTTGAAGACTTTTGCATCAGTATTCATCAGGGATATTAGCCTGTAGTTTTCTTTGTCCGATGTGTCTTGGTGTGTCACATTTTAAAAATTCATTCACCAGTTGATGGAAATTTGAGGTGTTTCTTCCTATTGTCTTTTATTAATAAAAGTGCTATGAATATTTGTGTACATGTTTTTACAAAAACAATTGCATTCATTTTTTCTTGGGAATCTACTTAGGAGTAGAGTTACTGGGTCAAATAATAACCTGATGTTTAACTTTTTGAGCAACTTTCAGGCTGTTTTCCAAGGTGGCTGCACCATTTTACATTCTCTCTAGCTGTGAAAGAAGATTCTTATTTTACCACATCTTCATCAACACTTGTTATTATCTGATAATTTATTACAGTTATCCTAGTGGGTATGAGGTGGTATCTCATTGAATTTTTGATTTGCATTTCTCTGATGACTAATGATTTTGAGCATCTTCCCATGTGCTTATTGTCCATTTGTATATTCTTTTTGAGGAAATGTCTAGCCAGGTCAATTTTTACTTAGGTTATATTTGTATTATTGAGTTGTAATAGTTGTTTTTGTATTCTACACAGAAGTCATATAATAGATATATGATGGCCGGGCGGGGTGGCTCACCCCTATAATCCTGGGACTTTAGGAGACTGAGGTGGGTGGATCATGAGGTCAGGAAATCGAGACCATCCTGGCTAACATGGTGAAACCCCGTCTCTACTACAAATACAAGAACAATTTGCTGGGCGTGGTGGTGGGCGCCTGTAGTCCCAGCTACTCGGGAGGCTGAGGCAGGAGAATGACATGAACCTGGGAGTCAGAGCTTGCAGTGAGCCGAGATTGAGCCACTGTATTCCAGCCTGGGTGACAGAGCAAGATTCCGTCTCAAAAAAAAAAAAAGAAAGAAAGAAAGAAAGAAAAAGATATATGATTTGCAAATAGTTTCTCTTTATTTTTCACTTTCTTTATGGTATCATTTGAAGCACAAAAATTGTTAATTTTATTGTAGTTCATTTTAGCGATTCATTCTTTGTTGCTTATACCTTTGGTGTCTCATTTAAGAAACCACCATCAAATATGATCATGAAAATTTTTCCCTATGCTTTCTTCTGAGATTTTTGTTGTTGTTTTAGTTTTAACTCTTGCATTTAAGTCTTTGATTCATTCTGAGTCAATTATCACATATGGTGTGAGAAAGGAGTTCAACTATTAGTTAATATTTAATTTATTTTTAAAAAGTTAGTGCAGGTATATCCTTTTCCTTTGCCAATCAAAGTCAAAGGATGCATTCCAGTTATTAGATAAGGATAAATATTGAAGAAGAAGTTTTAAAACATCAAAACTTTATTCTTTTTACTTAGAAGTCAGTGTATTATGGAAAGGGACACATGTGTTTGCAGCCCATATAATCTGAATTTAAACTATAATTATCAGCTTTGTGATTGTAAAAAATAGAATATTTCTCTGAGCTCAAAATTTTATCTTTACAACAGAAATTGAATATATTACACTGTTTCATTGAGGAGTTAATGAGATACTTTCTGTCAAACAGCTAGTACAGTTCCTGGAAGTAAGTGGAAACATCTTAAATATTAATTTTTATTTTCTACCTTCTTGTATGCTGGCAGTATTTCCTATGCCACTTGCCTTAGATCTCTATTAGATTTGTTCTTCCAACATCTTTCCTGTATGCATTAATTTCACTGACTCCCTCCTCGTACCCCTAACACACATAATGTCTCAGCCTTGACAGTGTGGTTAAAATATGTGTGTAAATAATAGCAAAGACAACAAAGATGAAGAAGCAAAAAACTTCTTAGAAAGTGAAGATCAAAATAAACTACTTTGAGAATAGAAGTAGAGGCCCAAAGATATGGCTTGGAAAAAGAACATAAGACGAAATAAAATACCAAACTAAACTGTTCTGTTTTAATTTAATACACATGCAGGCATGCCTTGCAGCTAGTGCAAGTTGATTCTAGACCACTGCAATAAAGCAAATGTCACAATAAAGTGAGTCACATATTTTTTTATTTCTGGTTTTCTAGCGCATACAAAAGAATTCCAATTGCATTGTGTCTAAAAAACAATGTACATACCTTTATTTTATTGCTAAAAATGCTAAAAACCCGCTAAGCCTTCAGAGAATAATCAACTTTTTGCTCTAAGAGTCTTGCCTCAATATTGGTGGCTGCTGACTGATCAGGGTGGTGGTTGCTATGGTTGTGGCAATTTCTGAAAATAGGAAAACAATTAAGTTTGTTGTATTGATTGACTCTTTCCTTCATGCAGATTTCTCCAAAGCATAAAATCTATCTGGTAGAATTTCACAGTAAAACTTCTTTTAAGATTGGAGTCAATCCTTTCAAACCCTGATGCTGTTTTTTCAACCAAGTGTATGTAATATTCTAAATATGTTTTTGTCATTTCAACAATGTTCATAACATCTTTACCAGAAGTAGTTTCCATTTCAAGAAACTATGTTCTATGTTCATTCATAAGAACAAACTCTGCATCTGTTGAATTTCTATCATGAAATTACAGATGTTCAGTTCCATCTTTAAGTTCCACATCTAATTCTTGTTTTCTTGCTATTTCCATTACATCTTCAATTACTTCTTCCACTGAAGTCTTCAATCCCTCAAAGGCATCCCTGAGAGTTGGAACTCACTTCGCTCACACTTCCATTAATGTTGATATTTTGACCTTCTCCTTTGAATCATAAACATTCTTAATGCCATCTAGAATAATGAATTATTTCCAGAAGGTGTTCAATTTAGTTTGCCCAGATCCATCGGAGGCATTATAGCAAAAATTATTTCTTGGATAATGGATTTGAAAGTTTAAATTACTCCTTGATCCTTGTGTTGCAGATTTAATGTTTTATTAGTGGCAATGAAAACATACTTTGTATATCCGTATCAGAGCTTTTGGATGAGCACGTGATTATCAATAAGCAGTAATCTTTTGAAAGGAATCTTTTCTAGTTTCTGAGGAACAGGCCTCAGCAGTGGGTTTAAAATGTTCAGTAAATCATTTTGTAAACATATGAGTTATCATCTAGGTTTTGCTTTTCTATTGAGAACAGGCAGAGATAGTTTATTATGACTCTTAAAGGCCCTAGGATTTTCAGAATAGTAAGGATCGGGTTCAACTTAAAGTCATCAATTGCATTATCCCCTAAAAATAGTCAGCTTGTCCTTTGCAGCTTTGAAGCCAAGCACTGACTTGTCCTCTTTAGCTATGATCTTAGACAGTATCTTATTCCAGTAGAAGTCTGTTTTGTCTACACTGAAAATCAGTTGGAAACTGTAGACACCTTCATCGTTTATCTTAGCTCTAGATACCTTACTACAACTTTTCTATCAGCACTTGCTACTTCACCTTACACTTTTGTATTACAGAAAAAAAGCTTCTTTCCTTCAACCAAATGAACCCACCTCTGTTAGCTTCAAACTTTCTGCTGCAGCTTCCTCACTTCTCTCAGCCTTCACAGAATTGAAGAACTAGAGACCTGCTACAGATAAGGCTTTGGCTTATGGGGATGTTGTGGCTGATCTGTTCTATCCAGATCACTGAAACTTTCTCCATAGTAGCAATGAGGCCATTTTGTTTTCTTCTCATTTGTGTGTTCACTGGAGTAACATTTTTAATTTTCTTCAAGAATTCTTTTTTTAACTTTCACAACCTGGCAAACAGTTTTGTCTATTAGGCCTCTCTTTCAGCTTACCTCAGCTTTCCACATGCCCTCTTTCATAAGCTTTATCATTTCCAGCTTTTGATTTAAAGAAGTGAGAGATGTGTGACTCTTCATTTCACTTGAACACTTAAAGGCCATTGAAAGGTTATTATTGGACTAATATCAATATTGTTTTGTCTCAGGGAATAGAAAGACATGAGGAGAGGGAGAGAAACGCAGTAACAGCTGGTCTGTGGAGCAGTCAGAATACACACTTTTGCCAATTAAGTTTTCCATCTCACGTGGGCTAAGTTTGTAACAATTACAGTAGTGACATTGATGATCATTGATTACAGATCCCTGTAACAGATATAATAATAATGAAAATGTTAGAACTCATCACCAAAATGTGGCACAGAGAAGTGAAGTGAGAACATGCTATTGGAAAAATGGTGTCAATATACTTGCTTGATGTAGAATTGCCATGAACGTTCAAATTGTTAAAATACACACACATGCACACACATAGAAACACACAACATCTGCAAAGAGCAATAAAGTGAAGTGCAATAAAATAAGGTATTCCTTTATTTTTTATGTTAACATCTGCTTATTTAGTATTATTGTTTATCTGATTGAGGCATATTCTTATCCATTTATGGCATGCTTTAACTTATTCAGACAAATTCTGCAAATCATAAACAACTATTTGGTATCAGAGAGATACACATTTTCCCTGGAACAATAAAATTACTTGCCGCATGTGTATAATTAGAAAATTATTCTCTTAACTGTGAAAGATATGTATAAAGTAGAGCAAAACCAAGGCTATCATTTTTTAAGCTCTCAAAAAGTTAAAAAAAAAAAAAAAGCACCAGGCAGTAAGTGTTTTGAGAACAGTAATTTATATTTGTCCCCAAAAAGAACAATTCATTTGCTTTAATGGATATCCATTTAAAAAAGACATCATTAAGTTGGAAAGTTAATATCCAATATATTTTATGGCAAGATATAAACTTGGAATCACGATTTAGGTATCTAATTTTGACACGTGGACTTAAAAATTATAAATTGTATAAACTTCTAGTTGTAGAAAACTTGCTGTGTTCTTATTTATAGAAATATAAAAATTGGCACACAGCACCAATATAATATGAATATTTCAGTCAGAAAATAAAAAAGGTTTTAATTATCACATGTCTTCTGTCAAAAACACCACAGATGTTCATCTAAAAAGGCATATTTTTAAATTAGAATTTTCTACAAATAAAAGTGATTCATCTTTTACTCCAGGTCTTAGACAAATTGTGTCGCTTCTTACATGATGATAAGCCACTATTTTAATTAGTAGTTGTCATTCACTCCAGCACACCAGTCTCTGGAAGAGAACAAGTAACATTTTGTACAGCTGCTCTCATGCTTTGCCTGTCATCTTTGTCCTGACTTTGAATTCCTCTCCCAAACCTTTTCCTCTCCTTTAGATAATCCCCCTCCTCCTTTTCCTTACTCCCACTGAGCTGTCAAGAGTCAAAATACTGTGATATGAAATCATTGCCTCTATGACTCTAAAAAAAGGCGAGCTTGCACTAGATTTTGATCAAAGGGAATCATTTATAAGATAGATGCAGCAAAAAACCTTAGGGAGTGTTTCCCCCCCCAGAGCATCAGTATTATGTGAAATAGAAAAGACAAACATACGTCTAAACACTTTTTTGCTCTTAATGACATGATGGATGTTCACGCTATATAATGTTTATTATTTTCACCTTGTTATTCAGACCACCTCAGAAAGATGTCTCCTATGAACATGTAACTCCAGTAAAAATGGGGAGAATGAAGGATGTGAGAATTACAGCTCTCAGTTTTGAAAGCAAGAATGAATGGAGAATGAAGAAAACTATAACTATTTTGCAAAGGGAAGAAGAGTTTTGGAGGAGATTCTTAAGCTGCCATCATCGGGTGATAAAAACTGGGGAGACTTCTTGATTGTTTGCAATTCTCCTTGCCATCATTCTTACAAGGGTGTATTTAGGTTGTGCCACATCACATTGCAATCTTTGTCTCTACAGTAAAATATGATGTTGCTAGTGTTTAGGTGAGAGAAGCAGGCCACAGTGCTTTAAGGGAGGGTGTTTGGTTACTGAATCCCACATGGTAGCTTTTGCTGGGATCCCTCAAGTGAGAACATCCACAGTAAGGTCATAGCCCAATCAAGAGGTTATCCTATCTGTCTTCAAGTTGGGTATCAAACATTAAAATTCTTATATCTCCTTTTTTTGGCAAAGGTATAACAACCGGAGAAAGTGACACCACAAATCCATTACTGAGAAAGGATAATAATAAGAGCGAGTAATGGAAACATGGGCCATTTTTACCTCTGGTTTTGGGGGTAACAGTCCTGATGCCTTCTTTACATGTAGAAGGTGACATTTTAAAATTGTAAAGTGAAATAAAGAATGTAATTTACATAAATGAACTCTGCACCCAGATTTTAAAATGTTTATTTATATTCTGGTTTTGAAAATGTAGTCATTTCCTCAGTCTCTGGGCTCCTGTATAGGGAATGATACATTCATTTATAATTTATTCATTTAATTTTTAGCTTTATAAAAGTGCACCCATTGCCATGGTCTCTGAGTGAATATAAAATACTAAACATATAACAACAAAGACAAAGTTAAGCAATAAAGGTAAATTGCAGAAATGTTATGACTTTGAGATTGTGAAGTCAAGGAGCCAAGATATTTTCAGATTAATAATATAAAGGCAATAAAATAAATTCCTACTTAGATGTTCACACACACACATAGAGAGAGAGAGGGAGAGACAGGGAGAGAATCTATGATGAAAGCAAAGAAAGGAGGTGGAGGTAAGTGAAAGAAGACAAGATGATTAGTAGAATGAGGTGAGGAAAGTTAGAAGTTACAACATGTAGAATTGTCAGTTATCTAGGCTCTCTGAATAGGCCCTTTGGCTTTGTTAGTGTCAGCTTGTATGTGTTTATGCATAAGGAGGACCATTTTAAGAGTATTATTGGATATGTGCTGGGAAAAATAAAATCTGATTAAGGTGGGATGTTGACCATGGGGACAGAACTGGAGTGTAGGCTTTTTTTTTTTTCCAGAGACAACACAATACCAAAAGCCATGGGTTGGGTGGGAGGTGGCGGGAACATCCAGGGTCAATTTGTAGGAAAATTCCAGTATTGGAGTATAGGAGAAGGCAAGTAAAATGCAAAGTACAATGACTCCAAACGAGAGCAAAATAGAGTGGGGTGTTGTATTTTCTCACCAGTGTTTTCCCAAAAGCTAGCATATTCTCAATAATTATTTGTTAAATGAAAATGAAGGAACTGTGTCGGTTTGTAGTTTTTCATTATATACTGGAAAGTTCCTGATTTATAAAATATTCAAATAGTGTTAAAGTGCTAGGGACAAATTATGCAAAGATTTGAAAAAGTCATAGTTGAAAAAGTTAATTGGATTTAAAAAATTAATTTTTTATATTTTAAGTAGGAGCATGAAAGATGTATGTGCATAAAGAAACGTCCCAAATACAAAGTAGTAAAGAGGATATATAGAGAGAATATCCTCATAAGGAATATGGTATGTATGTGTGCACATGTGTGTATGTGTGTGTTTCTGTTTCCTTAAAGGAATGTGTTTCCTCAAAATTTTACCCTTGACTAGTGTTGGTTCTGATGATACGTGTTATTTCTCTACATATATTGCATTGTCCCCAAAGGCTTACATCTTGGTGATGAAAGTAGAGGGAGTTGGCAGTAGCACAGACACTGCAAAAAATGCCCTCACAGCTCAGTAATTATTCTCAGGCAGATACAAGTGCCTGGCCTGAGAATAAGATCCAACTATAATAATGAGAATTAAGGCAAAGATGCCACAGGACAAAGACCAAATATGTTGCTGAGCTCACCCACTCTCTTCCCATGTGCTGCCTTCCAGTGAGCCTTGGACTCCTTCCTCTTCCAAGCTCAAAAAAATAAAAACAATTATATATGTATTGAAAGAACGATATAAATCTATTTTTTTTCAGAATATCAAGGGTCTTCATATACAAATTAATAAAAATATGTGTTCTATTATCTGAAAGAACAGAAGAGAAAAATTCAGGCTAAAATTGTGGAATATGAATTTGAAATAAAACAGAAATGTAAGTATTTTAAGTAAAATAGAAATATAAATGTTCCAGTCATGAGGATTATTATATACTATGATGGTTTATCAAAAGAAATTACAGAATAGCTTCCTTTGGAGGCCTTTTTCAATGATTTTTCATTGAGCATTGACTCCACTCTTCAAAAACATTTTTGTCCATAAGGAGCTGGATTTAATGAAATAAAGCAGCTTTGAAATAAACAACTAAAAAAGTAAAATAAAAACTTACTTGTTCTATGTTTTTTTAAAAAAAGGCCTGACATTGTTTTAATAATGTACTCTGCAAGTAATTTTAGAACATGTTATGTTACCCAGGGATCTAAATAGCACTCTGTTCCAAAAACTAATACTGATGTTCACCACTTGTTGTCTACTTTACTTAGGTTTGTGGATCTTATGAGTCTCTACTTTGGATTAATATACTGAATAAGGCATTAGAGACATGTATTTCTTTAGTGTCATATTTCTATTAATGGGATTTATTCATATTACTGACACATTGGTGATGTAAATTTTTCCAGGATTATGCTCTTTCATTTAAATGCATGTATTTTAAATTTGAAATGGATCTCTAAATTATTTTTATTTCCCCTTTAACATTAGAATATTGCCTTTGTGCAGTTGTGAGTATGGGTTAGAGAGGAGCCTATGTGACCAGAAATCTATATTGACTTACAGTTTTCAGTTCCCTCTTGGAGACTACACTACTTTTCCTTCAAATGGACTTGTTCTGGCTGACTTACTGATGAATTTCCATAATGATGCAGTCGTTTAAATACGTATGGACACTATACATATATGCATAAAGATACTTGATTACTTGTGTACATATATAAGCACATTTATTTATTTATTTATTTTTTAGACAGAGTCTGGCACTGTTGCTCAGGCTGGAGTGCAGTGGTGCAATCTGGGCTCACTGCAAGCTCCGCCTCCTGGGTTCACACCATTCTCCTGCCTCAGCCTCTGGAGTAGTTGGTACTACAGGTGTCTGCCACCACGCCCGGCTAATTTTTGTATTTTTAGTAGAGATGGGGGTTTCACCATGTTAGCCAGGATGGTTTTTTTTTTTTTTGTTTTTGTTTTTTTTTTTTGAGACGGAGTCTTGCTCTGTAGCCCGGGCTGGACTGCAGTGGCCGGATCTCAGCTCACTGCAAGCTCCGCCTCCCGGGTTTACGCCATTCTCCTGCCTCAGCCTCCCGAGTAGATGGGACTACAGGCGCCCGCCACCTCGCCTGGCTAGTTTTTTGTATTTTTAGTAGAGACGGGGTTTCACCGTGTTAGCCAGGATGGTCTCGATCTCCTGACCTCGTGATCCGCCCGTCTCGGCCTCCCAAAGTGCTGGGATTACAGGCTTGAGCCACCGCGCCCGGCCGAGCCAGGATGGTCTTGATCTCCTGACCTCGTGATCTACCCACCTCAGCCTCCCAAAGTGTTGGGATTACAGGTGTAAGCCACTGTGCCTGGCCACATATTTTTGAAATTATTTTTTCCATAAGTTAGATAAAACATATCTATGATTTAAAAAACAAACAAACAAACAGAATATTAGGAAGAAAATGAAGCTTCTTCACTTTAATGCAAGGCATCTATAAAAAAATCTACAGTTAATATCATATTAAATGAAGAAATACTGAATGCTTTCTGAATGCTTTCCCACTCAGATCAGAAACAAGTCTCATGATTCTGGAGACAAGAAAGTCCACAATCAAGGTGCTGGCAGATCCGGTGACAGGTGAGTATCCTCTGTGTATCTTTTGTAGATGGCCATCGTCTGGTTGTATCCTCACATGGAAGAGAGAGAGAGAGCTCTCATATCTTTTCTGATAAGGGCCCTAGTCCCATTCATAAAGGTGCTACCATCGTATCTTAATAACTTCCCAAAGGCCCCACCTAAAAATATCACATTGTAGACTAGGCATCAACATAGGAATTTGGGAAAACACAAATATTCTGTTCGTAGCTCCCTCTCTTACCACTATTATATAATATTGTATCAGGATCTGAGTAAGCACAATGTCTAGAAAGGAAAATTTAAAGGGCAAAGGAAAGATAAAAGATAAGTTTCTTTTTGTAACGTTTATTTTAGGTACAGGCTTCATTGGAAGATTTGTTACATAGGTAAACTTGTGTCATGGGAGTTTGTTGTGCAAACTATTTCATCACCCAGGTATTAAGCCTAGCACCCACTAGTTACTTTTGCTGATCCTCTCCCTTCACCCACTCTCCACCCTTCCATAGACCCAGCGTGTGTTGTTCCTGTCTTTGTGTCCATGTGTTCTCATCATTTAGCTCCCACTTATAAGTGAGAACACGCAGTATTTATTTGGTTTTCTGTTCCTTTGTTACTTTGCTAAGGATAATGGCCTCCAGCTCCATCCATTTAGTGCAACCATTGTTGAGGACAGTATGACAATTCCTCAGACCTAAACACAGAAATACTCTTTGATCCAGCAATCTCATTACTGAGTGTACACCTAAAGAAATATAAATCACCTGTCATAAAGACACATGCACGTGTGTGTTCATTGCAACACTATTTACAATAGTAAAGACATGGAATCAACCTAAAAAATCTATTTTGTTTTACCTGTAGTAATTTCTAATTATTACATGATTGCTTAAATATAACCCCAAATAATTTACACATGAATTACTATAATTAATTATAACATTTACTGAGGCTACAAGATTCAGGTTCAAGATACATAAATTCACTGTATTTCCATAATATGCTTGCAGGGAAAAATAGAAAATTGAATTGATGAAATATTTGATAAATCTAACAAAATTGATGAGCATGCTGAAAATAACAGAACATTGTAAGATAAATTAAAGAGCTAAGTAAATGGGGAGATATATTTTGTTTATGAAGCATATCTAATAAGATTTTTAAGATGACAATTCTAAATTAACCTGTAGATTAAACTGCATTTTTATGTAAACCTTAGCTGGTTCTTTTATTTATCAAAAAAAAAAAAAATGTAGAAGACGTGGAAGAGACAAAATAATTGTGACAATAAAGGAAAACTGAAATAGACACTATCTTATTTTAAGTCTTACTGTATAATCAAATAATAGTTAAGACAATTTGGCTTTATTGTAAATTGTAAAGATAGATCAATGAAACAGATTAGAACATGCTAAAATTGACATATACATACTAATTGTTTTTTGAAAAAAAAGTCAAGGTATTTCAATGGAAAATAATAGTATTTTTAACAAATAGTACCTGAACATTTGGACATACATATTTAACAATGAACCTTGACAACTTTTACCCCATACTATAAACTAAAAATGGATAATAGACCGAGATATTAAAAGCTAATACTATATAACATCTAGAATAATATATATGAAGATATCTGTAAGACTGGGTAGAATAATAAGGCTATACAAGAAAATAAATATATATCTATAAAATACATAGTTTTAGAAACTGATTCTACTCATGAAACCATGACCACAATAAAGATAATGAACATGTCAGTCACTCAGTGTTTCCTGATTCCCCTTTATAATTTTTTGGACATCTTCCCCTTATCCCCAAACAGTGATTTGCTTTCTGTCATTGAAGATGAGTTTGCATTTTCCATAATTTTATATAAATGAAATAAGAAAACAGGTACCATTTTCTTGTCTGACTCCTTTCACTCATTAACATAGGTTAGAGACTCATCAATGTTATTTTCATTATTTTAACAAAGTTTTTTAAAGATTATGTCTTTTCTTTAAAAATATTTTTATTTTATTTATTATTTTATTTTATTAAAAATAAGATTACGGAATAAAAGACTTCACTGTCTTTTATTGTTGATTAGTATTTCATATGAGTATACCACAGTTTGTTTCTTCCTTCACTGGTTGATGGACAGTTGGTTTGTTTCTATCTTTTAGGTGTTTGTGAATAAAGTTGCTATGAACATTTATGTATATGTTTTTGTGAGAATAAATATGTTTTTATTTTTCTAGTTGAAATGCCTTGGAGCAGAATGACTACTACATGCTATTTAATTTTTTTTTTAATATCAAACTGTTTTTCAAAGTAGTTGTGCCATTTTACTTTTTCACCAGAAGTACATGAGAGCTCTGATTCCTTCACATCATTGCCAACACTTGGTATTGTTAATCCTTTTCATTTTAGCTGTTTGATTGGTGCATAGCGATGGCACTTCATTGTGGTTTTAACTTGAATTTTCTTTCTTGTAAACTCTTATTATTTTAGGTGCAGGGATACACGTGCAGTGTTGTTAAATAGGGAGACTCGTGTTCCTGGAGTTTGTTATACAGACTATCTTGGCACCAATGTACTAGGCCAAGTACCCAATAGTTATTTTTTTTCTGAATTTCTCCCTCCTCTTCACTCTCAAGCTCAAGTGGACCTCAGTGTCTGTTGTTCCCTTTTTGTGTCCATGTGTTCCCATCATTTAGCCATTTGGCTCCTACTTATTAGTGAGAACATGCAGTATTTGGTTTTGTGTTCCTGCATTAGTTTGCTAAAAATAATGGCCTCCAGTTTCATTCATGTTCCTGCAAAGGACATAATCTGGATTATTTTATGGCTGCATAGTATTCCATAATGTATGTGTACCACATTTTCTTTATCCAGTCTGCCGATGATGAGCTTTTAGGTTGATTCCAGGTCTTTACTATTGTAAATAGTGCTGCAATGAACATATGCATACATGTGTCTTTATGGTAGAATAATTTATATTCCTTTGGGTGTATACCAAGTAATGAGATTGCTGGGTCAAATGGTAGTTGTTTTTAGCTCTTTGAGGAATCACCACACTGCTTTCCACAATGATTGAACTAATTACATTCTCACCAACTGTGTATACACATTTCCTTTTCTCTCCATCTGTGCCAGCATGTTTTGTTTTGTTTTTTTTTTTTGACTTTGTACTAATAACTATTTTGACTAGTATGAGATGTTTTCTCATTGTGGTTTTGATTTGCATTTCTCTAACGATCAGTGTTATTGAACTATTTTTCATCTGCTTGTACACTGCATGTATGCCTTCTTTTGAAAAGTTTCTATGTCCTTTACAGTAACAGTAAGCCAAACAGCATGATACAGGTGCAAAATCAAACAGAGAGAGCTCAGAAATAAGTCTGCACACATATAACCATCTGACTTTCAACAAAACTGACAAAAACAAGTAATGGGGAAAGGACTCCCTATTCAATAAATGGTGCTGGGATAACTGACTAGCATATGCAGAAGATTGAAACTGGACCCCTTCCTCACACTATATACAAAAATCAATTCAAGATGAATTAAAGACTTAAATGTAAAACCGCAAACTATACAAACTAACTCTGAAAGACAGTCTAGATAATACCATTCTTGACATAGAAACTGGCAAAGATTTCATGATAAAGATGCCAAAAGCAATACAACAAAAGCAAAAATTGACAAATGGAATGTAATTTAACTTAAGAACTTCTGCATAGCAAAAGAAACTATCAACAGAGCAAACAGAAAACCTTTAGAATGGGACAAAATATTTGCAAGGTATGCATCTGACAAAGTTCTAACATCCAACATCTATAAGGAACTTGAATTCATAAGGAAAAAACAACCCCAATGAATTTTCTGATGACTAATAATCCTGAACAATAATCCTGAACACCTTTTCATTTGCATATTTTCCATCGATATATCTTTAGTGAGGTTTTTTCCCCAATAAGTTGCCATTTTAAAAATTAGATAGTTTGTTGTCTTGAGTTGTGAAAGTTTTTGTGTATTCTGTCTTTTACAGATACAAGGTTTGGAAATTTGAGATTCCTTTTACTCTCTCCATATTGCATGTTTCCTACTAAAATAAAGTTGTAACTAAAGAGATCAAACTACTGAATACAAACTAACAAATGCATGATTTTAAGACTTTTTAAAGACAATTATGTGATGTTAGAGCAAATGGCTATTACTGAACTAGTTGCTTAAAGAAATTGAGTAAAAAATATCTCTAACCATACCAAAAAAAGGTAATATTGCAAAAAAGTATAGAAAGGAGGGAAAATGTCTCTAACCTTAAGCAAGACATTATACTGTCAAATTAACTCTTTAATTGTGGTCTAGACAGCACTTATTTTAAAAGACTTTAGCATACCCTGTACAATTGTTAGATTATCAAGACAAGGAAACAAAAAATTTTTCTGACAGAGATAAAGTGTATGACTTTTCTGTACTTTAGCTTACTGATGTAATCTATTATGGCAATACATTTTCTGATATGGATAAATTAACACATTCCTGACATCTGTTTCTTCAATGCATATTCTTTTTCTGGTTTCTTTCTCCATCTTATTCATGTTTTGATATTTATTTAGAATCTGCTAACTGTCTAAAACAAGCAAGCAAAAAAACTTTTACCTTGAGACAGACTGTCACTCTGTCGCCCTGGCTGGAGTGAGTGCTGTGGTGTGATTTCAGCTCACTGAAACTTCCACCTCTTGGGTTCAAGTGATACTTATGCCTCAGCCTCCTGAGTAGCTGGGGTTACAGATGTGCGCCACCATACCCGGCTAATTTTTGTATTTTTAGTAGAGATGGGGATTCACCACGTTGGCAAGGCTGGCCTTGAACTCCTGACCTCAAGTGATCCACCTACCTTGGCCTCTCAAAGTGCTGGGATAACAGTCATGAGTCAGTATGCCAGTTGTCAACTTTTACCTTTTCTGATAACCTGGAATAGTTTCATGAGAATTTTTTTTTTTTTTAAGCGATTAAAAAAACATCTTCTGTGAAATTAAGTTGTCCTGGAGCCTTTAAACAAAATGTACACATATGCACTCTTTAATCACCTTTCCAATCTCTTCTAAAATCACTTGTATATTTTAGTGTGCTTTTCTTTTTTCTTGGGTCAATTTTGGAAATGTATATTTTACTAGGATATAATCTATTCTATTACAGCTTTTGCTAGAATCACCAAACATGTTGAATCATAGTATTTTAAATTTGTAAAAAGTCAGTTGTGACTGAAGAATATTTACCATATGGAAACAGAAGCAGAGAAGATCACAGACAGTTTACATTCAGTATGATGAAAAATAGAGAGCCACCATGCTCTCTGTTCCTTCTCCTAAGGTTTTCAATCCAGTCAAAACACCAGTGATGACTTTTTTATTCCTAACAGATGCTTGTTGCATTTTCAATTTGATTACAAATTCTGAGGAGGAAAAAACGTGACTTGTCAGCCCCCTTAAACCAAATAAATAAATAAATAAATAAATTATTAAAAAGTAATAATAGGGACCATGAAAGAGCAAGAATACATACAACCTATCTAATATATATGCCTCTTCAGCACTGTACTGTGTTCAAGATCGAGCATAAATAAAAATGTTATTTTTCAATTTAAAAGAAAATTTAAAATTAATACAATTATCAATTTATCCGTTTACCAAATAAGGTATTTATTAATCAAACATCTTCATCGTCATTAATAGTTCATTAAGAGGGTTAAGTTATTTAATGATGATGAATATCTTGTGAGCAATTTCTATTAAGCATCTACCATATGCAGATTTTATGCTTGACTTTAGGGATTCAATGCTGTGCTTTTTCATATTACAATCCTTGAAGAGCTTATGTTCTAGTGCTTGTTACTGTAAGATAAGCCTTCAGAGATGATTTAATTTGACTTTCTTTTAATTAAACAAGTCAAAAATTATCCATACTGTTGAAATACCTGTTTTCTTCAACTTTCTCTTTTCCTTTGCATTCTACATTTATTGGTAGAAATTTAAAATGGAAAGAACAATGCTGAGCTCTCACGTTTGGAAAAAAAAAGAGGAATGTTGATTCCTCAAAAATACTATTCGTCCGCACAGTCTGTTTGATATGCCCAAGAATACTACCAAGAGGCCTCTAGGGGCTAAACTCATTTTTTTGATTAATGTATTAAGCTTCAGATCTGGTGCAGCACACTGATTTCATCAGCACATCAAGGGGCATTAATATCTCAGAGGCATCTACACATGAAGCAAGCTCTGAAGACACTTATAAATTCAGAGGCAAGTGATTAACTCACTATGAGAACTATAATTGTCACAGGACCAACATTTGCACCCCTCATGATCAGTCTATTTTCTCTCTCTAGGTAGACCTACATAAGCTGTTCAGTCATATTCTGAATGTCAACCTGCCTTTCCATAAAACATAATTATCATAGGTACCATAAAAACTTCAGGTTTATGTGACCAGGAATTATATTTGATCTGAAATGCCTAAGTGGACACAGTTCTGCCAATAATGAGCCACATCCACCTGTGATCAAACAGAAGGGCTGGATGGATCCACATGATGTATAAAAGAAATTTTTTTAATAAAAATAAAAAATAGCAACTGTATTAATCAAGATTCTTCAGTGAAATAGAGCAAATAAAAATTTATTTTTTTCCACACTGGAAAATGCCTTTTGTTTTTCCTTTTCTGAGTGTCTCCCTTCCCTCCCTTTCCTTCTTTCCTATTTTAACTGTTGACTAGAGAGATGCTTATTATTTCTATACAGAGCACTCCATTACTTTTCTCCCTAAACGTTTCACGGATTCTCTCCTAATGAGATTTCTGTCATGACAGTTAGTTATATTTTTGTTGTTGCTTTGTCTTATTTTGATTCCTTTGGTTTACTTAGCACATTTGTTAGCTTGGATTTATAAACTATTATACGTTGTAATGACCTGGAGAAAAGCATGGTTCACATAGTGAAATGTTAGAATCTTACATTAATTCCACTGTAGTTCTCTGATGATGAAGCTGCCCTGGGATTCAGAGAACCTTTCTTCTCATAGTATTTATATAATAAATAAACTGCACACATCCCCAAGAATTCATTACTCAACCAATAAATGATTTCTCAAGTTACCTCAGAGAGTTGCTAGATCTAATATGGAAACAAAAAGAAACCTCTCTGAAAAGAATAAAGCACTTTTGCTATGAGTTTGGGGAATTATTAATTATTGATGTTTATAAGCCTAATTAGGAACGACCCTTTAATAATTTATCTAATTCTATAGATTATGTTTCTTGAAATGCTCTCTCGTTCTATCAACAGCTAATATCATTTGCTTTATGACTGAAACAAGAGTGTTTTTCAAAGTGTAATTAAAAGTTCTTTCTATGAAGAACATTTTCTTTGAAAATATAAATCAACCTTTGAAATCAAGACCCAACATGATTCATCTCTGTAAGAGAACGGGTATTCTATTAAATATGCATTTCAAAATCATATGTCACATTAAAAAAATTAAAATAGTCATTATTTGTTACATTTATACTCTAACGATTTATAAATGAAAATTTATCATATGTATTAATGCATGAAAATTATATAGTGTACTTTTTATATTTTTACAAACTTTTTCCTTGGATGAAATTGATTGTCTCAAAGTACTCAACATATCAAAAATGATGCAAAAAGAATTAGAAAATCTACATATCTATTATAGCAATTGAATCCGTGATTTGAAACTTACCAGAAAAGATATCTTCAGGCCCAGGTAGCTTCTTCATCACAAACTTTTTCCAAATTTTTAAGGAGAAATATATCAGTCTACCAGAAAATATTCTAGAGAATATAGAAAGAGAAAATACTTCAAACTTATTTTGTGAGGTTATCAATAATACAAAAACATAAAAGAAATTATAAGAAAGACAAATTGTGTCATTCATAAAATAGACGTTAATTCTAACACTCTTAGCAAATCAAATTTAAGAACTATATTAAAAAGGATAATATATCATATTCATATTAGATTTATACTCCAAAACAGTGTTTAACTTCCAAAAATCAATCAATGAAATTCAACATAATAATGTTAAAAAATTATATGAAGCAGGGGTTGCAATACTAGTCTCTGATAAAACAGACTTTAAACCATCAAAGATCAAAAGAGACAAAGAAGACCATTACATAATGGTAAAGGGATCAATTCAACAGGAAGAGCTAACTATCCTAAATATATATGCACCCAATACAGGAGCACCCAGATTCATAAAGCAAGTCCTTAGAGACTTACAAAGAGACTTAGACTCCCATACAATAATAATGGGAGAATTTAACACCCCACTGTCAACATTAGACAGATAAACGAGACAGAAAGTTAACAAGGATATCCAGGAATTGAACTCATCGCTGCAGCAAGCAGACCTAATAGACTTCTATAGAACTCTCCACCCCAAATCAACAGAATATACATTCTTCTCAGCACCACATCGCACTTATTCCAAAATTGACCACATAATTGGAAGTAAAGCACTCCTCAGCAAATGTACAAGAACAGATATTATAACAAACTGTCTCTCAGACCACAGTGCAATCAAACTAGAACTCAGGACTAAGAAACTCAATCCAAATCGCTCAACTACATCGAAACTGAACAACCTGCTCCTGAATGACTACTGGGTACGTAACGAAATGAAGGCAGAAATAAAGATGTTCTTTGAAACCAATGAGAACAAAGATACAACGTACCAGAATCTCTGGGACACATTTAAAGCAGTGTGTAGAGGGAAATTTATAGCACTAAATGCCCACAAGAGAAAGCAGGAAAGATCTAAAATTGACACTCTAACATCACAATTAAAAGAACTAGAGAAGCAAGAGCAAACATATTCGAAAGCTAGCAGAAGGCAAGAAATAACTAAGATCAGAGCAGAACTGAAGGAGAGAGAGACACAAAAAACCCTCTAAAAAATCAATGAATCCAGGAGTTGGTTTTTTGAAAAGATCAACAAAATTGACAGACTGCTAGCAAGACTAATAAAGAAGAAAAGAGAAAAGAATCAAATAGACGCAATAAAAAATGATAAAGGGGATATCACCACCGACCCCACAGAAATACAAACTACCATCAGAGAATACTATAAACACCTCTACGCAAATAAACTAGAAAATCTAGAAGAAATGGATAATTTCCTGGACACTTAACTCTTCCAAGACTAAACCAGGAAGAAGTTGAATCCCTGAATAGACCAAGAGCAGGCTCTGAAATTGAGGCAATAATTAATAGCCTACCAACCAAAAAAAGTCCAGGGCCAGATGGATTCACAGCTGAATTCTACCAGAGGTACAAGGAGGAGCTGGTACCATTCCTTCTGAAACTATTCCAATCAACAGAAAAAGAGGGAATCCTCCCTAACTCATTTTATGAGGCCAACATCATCCTGATACCAAACCCTGACAGAGACACAACAAAAAAAGAGAATTTTAGACCAATATCCCTGATGAACATTGATGCAAAAGTCCTCAATAAAATACTGGCAAACCGGATTCAGCAGCACATCAAAAAGCTTATCCACCATGATCAAGTGGGCTTCATCCCTGTGGTGCAAGGCTGGTTCAACATTCGCAAATCAATAAACATAATCCAGCATATAAACAGAACCAAAGACAAGAACCACATCATTATCTCAATAGATGCAGAAAAGGCTTTTGACAAAATTCAACAGCCCTTTATGCTAAAAACTCTCAATAAATTCGGTATTGATGGAACGTACCTCAAAATAATAAGAGCTATTTATGGCAAACCCACAGCCAATATCATACTGAATGGGCAAAAACTGGAAAAATTCCCTTTGAAAACTGGCACAAGACAGGGATGCTCTCTCTCACCACTCCTATTCAACATAGTGTTGGAAGTTCTGGCTAGGGCAATCAGGCAAGAGAAAGAAATCAAGGGGATTCAGTTAGGAAAAGAAGAAGTCAAATTGTCCTTGTTTGCAGATGACATGATTGTATATTTAGAAAACCCCATCATCTCAGCCCAAAATCTCCTTAAGCTGATAAGAAACTTCAGCAAAGTCTCAGGATACAAAATTAATGTGCAAAAATCACAAGCATTCTTATACACCAGTAACAGACAAACAGAGAGCCAAATCATGAATGAACTCCCTTTCACAATTGCTTCAAAGAGAATAAAATACCTAGGAATCCAACTTACAAGGGATGTAAAAGACCTCTTCAAGGAGAACTACAAACCACTGCTCAGTGAAATAAAAGAGGACACAAACAAATGGAAGAACATACCATGCTCATGGATAGGAAGAATCAATATCGTGAAAATAGCTATACTGCCCAAGGTCATTTATAAATTCAATGCCATCCCCATCAAGCTACCAATGAGTTTCTTCACAGAATTGGAAAAAAACTGCTTTAAAGTTCATATGGAACCAAAAAAGAGCCCGCATCTCCAAGACAATCCTAAGTCAAAAGAATAAAGCTGGAGGCATCACGCTACCTGACTTCAAACTATACTACAAGGCTACAGTAACCAAAACAGCATGGTACTGGTACCAAAACAGAGATATAGACCAATGGAACAGAACAGAGTCCTCAGAAATAATACCACACATCTACAGCCACCTGATCTTTGACAAACCTGAGAGAAACAAGAAATGGGGAAAGGATTCCCTATTTAATAAATGGTGCTGGGAAAATTGGCTAACCATAAGTAGAAAGCTGAAACTGGATCCTTTCCTTACTCCTTATACGAAAATTAATTCAAGATGAATTAGAGACTTAAATGTTAGACCTAATACCATAAAAACCCTAGTGGAAAACCTAGGTAGTACCATTCAGGACATAGGCATGGGCAAAGACTTCATGTCTAAAACACCAAAAGCAACAGCAGCAAAAGCCAAAATTGACAAATGGGATCTAATTAAACTAAAGAGCTTCTGTGCAGCAAAAGAAACTACCATCAGAGTGAACAGGCAACCTACAGAATGGGAGAAAATTTTTGCAATCTACTCATCTGACAAAGGGCTAATATCCAGAACCTACAAAGAACTCAAACAAATTTACAAGAAAAAAAAACCATCCAAAAGTGGGCAAAGGATATGAACAGACATTTCTCAAAAGAAGACATTCATACAGCCAACAGACACATGAAAAAATGCTCATCATCACTGGCCATCAGAGAAATGCAAATCAAAACCACAATGAGATACCATCTCACACCAGTTAGAATGGTGATCATTAAAAAGTCAGGAAACAACAGGTGCTGGAGAGGATGTGGAGAAATAGGAACACTTTTACACTGTTGGTGGGATTGTAAACTAGTTCAACCATTATGGAAAACAGTATGGTGATTCCTCAAGGATCTAGAACTAGATGTACCATATGACCCAGCCATGCCATTACTGGGTATATACCCAAAGGATTATAAATCATGCTGCTATAAAGACACATGCACACGTATGTTTATTGCAGCACTATTCACAGTAGCAAAGACTTGGAATCAACCCAAATGTCCATCAGGGACAGACTGGATTTAGAAAATGTGGCACATATACACCATGGAATACTATGCAGCCATAAAAAGGGATGAGTTTGTGTCCTTTGTAGGGACATGGATGCAGCTGGAAACCATCATTCTTAGCAAACTATCACAAGAACAGAAAACCAAACACCACATGTTCTCACTCATAGGTGGGAACTGAACAATGAGATCACTTGGACTTGGGAAGGGGGACATCACACACCGGGGCCTATTATCGGGAGGGAGGAGGGGGGAGGGGGGAGGGATTGCATTGGGAGTTATACCTGATGTAAATGACGAGTTGATGGGTGCAGCACACCAACATGGCACAAGTATACATATGTAACAAACCTGCACGTTATGCACATGTACCCTAGAACTTAAAGTATAATAATAATAATTAAATAAATAAATAAATAAATGGAAAATAGAAAACAAAAAACAAACCTACAACAAACTAGAAATTGAAGGAAACCTCCTCATCCCAATAAAGGGCAGCCACAAAAAACCTAGAGCTAACATTGTCCTTAATGATGAAAGACAATAATTTCCTCCTATAATGGGAGCAAAGGAAGTATGTCTGCTTGTAGCACTTGCATTCAATGTTGTGCTGGAGGTCCTAGTCAGGGAAATAATGCAATAAAAAGAAATAAAATACATGCAGATTGGAAAAAAATTATATGATCGTTTTTGCTACATTCAGCAGGTGCAGTGCACAGAAATCAGTCCCATTCATTTTACTTTAGCTTGTTGCAGCCATTGGAGAATCTTCTACAGAAAGCCAGGATGATTTTGCAGCTAACCTCATGAGTTCTCCTTCTTTCAGTTGTCACATTCTTCTATTAGATATTGTACAATGCCTGGATATATTTTGTTTTCTTATACTTTACTCAGGTTATTAGACCAGAAAAAATAGCTCCCCACTTCAGTAGTCAGGCAGTTTTTTAAAAATTATAATTATTAAAATAGAATTATTTTTAACATCTTAAATATGTGACATCTTCACTAACAATGCATCCTCCTCCAATTTCTCATATATGTGAATGCTAACTACATTCCAGTGCGTTATAGGGCTTGCTAAAATATGATATATTACAAAAATATATCATTCAAAAATAAGAAAATTTTGTTCTTTAAATAGTAGGTAAATTTGATTTTCTAAAATTTGTTCATTAATGCCCACAATCTAGTGTGGCAGAATACTATATAATTAATGAGAACCAACTTCAGAAAAAGTAAAATGTTAAATAAGCTGTAATGCACATTTTTATATACCTTTATTCAAGTAGGCACATTGACAATTATGTGCTTCTGTTCATGATTTGAAGACAGAACTATGTTTTCATGTTTCTATGTGATAAGTGGTGAATGATTTGCATTCTATTTTTATTAATGCAAATCAAATTGTCTATATATGTAAGAAGGTATTACTGCAACTTTTGACAGCATTGAATCCTAATTTACACTTCAGAAATACTGTAATGTTAGGCAATGATTTCAGGAGTTAGCAGCTGCAAAATCTATAGAGTTAGTAAAACTTCCAGCCATAAATATAACTGTATTTTGTAGAATAAGTGATAAAAAGAGAGCATTTCTACCCAGAACTATATTTCTTACACTCTCTTTCAAACAAGTAATCTTCCAAGTGCGGAGTCAGCAGAAAAAATATTTTAGTAAATTATATATAGCGCATTAAATTTCACTGCCTTTAAACCTAATTCAGATATTTATATATATTCTCTCTATAATATCCAGTTACATGGCAGTATAACTTTTCTGTAATAATATTATGTCTCTGAGCTTGCTTTGGTGGATCTGTGTAAAAAAACTTTGTTGTACTTTTTATCATCATACATTATGTGAAGTATATTGTTCTCAAGAGACTGTAGGATTTTATAATATCTAAACCATCAGTTTTTGTGTTACCTCAAAATACACAAAATGGCATTTCCTGCAGCCATAAGCAGGCCCAAACTTCCTACTTTAGCCCCAGAGGATGCAAACCAGTTTGGATGAATTAACTGTGAGTTGGGAGAGCACCATGGTTAATGACAAGAAAGCACATCACAAGCAAGGAAAATATACATTACCCAGGTTGCAAACACCTTCATCTCATGGGCATTGACTTGCAAAGTCAACTTAAACCTCTGGGGATTTGAGATGAGGTCTCATTTGTTTGCTTCTCTTGAGAAAAATTGGTTTCTTATTTCAATAAAGTTAGTACCACAGGGATTATATAGAATAAGCCAAAGCACTTCAGGGATTCAAAATTGCTTTTCCAGAGCAACATTTTGGAGAATTGAATGTAACTGCTAATCAAACTCCAGATACATAAAAATATATATATACATATATATGTATATATATGTGTATATACACACACTCATATATATATATGACAGGATCACTTGAGATATATTTTTATATATACATTTATATATTATATATATTTATATATTAATATGTATGTATTATTTTGTGTGTGTGTGTGTATATGTATGTATATGGCAGGACCACTGGTTAAATTAATAGTAGGGAAAAATCTCAGATTCTTCCCAGTTGTTGACACTGATGTAATTCTAATGCTTATGAAAGTGTATGTATGACCCATTGAGGGTACTAAATACATATTTGTTGTTAGTAATTAGAGAATGAAAAAGAAATGAACTACAGCATATATATATATATACACACACACACACATATTTTTTTCTATCTCTAACGATTACTAAATATCAAAAATGATGGTTTAGAGAGGCTTTCTCTTCTACACTATTCTTACCATTCTCATGTGAAGACTTAATACACAATAAACAAAATTAGAAATATGTTTCATTTTAAGTGATTTTTCCCAATGAAATTAATTAGGATAAAAGTGAAAAATGTAATATTTAGGGAAATTATTTTTAATTATTTGCATATATTACGTTATTTTCTTGGCCTACCCTAACCAACCCAAATTTAAACTACACTCTCAAATACTTCCAGTCTCCTTTATCCACTGTTTTTTTTTGTTTGTTTTTTTTTTGTCTTAGCATTGATTACCTGTAATCTTATAAAAACCTTTTAAAAAATGTGTCCTATTTACTGGGCTTTTTTCCTAAAATGTAAGCTTCACAAAGAAGAAATTTTTGTCCATCTGTTTATTGAGAAACAGTTCTCCATGAGTCATTTTGATTTCTGTACATCTTATAAGTAGAGACACTACAGCCTTTTGCTCTCTACTCTCTTTTCAAGGATATGTGTATAGCAAACATTCTTGGAAGAAATCATAGATAGTCCCTTCCTTCAAAACAGAGGACGCGTTTCTTTTCTTCCCAGTATAATAAATGTAATATATCCCTTCATGGCCAAAGTTTGGCATATTTAGTTGCATGCCATTATAAAAGATTAGAGTTAATCTTTCACAATGTTATGCAAACTTCTTAAACTTGTATAATGGTGTGCAATCTTCTTAAACTTGGGGTTCCTTAGCAGTGATGCAAACTTACTGTGTGCACAGCATTCTCCAAAGTCATTCTGTGTCACTCTGTATGACTTAAAAGGCAATTGAAACTGGAACCAACATGAAGGTCATATTGTCCATTGTGCCATGAGTTATAAATTCCTTTGCCTCTGCCCCAGAAGTCTTGCTTTCTCTGTCGCCATCTATGAAACCACGGCAGGAAAACTTGTTAACTTAATAGCAGGGAAAAATCTCAGACTCTTCTCAGTTATTGACACTGATGTAACTCTAATGCTTATAGAAGTGTATGTATGGCCCATTGAGGGTACTAAATAAATATCTGTTGTTAGTAAATATGTGAATGAATATGAAATGGCCTACAGCATTTATGAGAATAAGTGATAATATTTGTGAAATGATAGACCTTGACAACTAATTTTTTTAACTAAAATGAAATATAGATGTCAACATGATTGAGATATTATAGAAGTTAATGGTTAAGAGTTTGACTCTTACATCAAGTAAACATAGCTCAATCGTGCCTATTACTGTGTAACCTAGAACAAGACATTTCAATCTTAATTTCTCATTTGTAAATTAGAAGAAATAATTGTATAATACATGTACCGTTGTTGAGTGAGTTGGGATAATAAACTGAGTTTATTACTGAAGTTTTATTATTATTTTGCTCAGATTCCTTTCTGAATTATCCTTGTTCAAACACAATAGTATGACTTGTAGATCCCATAAATAACTCACACAATATGTAATCTGCCCCCCTTTTCTTGTCTTCCAGGTGCCAAAACACTATACATGCTCCAGTTCATAAAACTTTGAATCTGTAGCTTGATATCTTTCATCCTTCTAAAACTATTCTCACCCATTATCTCTTCAAATACTGATTCTGCTTTGTTCCCTTCTCTTCTCTTCCCCCTATTCCCTTTTTCTCTTCTCTTCTCTTTTCCTCTCCCCTCTTCTTCCCTCCTTTTTTTTTTTTTTTTTTTTTTTTCCCCTTTCTCTTCCTCTCCTCTCCTTGCCTTTTTTCTTCTTCTTTGTCTCTCACATTTGAGGTCATACTCTAGAACTACAATCACATGTATGGTAGAATTCTAAAATATTATGTGCCTTAGGCATCTTATAATCTTTACTGTGTTTTGTTTTACCATTTTATCTCTTAATGCTTCATTCCTCATATTTTCTAATAACCTATCTTCCAATTCCTTCTTCACATGCATCTAACAACTGTTAAACCTCTTGAGATCTTAAATTTTATTATTACATTTTTTGGCTCAGTAATCTTTATAGTTTCCCATTCTTTGGCAAGGCTATTAACATTTCCTTTTATTTCTATCAGCATATTAATCACATTAATTTTAAAGTATCTGTGTGATAATCCTTTATCTAAATATCCTGATGATTTGTGATTTGTGTGTTTTCTTGGATTTTGGTCACATACCTTATCCTCATATTCCTGATAATTTTTGTTTCAGTGATAGGCATTGCATATTTTAAATTTAGGGAAAAAATAACTAGAGACTAAGTATACTCTTATGTTTCTTCAGAAAAAAATTATATTTACTTCTAGCAGATGGCTAGAGACACTAGCCACTTGGATCACATGAATCTAAATTTAGGAAATAAAATAATGCAAAGTTATGCTTCAGTCCTTGAGGGTAGTTCTACTTGTATCTCTTTTTTAATTCTATAATGTATTTCTATGGGGACCCTGCCCAGAGTACCAGGGATTTTTTAGGTCACCTTCTCCCTAAATGGCCTTCAACTCTAATTTTTGTTCTGTTAGGCCTAAAAGATAGTCAACATTCCTTTCCTCATTGTTGACCTCACAGATATTCTTCTGCAATGCCTTAGGGGCAATGTGGTCCCCAATACTAAACATTATAGGTATCTTACTCCTGAATCACAGCCCTTTAATTTTCCACTGCTGTTAGCTTTCCAGGGCCTTCACTGGATCTATAAAATCTCCTAGCTGTCAGAGCTATTTTCAGTAGATGAATTGCCACTACTGGAAGCCCAATGCACTCTACATTTTTTAATTACATCTCACTTCACACACTCTTTTATATAAAACTACACAGACCAGCAACACTTCAAAAGCCATTTATGCCTGAGATTGCAATTTTTTGATGTTTTGCATGAGTGAAAAAATCAGATTTTGGCGATGACCTTGTGTAGTAGGATATAAATAACTCCCACATGCTTAGTATTTCAATAATGGAACATTAGGCATAAGTGGGTTAAATTAGAAGACATTACTTAAAATATAAATTACTTATATGAGATTATACATTTCTGAGTTGCCTGCTATAACATCTGGAACTGTATTTGTTAGGTATCTCATTATATGCAAAGGATAAAAGTATAAAAATAAAAACTTTGAAAAATGTATGTTATAATTGTAACTTTTTTAGATTCAAACCTATAATCTTGAGAGAACAGAAACCCTTGGGAATAGAATAAATAGTTATCAAGTTAAAGAAGAGGGAAAGAAGGATCAATTTCTTGGTCTCTACTACTAAATGAATGAAATGTTGCACTGAAGTCAGCCTTAAAACTTTAGGTAACCCTGAGTAATACAGATGAGATAAATATATGATAGTCTTAAAACATTTTTTTTTTTTAATCATGGAGAGAGGCTGGAGTGAGGGAAAGAGAAAGAATGTGTGTGTGTGTGTGTGTGAGAGAGAGAGAGAGACAGAGAGAGAGAGAGAGAGAGAGAGAATAAGAGTGCTATGAGTTGTACAAACACTCACAGATGATTATCAGTCTTGGGGAACAATATAGAAAGAAATATGGCATGCAAAGTTGGACCACTTGTCTGTTCTGCCCGGAGCCAGCAGCTTTGCTCATACCTGAACTATTATGCTCAGAGGAGATAATGAACGGTGTTTCCAGTAAATTTGCCTGTGGATACAAACTGATGGAGCAATGTAACAGATAAACCTCCATCTCATATAAAGTCTTAGTGTCTTGCCAGAGGATTTTCTTATGGTTTCAGGAACATTATTTCATTTTATTAGAGTTATAAGTTAACAGTCTTTAAATCATAGTTTGCTTTTCAGGACACGGACCAGGACTCTGCTCTAATTACAAGCAAAAATAAGCAATTCTATTCAGTTCACTGACTAAATTATTTAACAACCAAAGGAGAGAGTTTATCTTATAAATGATATCCAAGTTGCTGTCCCAATTCTAGACTCATTTTTTTTTAATATTGGTGAAGAATAGTTTCTTCTTCAGTAAAATTTGGGAGAAATTATATTTCAATTTTCAATTACGTTTTAAAATGTATTCCTTGACTAAGTTTTTTTTAATGAACTTGACTAAATTTAGATCAAGGATGTCTTTTAAATTGCAATACCTCATACTTGTGATAGGTTATTCTCTTTAGATGTTTGATATCTTATTTAGATATATTGATTTTTATTCTATCAATTTATTTTCATGAGTAATTAAACAATTTTTCCTAAGGAAACTTTCAAAATAATGTAGAACTTTTTTTAATTAAGAAAAATACCTTGTATGCATATTGTGCATACATACTGTTGAATCTTATTTCAAGTTCTGCATCTAGAGTATTTGATGATAATGTCACCTTCTGTTTAATTCATACAGCATAACTGCACATTTGCTGATCTACTTAAGACAAGCAGCTAATTACACCCAAGGCATAGATTTGATTTCCTTATAGGCTAATTCTCAAAAGGAGTGCCTTCTTTAAATGCTCCATGTGTCTGCCTCTTTTCTTTTTCTCTCTTTGTATTTTCTTCTTTTTAATCTTATAGTAGTTTATTTGTTCTTTCCTGCCCTCCCTTACTTTCCCTCTTTCCTCTGCATAGATTTCATAAGTTTCCTGTAATGTGTGAGACATATTAATGAATTTCAAAATATTCAGATACACAAGGCAATAATAATACAAATTGAGGTACATTGATTTTTCTTACATTCTAACTACTGTTGCTTTATTACATCTCATCTTTCTAATTGCAGAGTACACACACACACACACACACACACACACACACACACACACACATTACAAGACCCCTAGCAAATGCTATGCTGTTTCCTATACATACATACCTCTGATAAAGTTTAATTTATACATTAGTCACAATAAGGCATTAATAGCAATAACTACAAATAGATATATTTTAGTTACATAAAAGACTATAAAAACAATTGTTATAAAAACAATTATAACAATATGCAGTGATAAATGTTATGTAAATGTCATCTCTCTCAGCTACTAACAGGTGGATAGCATGTACAGTATGAATATGCTGAACAAAGGGATGATTCATATCCTAGACAGGACAGAGCTGAATAGTATGATGAGATTTCATCATACGACTCAGAACAACATGCAATTTAAAACTTATGAATTGCTTGTTTCTGGAATTTTCCACTTAATCTTTTAGGACTACATTTGCTTTTTAAACATACTTATCATTCAACATTTGTTTTGAACTTAGGGTTACACAATTTTATGGATTAAGGGGTACAAGTGCTGTTGTGTTGCAAGAGTCACTGTGTAGTGGTGAAGTCTGGACTTTGTTTTTGAGTGTGTGTTGTTATTTGTTTGAGACAAGGTCATTCTGTTACCCAGGCTGGAGTATACTGGCATGATTGTAATAAATAATATTTCATCCCTCACCCCCCTCTCACCTGCCCACCTTTCGGAGTCTCCAATGTCTCTTATTCCAGTCTGTATATTGGACCACATTTGACTGCAGGTAACTGAAACTGTGGGTAAGACGAAAGTACTGTATTATGATAAATATAATATATATGCATCTATGTTTTATAACATTGAATATAGTATATCGAATCATGCTTTTTGCACATCTACTTTTATAGTTAAATAATTACACATTTGTCTGACATTAGAGTGAATTATTTGACATATACAAATATAGTCCAATGTGTCTCAAGTCATTTAGAATAGATTGATTACTAAGAACAAATATGAATACGTCTCTAGATCTGTGAAACTGAATCCTAAATCGGGAAACATTAAACATTTTACTAATATCTGACTCTATAAAGAAAAGTCTTGTTAAGTTATACATTATTATTATGTCACCTTACATATCCACTAGTAAATGACCCTTGCAGACAAAAATACAAGGCAAATGAGGAAAGCCTCGGTAATTTGAATCCATGACACTGTTAAGTCAGGTAAAGATTTGAGATATTCGTTCAATCATATACTCATGGGCTACATAAGTAGATGCTGAGTATGACTGCTCAGTAAAATACAACTTCTTACTGAATACATTTTTAACTTTCCTATCCATGAATATGCAGTAAAAAAAAAAATTGACTCTCAAGATACCTCCCTTATGCTATATTTTCCATTGGCCAAATTCAGTGTGTTTCAAAAATAGGTATGTTTGGCATGTTTGGCATGCACTCTACTATGAGCAGATTGGTGGATTGTAAAATAGAGCAAGTTTCATGGATTGCTGTATTTTCAGTCTTGGTAAAATAGAGACAGTTTTTCAAATACATGAATAATATACATACCTATTGTTTTTGACCTTCTTGAGCATATGATTTAAAATGTCACGTAGTTAGTTGATTAGAATATCCCTGACTGGACTATGCATCAAAATTTTTTAAAGAAGTCATGAAAAGAGAGAAAAATAATACTTTTTGACATTCAAAATCGAATTTGTAATAACATTACAGTCAAGCTGTCGATTTGAGAAAGTGCATATCAGTAATCTAGCCTAGTCTTCAAATTATAGTTTTTTTAAAGCCTATTTAAAGTTATCTATTTTTCTATTAAAGCTTAGCCAGAAAGTTAGCCAGAATGAAGGAAAAGAAAATTTGAGTTAGGGGAAAAGAGAATTTGAAGCAGAAGAAACTCTCCCTTTCTGGCTCTGGAGAATTGTGAAAATGAAGAGAGAGGTATTGGCAGTGCTTCTTATTCCACTGAGGACAGAAATACTTGTCCCAATCCAGAAAATATCCACATAAAAATGTAAGTTTCTTCCTTTTTTTCCCAGAAAAGTTGGTGTGGGGAGGGGGGCATAGAGAAGAAAAACAGGTAATTCTCAGAAAAACATGATTATTATTTTCTCAATTAACCATACCCAGAGGAATCGTGATATATTAGATTGGGAAATTGTTACTTTGTGGTAACATATATCTACTTTTCTCACAGCCAAAAAACAAAAAAACAAAAAAAACCCAAAAAACAACAAAAAAACCCACCAATTTTTGTGTTAATTTGTTGTGTGTGTGTGTGTGCGTGCGTTTGTTTGTTTTCCAGATTGTGATGAGCTGACCAAGTGGGTCTCTGGATGATGTTTGAGGACTTCTGTGATGGAATGAGGAAAAGGGGAGGCTGATACCAACTCAAACATTTCAAAGAAATCACATCTGATGTGGAACCCACAGCCAATGCAAAATCAAATAGGAAATTACAATTGAAATAAAAAAAATTAAAATGTGGAAGGCAAGTACCTAGGTGCTAGGACTACAAGCTCACATATCTAGTCCAGCATTACTGGTCAGGTTCAAGTTTATGAAAGCAGAACTTACAAAAAACCAGTATCTCAAAGCCAATAGAATTGAATTAAGCCTTCAACAACTCTCCCTTCTGTCATCCAATTTGATTAAAGCTCTAAGACTGTGTCTGAACTTTAGAGATCATGTGACTTACATTTAAAATGCACTGCTTGAAATATAGTCCATGTCTTAGTCCATTTGGGCTGCTAAACAAAATACCATAAACTGGGTGGCTTATGAATAACAGAAATTTATTTATCACAGTTCCAGAGGCTGACAAGTCCAAGACTTAGGAACTGGCAGATTTTGTGTCCCATGAGGTCTGTTTCCATAGTGGAAGTCTTCTTTCTGTGTCTTCACATGGAGGAAGGGATAAGGTAACTCCCTAGGGTCTCTTACATAAGGGCACTGATTCCATCCATCAGGGCTTCACCCTTATGACTGAATCACCTCCCAAAAGGTCCAACTTCCTAATACTTTCACCTTTGTAATAAGGTTTGAACATATAAATGTATGCATGTGGGGGCAAGGCAGGGGAAACAAATCTTCAAACCATAGCAGCAATGTGGCTTAGCTTCCTAAACCTACAACAATTTTCAGAACTCAGTTGCACTGGGTAATTACAGAATTATTACAACACCTTCCCTTCAAAAAAATCAGTCAAAGACTATATAGCCCCATAAAATTAATACAACAGTATTTTAAAAACACAGATAATACATTTAGAACATTCTAAGTCAGAATTTTGACAGGATTCTCAGAATCCTAAGGATTTAAGGATTGTAACAAGACTACAGTGGTTGAAAAATTCCAACAAAAATTCTGATAGTATCAGAACTAAGCATTAGTTATTCTGAATTCAAAATATACAAAAATAGATGTAATACAACCATATCATATTTAATTTCTTGCATATGTTTCAGTCATGGAAACAACAAATTTGTTTCAATTGGGCTACTGTAATTTCTACAGATTCAACCAAATGCAATGCAAATACCATGTCTGTATTATAATAACATATCCCTAATAATGGAAGTATGCAAAAGTGGCCAACATACTCCTTGTCCCTGAGATCTCACAGCCTAGTGAGACATAATTTAAAATTCATAAATGGGAGATAATGAAAAAAAATAATCTTTTACTCTATTTTCTTATCTATGATGGATCCTTACCTCCTCTTCAAACTTGCTATCTATATACATTTACATTAGAAAGCTGAAAAACAGAATGTCTATCAATATGGAGTCACAGAGCTATCACCTCGTTGTTCCTAGCTCCTGTAGATCTTCAGTAAATGAAGTCTTGTTTTACACACATACTTCTTTAGCTCACAGAAAACCAGGGCCCTCACCAAGCCCTCTTATGAAGTCTTTGACTTCCTGTGCTATGTGTTAGCAATTGTAGGTGTTAACATCGGAGGTAATATGTATCTCCTTTTGTGAGTTTCACACACACAACCTTACAGCATAATTTACAAAATCTATTAATAAACTACTATGAATTATTGGAAAATTTTAAAGAAATATATATAACAACAAAGTTTTATTACGCTACTTGGCTAATTCAACAACAGTAATTTTCAATGTCCTTCAGTTTATTATCATCCTGTCTCAATTTTGATAGCTCCTCTCTCTTCCCTTCTTTTAGTTTTTTATCAATTATTTTACTGAAGATACTAAGTATTTGTCAATACCATTTCAGTCTGTCAGTTGTGGGTGTGTGCAATTCTGTGTGTCCATATATATGCTCTAGTGGTGATATTTGTTTGTGGGGTGTCGTAAATATTTCTTTTTAGAATTATTTTGCAGTCACAAGACAAATCAAGTTAAAGTCAATTTGGTAATTAGGGTAAATTATATTTTTCTGAAAATTTATACATTTAGTCTTGTATTGTTAAAATTCATTGTCATAGATCTGTCCATAATGTTTTCTTATTGAAATACTTTGTTATATATTTATAATGTACATAAATCTTAAATATACAATATAATGAATTTTTACTTATGCACATATTCATGTAATTACCACCCAGATCAAGATGAAAGACAAATCCAGTGCCCCATTAGTTTTCAATATGCCACTTTTGGGCTGATACCCTCAATAGTAACCACAATTCAGCTTTCTGTCTTCATCATCAACTTGGACTAATTTTGAACTTGATATAAATGAAATCATATGATGTGTATTTTTTGTGCCTGGTTTAATTTGCTCAATATTAAGTCTGGAAGAAGTACCCATGATGTGTATAGCCATAATTTTTAACTTGTATATAATTTATTATAGAAAATATTACAATGTATCTATCCATTTTACCCTTGATAGGCATTTGAGTTGTTTTCAGTGTTTGTATTGTAATGATAAAACTTCTACACATATTTTACTGAAATATGAATTTATATTGTGAGTTTTATTATTGTTTTAATGTCCATGTCATCAAAGGATATCCCTCAATTATGTTGCTGGTACATAACAGAATCATTTAATTCTATTTTTAGTTATAATTAAAAATTTTTTGATGGATTTCATCTAAAAGTTGCCAAATTTATTATTTCTTACAGAGAATCAACTTTTTGATATGTTGATTTACTGTAGGTTTGGGTGCCTGTGTGTGTGACTCTGTGTGTATCTGTGTGTTTCCTCTCATTAATTTCTGCTCCTTACTGTTTACTTCATACCAACATTGGGATAATGTGTTCATTTTACCATTCATTATGTAAATTCATGATAGTTAAAATATTAGTGATTAGCCCTTCTTATCTAATTTGGACATTTCAAGCTAATGTATTAGTACATTTTAAAGATTATGGAATGTAGCTAAACTGGTATTTACAGGTTTAAACTTTAAAATGTAGTAATAGTATTCCAATTGTTGCGTTCAAACTATTTTATAATCTCCATTTTTATTGCATAGTTGAGCCGCGAATTATTTAGAAATATGTTTTGTAAATTCTAAGAGTATCAGACATTTCTACTCATGCTTTTATTATGGATTTCTAGCTTAACAGCATTGTTGTCAGATAACACACTCTGATCATTCAATCATTTCAAATTTGTTGAAACTTGCTTTGCAACCCAGAATAGAGTCCACTTTAAATACTTACTGTCCATGTATTAAAATAATGCACAATTTAAACTTTTTTAAATTTATTTTTTATTTATTATTATTATTATACTTTAAGTTCTAGGGTACATGTGCATAACGTGCAGGTTTGTTACATATGTATACTTGTGCCATGTTGGTGTGCTGCACCCATCAACTCGTCAGCACCCATCAACTCGTCATTTACATCAGGTATAACTCCCAATGCAATCCCTTATGGCTTGATATCCTATAAAAGGCTGTTCACTGAAGAGTGCTAAATGTACTGTTTCCTTACGTATTTCTACTAGCTTTTTCTGTATTTCCTAAAAGAAGTGTTTTAAAATATCCAAATATATTAAGAATTTGTCTATATCTCCTTATGTTTTCTTAGTTGTGGCTTTATATATTTTTATACCATTATATCAATCATTTTAATTATTATGCCATGTTTTAATTTTTCTTAAGTTATGAAAGAAATTTTGTATCTCTAATAATGCAATTTGCCTTAAAATTAATTTTGTATCTCCTAATTCTACAATTTTTCTCTTTACTATTCTTCACATATTTTATCTTTTGACTTTTATTCTTTGTGTATTCATTCTTTATATTCTAAATATCAAATAAAATAGGTTTACTTTTTAAAACTCCAGACTAAAATCCTTGTAATTTTGTTTGAGCATTTATTCAATTCCCATTTAATATAATAAGTAATATAGCTGAACTTGTATCTACCATTTTCCTTTGCACTTTATAAGTGTCCAGTTCAATCTGTTTCCTTTTTTTTCCCTAACATTTTTCACTGGTTTTTTTTTCCTCATCTTTAATTCTTTCCCTCAGGTAGTCATGGAAGTACAATATTGTTTGTTTGGTTATTTATTTCTTTATGTATTGGTTTCCTTAGGAATAGTGACATACATATTTAACATGAATGTCTAAAACTGACAAACGTCTTTACTTTTCTCCTGAGAGCTAAGATAATCTTAAGTATGTTTATGCTCATGTATCCCTGCTAATTTACATGCATTCTCTTGTCATGTATTTTAATTCTATCTCTGGAACCCCTTCACAAATCATTCAGATTATTTTACATAGTGGCTAATCATCTTTTATTTACCTACTAATTTTACAACTTACTTTGCTCCTCATTTCTTCTTTCATGTAAAACTTCTTTTGTGCTATCCTAATGCTATAGATACACCTAATGTAAATGACAAGTTAATGGGTGCAGCACACCAATATGGCACATGTATACGTATGTAACAAACCTGCAGGTTGTGCACACGTACCCTAGGACTTAAAGTATAATAATTTAAAAAAACTTATTTTGTGTTAAATACAAAATAATATTTTCAAATGTAATTCAGTGAGTACTATTACGAACATTTCTAGTTTTGCTTTTCTGAAATGTCTTTATTTTTCTTCACTTTTAAAAGTAATTTTTTGGTGAAAGTAAAATTCTAGATTGGGGACTTTTACTTTAAACATTTTGGTGTTGTCAAAGCTCTGTATTTGAATTTCATTTTTGCTGTTGAGAAATTAGCTGACAATCTAATATTCCAACCCCTGGAGATAATCTCTCTTTCACATCTCTCCCTTCTCTTTGACTTTTTTTGTTTGATTTTGCTATTATTTTTAGTAGTCTAAAGTTCATAATGATGTTTCTAGATGCGCCTAGTTTTTTATTTATGTTACTTGATATTCTTACAGTTGCTAGAATCAACAGAAGGTATTTGGAAAGATTCATATCTCTTTTCCACTTTGTATGTGTCATATTCTTTCTTTCCCATCCTCTTGGAACTACAATTAAATGTATCTTTAGGAAATTTACTATATTTATTTTAACCTCTTAACCTTTTTTATTCTATGTGCCCTCTTTTTTCTCTCTATGCTATATTAAGATTAATTCTAATATATTTTCCAGTTGGATTTTTAGTTTGTACACATCTGTTGTTATTTATATTTTCACAAGAATCTCATAAGGAAATGTTATTAATGTTTTTATTTTACATATTAAATAATCAGGCATGTTGTCAGTTACAGAGTTGGTCTAGGAATCTATAACTACCTTTAAACCATGTTTTCAAACATCATGGTGTATTTCTCTGGTTCCTTGAAGTGTTCAAAGAGTCTGAAAAATCACCTTTTTAAACAAAATATTATTTTAAGCTGTCTTATTTTTTAAAAAAGTTGTGATTACCATGTCAGGAAGCTTGGGTTCCAATACTATTTCTATTTTAGCTTTTAAACCTTTGGCAGGCAAAACCTTCAAAAGACCTCATTTATATAAAATTAGAAGATCATACAAATCATCCAGCCCAGATCTACAAAACTATTTAAATACTAGATTTCTTAATACAAATACATCTTAATGGTAATCTCATAAATAAAACAAAAAATTCTGACTAAAGTGATGTCAAGAGATAGACTTGTGTCTCTATCACCAAGCCAGTCACTATTGAACAAGTTTCTCAAAATTTAGTGTCTATTATGTGCCAAGAAATGTCAAGAAACTGAAAAAAGAGTGGTAAGTAAGAGTATGTAAAAGTTTTCTCTCATGAAGTTTAGGTGGTGGCTCAGATACTTTTTTGGAAACCCCTGATCTGACAGTAGGTGGAGCTCAGGCAGTGATGCTCCCTAGTCCCTGCTTCCCCATCGCTTCATAGACTGGTACCAGTGGCCCGGGAGTCTGGGGACCCCTGCTATGGATGAAAGGAGTAAAGCAAGGTTTCAAAGTAGGGGAAATTGTTTATGTCGGTCAAACAGCTAATTTGTGGCACAGTCAGCACAAGAATCTTCATCTTCCAAGTGTTAACTCACTGTGTTAGAGTACACTTCTACAGCAGGTATGAATTGTGACGAAAATATTATAAATACTTGCCTTGTTTATCTTGGACTGTTAGGAGAATTTAAAAAAAAAAGGTGAAAGGGCTTTGAACATCCCTTTAAAATATATTCACTTTTACTCTTCTTATGATAAATCTCACCCCCATACTCATATTCATTGCTTTAATATTTTCTGAAATATGACTTTACCACTCTAGGAACAGGATGTATGGCTCTACCAAGCATGCAGTTACAAGGAAATGTGTTGAAATAGTTCAGTTAATCCAATAAAGTCAGTTAGTTTGCTAAGTATTGATTGATAAAATTATTAGTATGTTAATTGGAGTTTTTACCATCAATTTATTTGTTTTCTTATAATATAGACATTATTCCTCCAACCCTCGAATATAACAAAGATTTTTACAAAATTCATTGTCTTCACTTTCATAATTATTTTTGATATGTTAAGCTATATTTTCAGAATCTATGAAACAAGTTTCCCATGACATTATAAAGTGTAAACATGGAAGATATTACACGAAGTTAAGCAAAGTACATTTACTGTTTAGATATAGGCAGGAATTAATGTAAAACTATATAATCCACTGAGACTTCTATTTTAAAAAATAATTGTGATATTAGTTTTACACTTACAGTGTCAAGAAACAGAGTTAAGGGCAATTATCAATTGCACCTACACTTCTGAAAAATAATCTGCATCTTTTTTATAGTTAACTAAAACTCTACACATAAATACAAACTGTTAGTATTTTTAGGACTAGCGTTTTCACATTCCATAATTTAAATGAATCTTTAGCTTTTGAAATGGTAGCTATTTCTGAGCACACTGTAATTCCCAATTCTATGTTTTCTTAAAATGAAAGGTTACCCAGGAATCCCCAGGAAACTATAAATTCTTAATGACTAAAAAGGCAGTCCAAATGGTCTGATACATTAGGTAACTGAGAAATAGAGTGTGGCAAGGTTTTAAAGAGGCATTGATTTCATTTATGATCATCAATAACATCTGTGGCCATGAGTGTTAGCAGAGAGTGACCGAATTTGAATGTGAATGATTATCCACATGACAATAGAGGACTACACTGCCAGTGAAAAACACAGTGTCATTTTGATATTGCAATGCATTTTTCTCCCAGTCATTTCAGTTTTCTTCAATTGTTGACAGAAACATGAGACCAGGCTGGATACTAATAACATAATCCAGTATGGCAACAACTCAGTGTAGTATTGAATTAATGAGTGCACATAACTCATCCAATGAATGTGCACCAGAAAAATTCTACTCATTCTGGTGTCCAAGACACAAAAGTTCTGGAGGTCTTCTGCTAGTTAGTCTCTGTAGGGGTAGACTGCATTCTGAGAATGAGCCTTTTTATGTTCCCTTTGGCTCTTTTGCTAAGTCATAATCTTTATTTGCATAAGCATTTTGTTAATGCAGAGCTGTGAAATGTCTCCTTTCAGCATTGTCTGCATAAACCCAACAACATAGCAAGTAAAACTATTCAGTGTCTGGACTAGAAGGAATAGGCTCTCAAATGTGAGATAGTTCATAATGGCTTATAGAAGTTATAAAGTCCACAATTGAAAGCCAGCTTTATATCTTCAGATATTTACTTTTATTTATTAACAAATACAGAATTCAGAGCTTGAGGAATAAGAGGTATAGAATTGGTAAACTCAGAACAAGCTTTTGTCTTCATGTGTTTTCCATCTATGTGGCACACATTGTCCTGCTCTCTGTGCTTCTAAATTATATTAATTCATTGAGTCACATTAGTGGTATTGTGTAAGAAGCTTAACAGTCCAGTGATTAAACCCAGACATAAGGACTTAGCCAAGTCAATCTCCTATTCATGTATACCTTTGAAAACTAAATAAACTTAAATTTGATTTATAAATGCCTTGTGGTTTTTGAATTTTTCTCTGGTTGCTAACTTCAATGACATAAAATCATTATACATTATTCACCTATTTCTATTATTTTCCTTTTTCTCTATATACATAACATTATCTGACCTTTTAAAAACTTGATTTTAAAACTTATCTTAATTTTATAAAAGTATCCATAATGATTTTTACCAGAATTCAAAGAGGATTTATATTCATTACTATATATATTTTTTTATTCTCTCATTCATAATTTGTACATAAGGGAATGGGAGTGCAAAGAGATGCAGCCCTGAAAACGATCTAAAGGAAGAAACGACACATATTTAATTAAAGGCAATATTTTAGAAATGCTGATTTATGAAAACTATTAAAGTGCACTGTGTTATCAATAGTTTGAGTTTACAGTGACATTCAAGTATATCATGCATGTAAAATCAGCAACTGCAGCACGGAATCGGACAGGTGCTCAACTAGGGTGTCTAAGCAGCCCGTTAACAGAACTTAGTTGTATGCACTGGTCCTTCTTGGATGCTTTCACAGTTGTACCAAGCCCATTTTACTATGGACTGCTGCTTAGATGGCCTGATTTTATGACTTGGTAATTACGACAAAGTCAAGCTAGTAATAGATAGGTCTGAATGCATGGTCACTTTGTGTACCTTCGTTAAGTCATCTAACTCTACTGTGCCCGGAGAGCAGATTGTTTCTGGGAGCACCTTGCTGAAGAAGGCATGGCCTTACTTTAAACTTCCAGGATGTGTATTGTGACTCCCCTTCAGAAAATTTTTACAAGCTCCATACTTTATCTCTCTTTGACCCCTCTAACATTTTAGGTTCACAGATCACATGTCCCAAGAAGGAAGACTGACTGTTCTGCGGTTCTGCCTATGACAGTGCCCTCACTCTCCAGGTCCCACTCAAAGCTGGAAACGTTCTGTGCTAATAATATTGCTAGGAATATATTCCTTCCATGACTCACGGAGACCTGCCAGGCACTATGCTTCTTCCTTTTTGTGGGGCATGTAAGATATAGCAATTTGTTTCTTTCTTTTTTTTTTTTTTTTTCACTTTGGAGAGGGTACCTTGACTTCTAGACCCTCTGTAATTTGAAGCAGCCAGTTCATGAATTTTCGAAGAGTTTTTCTTCTACCATCTTAGGAATCCATCTAGCTTCTACAAGAGCCAGGCTGGCAAGTTAAATAGATATAGTATGGGCCCCACTACCCCTGCTCAGTTGAGGTCTTTGTTGATAGGACTACCATTCCTGAAAAATAAAATGGTTTTTGTTTATTTATTTTGTTGACCTATGTGTATGTATGTATATGAGGTTAGGGCAATTAGAGGTTTTCATTTGGCTTTCCTCACAATGATAGTTCTTATTCCACAGAGCAGGTCCCTAAAGTAAAGGTTACTCTGGTAACTCAATGAATGTCAACGATGCACTCAGGAACTGAGGACATAACCAGTGGATGGGCTCATGAACACACACTGTGAATTGGACTGTATACAAGGGCCCATTTTAAAATTTATCCTCAGGCTACCATAGACCCTAAATAGTAACACGAGGACATCATAGCCCTTTGGGTCTCCATATTAGGTGATTAGGTGTCAATCTTTGTCTGTTTTTTACTGCTGTAACTGAATATCTGAGACCAGGTGATTTATAAATTAAAAAAAAAAAAAAAATTGCAGTTCTGGAGCCTGGGAAGTCCAAGGTCAAAGAGCTACACCTGCTGTGGGCCTTCTTCTGGTGAGAGTGCTCCACAAGGTCCCCAGGCTACACAGGACATGACATGGTGAGGGAGCTCATGATAGAGCCAACCAGGCTTTTTTAACAAGACACACTCTCATGATAACTCATTCACCCCCATGATAATCCATTAATCCATGCGCCCGTTAATCCATTAATTCATCAGTCTATGAACTCACGAATTCATTAATCTGTTAATCTATGAATGGTTCACATTCATGAAGGAAAGCCCTCATGACCCAATCACTCTGAAAACCTCCACCTCCTGGCCGGGCGCGGTGGCTCAGGCCTGGAATCCCAGCACTTCGGGAGGCCAAGGCGGGTGGATCACGAGGTCAGGAGATCGAGCCCATCCTGGCTAACACAGTGAAACCCCGTCTCTACTGAAAATACAAAAAATTAGCCGGGCATAACGGCAGGCGCTTGTAGTCCCAGCTATTCAGGAGGCTGAGGCAGGAGAATGGCCTGAACCCGGGAGGCGGAGCTTGCAGTGAGCGAGATTGCGCCCCTGCACTCCAGCCTGGGCAACGGATCTAGACTCCGTCTCAAAAAAAAAAAAAAAAACCTCCACCTCCTAATTCCTAATACTGTTATATAGGAGATTAAGATTCAACATGAGTTTAGGAGGGGACAAGCATTCCAACCACAGCTGGCTCCTATGCTCCGTAGTCCTCAGAATGTCTTATTATTCCACTTTTACCAGGTATATGTTACTTAAGTAATTGGCTGTAGGTGCTCCAGGGTAAAACCTGGGAACCATATACTATGTATTTCCTGTGACAACACAGGATCCTTCCCTCTAGGGACCTGCTTCCACAATTCCACTACGGTTGATGAGAGACTCTATAAGCCACCACAGAAGCTCTCTGCCTCTTATTTAGCCATTATTAGCCTTTACTTTCCCATTTTGCTTTTTACATCAATGCAATTTAACAAAAGTCAGGCCATCCCTCCCTCTCCCTCTTTATCGACATATTTTCTCTACATTATTTTAAATACCTGAACCTGTTACAGCATTAGCCACCGCTGAGCAGAAGTCAGGCATTTCCTATCTACCCAATTGTCATCTGTTGAAGATTTTTTACCCTAGTTCAGACACTCAGATAACATCCAACGTCTACAGTAAATCGAAGTTGAGGGTATTAGTCCAGGATGGTTTACAATAAATAAGTGCTTCTAATTTATTTGAAGGTTGTATATCAATTCATCAGCAGGTATTTTTATCCAACAAAAATATGGTCACTGAGGTGAAAGGATAGATTGTATTACAGGTATCTCAGACTCAACTGACTGTATTGTTAAAGATTATTACAAGTTGTATCTGAATGTCTCAAGTAAATCAGAATTCAGGGTGTTAGTACAGGACAGTTTTCTGTAGAGATAGGTAGTTTTCAGTCTTCACAGAATTCCCAGTTGGTCACATTGCTTCAACCCACATTTAGAAGACAGTGAGAAGTACCTGAGTGGAGGGTGAGGGTTCTGAAGCATTTCCTAGTCAGAATTGTTAACATTCTGTGTGTATCTCAGAAAGCTCTTCAGTGGTGACTTCCCTAAAAGAGAAAGGGAGGTCACAGCTGGGGAGCAAATTCATTTTAAGCTACTTTGTATGTGTTTGTGTGTTTTTTGTTGTTGTTGGTTTTTTTTTTTTTTTTTTAGATGGAGTCTCGTACTGTTGCACAGGCTGGAGTGCAGTGGCACGATCTCGGCTCACTGCAGCCTCCACCTCCAGAGTTCAAGCAATTCTCCTGCCTCAGCCTCCTGAGTAGCTGAGACTATAGGCGCCTGCCACCATGACCTGCTAATTTTTGTTTTTTCTTTTTTTTTGTATCTTTAGTAGAGACAGGGTTTCACCATGTTGGTCAGGCTGGCCTCGAACTCCTGACCTCATGATCCACCCTCTTCGGCCTCCCAAAGTGCTCACATTACAGGCACGAGCCACCATACCTGTTTTTTGTTTTTTGTTTTTTGTTTTTTTTTGGAGACAGAGTCTCACTCTGTCACCCTGGCTGGAGGGGCAGTGGCTGGATCTCGGCTCATTGCAACCTCTGCCTCATGAATTCAAACAATCGTCCTGCCTCAGCCTCCTGAGTACCTGGGACTACAGACATGTGCCACCATGCTCAGCTGATTTTTGTATGTTTTGTAGAGATCTTTATTATTATTATTATTTTTTAACCATATTGCCCAAGCTGGTCTCAAACTCCTAAGCTCAAGAGATCAACCTGCCTTGGTTTCTCATTAAGCTCTGTTTTTTAATCACAACACTATGAAAACCTAGTAAAAACTATGAAACCTCTACTTAGAAAAATGAAAATAAATATCTATTTACAAAAATCTCCACTTAATTTATCTGAATTCCTAACTGTTTCAAGTTCCTAGGGTAAGAATTCCTGCTTTAGAATTTGGGTTGGGGGTGGGAATCTAAACACTTTATATGAGACACATTTGAAAAAAAACATCTTGTGGGTACATAGTAGTATATATTTATGGGGTATTGAGACACATTTTTATGTCAGAGCAAAAGTACTAAACTCATCATATACTGGGAGATCTTGAACTTACATTAAATTATTTTCAACTACAGTTTAGAGAATAGTTCCTGGGACAAAATTATCATTTTTCAGAAAATCTGGCATCCTTGGAATTGAGCAAAAACCTGTCTCTTGGTGAGCAAACCTTTTTTATATTCATATTAATCATCTGACTAAAAATTATGTTTTTAAAAACAAGAAGATATATTCCTATGGATAAGCTTTAAAACATTATATTCAGGATATGAAAAATCTGGTAGTTTTGCAAATGCACTACCTTATTCCCGAAAACATTCCTTATACTACATTTTTCTGTTTACTCCCTAAAGGTATCTCTTTTATTTATATACATAATAAGAGCACGCAATTGCAGGTGAATTAAGAACAACATAGGAATAAGTGATTAATCCTTATGTCCTGGGGCTGAAGTGTACCTGGTCCATTTGATCCTCAAAGAGAACTCTTGCCCTATAGCAGGTGGAGGGATACCAGTTAACATATAATTTTTTAGTTCCCTATATTCAAAGAACTCATTGCCAAGTGAAATGCTTCCTAGGATTGTTGGGAAATTATATGATCAAAAGCTGACTGGCCTATCCTACATGTTTAAAAAAAAAATGGTAAGCTACTCTTCTAATATTAGTTATCAATATAGTACATAAGAACAAATATAAAAAGTTATTAAGTTAATGAATGTATAGTTATATTAGTTTTCTGCTGCCACTGGAACAAGCTACTACAAACTTGGTGGCTTAAAACAACAGATATTCACGTTGTCACAATTCTGGAGGTCAGAAGTCTGAAATCAAATGTGTCAACAGGGCCACACTCCATCCAAATGCTCCATAGGAGCATCCCTTCCTTGCCTCTTCCACCTTCTAGTGACTGCCAGCATTCCTTGGTACATGCCTCTGTCATTCCAATTCTCGCTTTCATCTTCATATCCCCTTGTCCTCTGTTTGTACATCAAATCTCTCTCTGTCTTTTTCTTATAAAAAGAACTTGTAAGGACATTAAAGGCCTACTAAAGGAATCCAGAATAATCTTCCTATCACAAAATCCTTAACTTAAACACAACTGCAAAGGTTAATTTTCCAAATAAGAAAATATTTATAGGTTCCATGGGTTAGGACCAGATACTTTTGGTGACTAATTTGTAGTCTACCTACCACAATACTAAAATATAAAATAAAAACAACAAAGTAGGTACCAGAGACTAGAATCTTGACACGTGTAATAAAATCGGTTGACATTCGATGAATGTTTACTCTCTTTCAGGCACTAAACAGTGTTTTTTATATATATTCCCTAATTTGTATTCAAAACAACCATGTAAAATAGATATGGTTATTGTCATTGTACTAATAAAGACAGTGAATTGTAATCAACTTACAATTAATCAGCTAGTTATACAGTAATAACATTGTCAAAATTGAAACCCTGGCATGCTTCACTCCAGAGTCCATGCTTGTAACCCCTACACTATAGTTACACTGCCTCTCCAGCATCTACTTGCTCTGATTAATGCTTTTGGTCCTTTCACTTATAAAACTTGTCATTTATTAATACTTGTCTAACACTCTCCACAGGAAATGGTAAGATTAACATTTAAAAAGCATATGTAAACTTCGTAAATTGTTGCATTCTATAACAAATGTCAAGTATTAATTAGGATTTTTAAATAACAGTTTCCAGTCTTTTGTCAACCCAATTAACACAACATAGCATTTGAAATGGGCTGTCTCTTTGTTCTGTAAATAAAATTCTGTCTCTGTTATTGATTCACACAGGGGAATTTTGGTTTTAGTTCCTGAGTCTTCCAATTAAGCCTGGCTATGGTCACAAAATCTTAACCGTTGTAGACTGGAGTGAGATTTTAAACAATGACAACAGCAACAACAACAAAAGTACCACATATGTTCAAAAAGAACCTTTTCTTTCTTAATGTCCATGCTGCCTTTTGAAGGTAAAATCAATAAAAAACCACATATGCCTCATTCCTACAAAAGACTGAATCAATGAATGAGAATTTGCTCAGTTTGGATTAGGGATGCGGTTTCCACTGGGTGCTTTTGGTATTTGATTTTGGCAGCACTAAATGATAGAAAGATCGTTCACTTGAATATATCAAGCAGTGGGACTTGGAGAAAGAAATAAAGGAGGTCACTGTAGCTCCAGTGTCCATTAATTGAGGAAAGCGTTTCTCCTGTTCATTTTTCAGATTATCAGACTTGACTTCCAATCAAGATTTGCTAATAGTTACTAAATAACAACCCAAGAAATGACATTTGGGCTTAACACTCATAAGTTGTACGAAGATTTTAAATAATTTTTATTAGAGATCAAACCATGAGTCAGCCATTGTTCTGGGTTACTTACATATTATCATATTTAAGAAACTAATCTGTTAGAACAATATTTTGGGCTCAAATATTTATTTGTACTCAATGTGAGAAAGACATATCTTTATTAGAAGGTTTTAAAAAAGGGTTTCAATCATTAATCACATATCATTTACACATATCACTGCCTAACCCAGTGATACCCATCTCCTTTCTCAAGCTAGTTGCAGTGCGTGTGGTCCAAATCCTCTGCATTTTTTTTCTATCTTTTACGTTTACACTAGATTACCATTGTTTCTTATAAGCTAAGGCAGGTAAAACTTCTTCAATCTGTGCATTTTCAGTGGTCATTGCTGGACCTAGCACATAGAAGATTCTCAGTAAGACAGCTTATTTTATAAAATCCTTTTCTAAAAGCAGTTGATAACACACTTTACTTCTAGGATGTAGCTGTGGCTCCTTTAAATTTTTATGGAAGGATCCTCATTGTCCCTCCCAATTTCACTGCTCAACCTCACCTCCTGCCATTCCTTGTTTCATTCACACTAGCAACAAAAACCTTCTTGTTGTTCCCTTTTACAAATTGTGATGCATAGATTTTTGCTGGTATAGAACACAACTCTATTCTTTTCGAGGACCTACGGTCAAATAATTGTCCAAGATAATGAAAAGAAACAAACTGAACTTACTTAGTAATTGGCATTTGTATAATGCAATTACTTGGGTCACCTTTTAATTTTTCAATACACTGTGGTATGATCCAAATGCAGTTTTAAAACTTGTAATCTAGAAGTTATTTGAGACTTTGGAATTGTTTTAAAAAAAGGTAGAGTGTCATTTGCTCAGCACAAGAACAGCAAATATGCTACATAGCTCATAGTACTGTCTACCTTATGCCAAAGGCTATATTACAGTGGGATTCTAGCTCTCTTTTTGCTTTGTTGATGATTCTTTACAATTTGATAGGTTGCTGAATAAATCACAGCAAAATTATTAAAGATGACTACATTATGAAAGTTATATGCTTCATTAGCCAGTAAGACTTAAAGTTAAATATAGAGCTGAAAAGAATTCCAGATTTTACCATATTAAAACTAAGTAAATATACACCTAAAAACTAAATACATTCTAAAGTTTACAACATTGCAACCATCAGCTAGGAAAATGCTAAAATAATGAAACGATTTGGGTAACATCAGTTAGTAATAATAGGAATAGTTAATTAACAGATTTTGTATATTATGTGTATTTTGTATGTTTACTGTATTCTTACAATAAAACAAGCTAAAGAAATGAAAATATTATTAAGGAAACTATAATGAACAGAAAATATATCTGTGATTCACAAAGTGAAAGTGAATAATCTTTAAGGCTTTCATCCTCATTGTCTTCACCTTGAGTAGGCTGAGGAGGAATAAAAAGAGGATGGATTGTCCCTGCTGTCTCATGAGTGCCAGAGGCAGAAGAAAACCTGTGTATAAGTGGTTTTTTTTGTACTAAAAATATCATAATAAATATTGCCTTTATCATTAAATATTATTCTACCACAACAGCTTAATGACTACATTATTTTCTAGTAGAAATATAATTTGTGCTATTATTATTTGACATTTTTGCTGTTTTTGTCTCCATACTAGTAAAAACGTCAACATTAGGATCCACTGTTTAATGCAAATATGAATTGATATCCTTAAGATATATTCTTAAAATAACTCTGGAGGTAAGCAAAATTCTAAAGCATTGCCAATTTGCTCTATTTTTTTACTAATACAAACATCCAATAGTAGAATAGAGATTTCCCTATAGTCTGCAACTACATAAACATCCTTCTTTTCATTTAAGTCCAGTTAATTTGTTAACTGTAGAAGGATATTGTATTAAATGGCCATTATTTTGTAGCCAATAAGATTAAACATGTATTAATATAATTATTAGCAATTGGGACTATGTTTTGAATATTTTCTCTATGCTTCCTTTGCATATTTTTATATCTTTTACTTGTTGATTTGTAGGAACCCTCTCCATTTGAAGAAAAATAATGCTTTTTCCAGGAAAAATATTTAAAACACTGTTCCAAGTTTGTTATTTGCCTTTTTGTTGCTGTAATTTCTTTTCTGATGTTTGCAATTGTTGCTATTGTTTTAGTTGTAGTAAAATCCATGAAATGATCAGCTTTATACTTTCTATTCTTGTTTTCTGGTATAGCAAATTTTTTATACAAAAGAATGTGTAAAAAAAAGCTTTATTTTCTTCTTGAGATTTTATTTATTCTTTTTATATATGTATTCCATTTTAAATTTGATGTAAGAATGTAACAGAAGCTATATTTTTCTATAATTGCTTTATCACAAGGTTAAATCAAATTTGCACAGAAATTTTATAATGCAATTTGGCAATATTTAAAAATACATAATTGTTATAACATTTATGATAGTAATTTGTCTCAATGAAAAATACTTAAAGCAAGGAAAAGCTATAGAGCTATACCATGACAATTGCATAAATTACTAAAGAGTCCATTAAATGCCAACAACTGTGTTAAGGATATGATCCTATATAATTAGCATAAAGCTAGTTGAGGCAGCAAATTACATTGTACACAATTTACAGATGTGAAAATTGAGGTTCCAGTAGTTACACAGCTTTTATGATAGCAATTTATAGTGTTTATACTATGATTGCAACTGTTAATCCCAGATATATCAGATTATTGCAAGAAAAAGAAAATAAGCCAGAAATTAAAAAAGAAAGAGAAAGAGAAGAATAAAAGGAAGAAAGGCAGAAAGAAGGAATACAGGAAGGAAAGAAAGAAGGAAGAAAAATAGAATGAAGGAGAGAGGGATGAAAGGGAAGTAAGGAAATACTAACCAATTCCATAAATTATGCAATTTGTATAATGCATAAGGACAGTAGATGGAAAAAAAATGATAGTAATCATTTTTAGAGTTGTTCTATATAGGGGCATTATCCCCTTTACAATTTTCTGAAATGTTGTCTCTTTATAACAACAATTAAAAACCCTCCATATCTTCTTTATTCCAAGTTAGCTTTTATAACAGAGATAGCTATTCTTCTTTTACTTTTAATTATTTCTTTTAAAAAGTATCCCTTTTAAGCTTTCTTTGTACTGTACCCCAGCTCTTCTATGATTCTTCCAGACAGTCTCAAGGGCAGCTGGAGCAAGAGCGGTTTCTAGACAGTACAATGAGTTCAATTGAGCCTGGCACATTCACTGTATTTTTTTCTTTTTCTTTAACACCTGGATGCCAATTTTGTACACACTTCCCTGATGTGCCTTACATAATAGCTAAGCTATGGAAAAGAAAAACCACTGCTGCCACCCGTCTGTGTGTTCTAGCAATGTGCAGTGGCTCATGGTCCTCATAATCAGAAGGCATGCTGGGCTGCCACACAAGTGGGAGGCCAAAGAGGTTGGGAGGTCCAAGGCTTACAGTGGCGACTCATAGTTTAGCTTCTAAAAGAAGGATAATGATGCTTTACAATTAGGGCTATGTGTGCAACATACAATAGAGAATAAACCAATTATGGGGTTCTTCACTTCATTATAATTGACATAAGTATGGTTTAGAGCTTAAATTACTTGATAATTATACCTCCATTCTTTATCCCACCAGCTCCTCCATCTTTACTCCAATAAAATTCCGTGCTAGTTGCATAATGACATAAATCTCAGTATATTCTAGTTATTGGTTCTTTACCAACCACCCCTTCCCCAAGACTTGCCTCTGGGAGTACCTTAGGACAGGTTTTTTTTTTTTAATTTCATTTATTTAGTTCTCAGAATCTAAAACAGTCTTGCATATAATACATTCTGAATAAACATACATTAGCTAAAATTATTTAAATGTAAATTCTTAGCATGTTTTTTATTTTATTGAGATTAGTTGATAGACCAAAGTTTACAAACAGAGGAATCTGAATGCAAATAATCACTGTATCTTACAGCTATCTTCCCCATAGGCACAAGACAGAACAAAGTGGAAAATATTCGGTCTAATACAGAAATCTTCAATTTCTTCAGGTTGTGAAGGCTCCTTTGAAATTACTTATTTTCCATTATTTTTAGTTTGTAAAAATAATTTTACAATTTTAATCTTTATTCCCCATTGGCCAATTCAAGAAAATAGAAACTACTACTCAGAGGGGGGGAAAAAAAAAAGATTTCTGCTGGTTCTCACAATTGCATTCTTTCTTCCTGCCAGAGACATTTACATTTTGTGATGCTAAACCCATGGTTTTTTTTGTTTGTTTGTTTTAGTTTTCAATTTTCATATACCTTTTTCCTTTTCTCAAACTGCTTCTTAACCTATATACGTTATTAGTGGTATTAATTTTAAGAACATGCCATATCGTATAATATTGGGGCCAAACCACAAGAGGCATGTTTATTTTTTATTATTTATATATTTTATTATTATAATTTAGTGTTTGCTGATGCTACACTGAAGTACATTTTCTTCACTAGGTATGTTTGTCAAGTTAGATAGTAGACAAATGTTCTGCCAAAACATCTTTTTTCATGACAGTGTTTTCCCTAAAGGCTATAGTAGTCATGGAAAGATTAATTCAACGAAGACTCCTCCCAAGTTATTAACCTGTAAACATCAATTCCAAGTAGGGAAATTAAAGTATAGATACTCAGTACCTCCACACTGCATACCCCCCATAAGATATTTTCAATCATATTTTACTCAGTTCTGTATTAAAGAATATATTTGAGTACTATATATTGAAAAATTGAAGATAAAAATAGATTAAAGATACATTTTCTTCTCTCAAGGAGTTCACAGTCTACTAAATGCCAGAATTCAAAATACCATATTCCACAGTATGGTGCCTTGACACACTGAGTATTTTTTAGCTGAAAGGGACAGGAGGGCCTCAGAAGCAAGAAGATCTCTCTTACATTCTTCAGCCCTCCTGTCTCCTTTACATTTTACTCCTCTGAACCATGTCATAAAACCTGGGAAGTTCAATCTCTGACCTACCTTCCCTTAAAGAAGGTTATAAGACCCTCTTGTGACAGATGTACTATGTTATACCTGGAGGAAAGAACTGCTACATAGAGAGACCAAGAAGAATCTGGACAAACAGGCTTTGATGGATTCCTCCATTAAATCACACTGTACTTTCCAATTATGCTTCTTTCTCCACAGTTATCCACTTATTTCATCAGACTTAGCATAAAAATATACAGTTTTCCTTAGGTCTTTGGATCTTCATTTCTAAAGGCTTCCATGTCACATAAAACTTACATTAATAAATCTGTTATACTTTTCTCTTGCTAATCTGTCTTTTGTGATTGGGATGTCAGCTGTAAACCTTGCAATGGGTGAAGAGAGATATTACTTTTTTTGTCATACATAAGAAAGATAGACTAAGTAATAAAATATTATATGCTGTGCTGTAACGCAAGTCAAGTATTTAACACGTTGTTGGAGGACACATCTGGAAAGTCTTCCAAGATTAATGGACAAGTGAATTAAATCTTAAAGGTTTTATGGGATTTGACTAGCTATAAATGAGGGAAGAAATATTCGAAAGAAAGGAAGTTAAATGGTTTGCTAGGAAGGCCTGTGAGAACAGAACAAAACTGAGGAACAGCTGGATTCTGCAAAGATGGGTTGCAGCTGGATTAAGAGGGATGTTGCATGAAAGCTTGGACTTTAACCTGTACTCAAAGAAGATTTACCAAAGGATTAAGTAGGAAAGTGGCATGATGGAATTTATTTTATAACGATTGCAACAGATAAAGCAAGAAATAATGAGCCATAATGACATTCTAGTTTCAGGCAGTAAAAAGCCTAGTATTATGCCTAGTCCACAGTTGTTCAGTATATAACTGCTATGTAAATGAATAGTTGAAAGGTTGGGATAGGGAAGGGACATATGAAAAATATACAGAAATTAGAAATATGAAATTGACAAAACTTTAGGAGTATTTGGATATGGAGGCTGATCTCTAAGTTTCTTACTTGTATGACTATTAATCGAGGTGCACATCATTGAATAAAGCAAACTAGTAGAAGTAACAGATACACAGAAAGAGATGATTTTAGCATATTGCTTCTTGAATTTGAGGTATCTATTTAATGCAGGAAGTTGATTATATAGATCTCAAAAAGTAAGGACTGGATTCAAATTGCAGGTTTGGTAGACACATGCATTTGGGAAGCAAATGTTTGAAATTTTGGGTATGGATAACATTGCCCAGGGTGAGAGGGCAAAGAAAAGGGCTAAGTATAGAACTTTTAAACATAACTATAGTTAAATTGATAGAGAATGATATATGTATAAAGAGTCCCCGATTTTCCCTAGGAAGAGTAAGCAGATAACTTTGAGAAAAAAAAAAAATAGTGTCAAGATATAAGAAAAGAAGAGAATCTCAGGGATAGGAATTATTTAAAAATGCCATGTGCCTAAGAACATTCAGTTGAGACTAATTCAACTAGTCCCTATCATAGGATCTTGAAAAAGTAGAAATTTCTTGTTCATGAGACTAGATGAAAGAAAGAAAGAAAGAAAGAAAGAAAGAAAGAAAGAAAGAAAGAAAGAAAGAAAGAAAGAAAGAAAGAAAGAAAGAAAGAAAGAAAGAAGGAAAGAAAGAAAAGGGAGGGAGGGAGGGAGGGAGGGAGGGAGAGAAGGAGGGAAAGAAAGGGAGAGGGAGAGAAAGAAAGAGAAAGAAAGAAAGAAAAAGAAAGAAAGAAAAAGAAAGAGTTTGTTTATAAAGAAGCTCAGGTGTGAGAGGGTTAGTAAAGGGCAGACAATTTAGTTGTTCCACTTCTATTTAGGGTAGGAGATAAAATAGTGTGTTGAGATGAAGATTTTCCCAAGGAAGAGCAAGCAGATAATTTTGAGGGGAAAAAAGGGAAATAGTGTTGAGAAAATAAGAAAAGAAGAGAATCTGAGAGGGATGTCTCAGACAACTGGGAAACGTAAAGGAAGCTCTGTTTTGTTCTAAAGGACCAGATTCTATTGGAGATCAAGTAGAATGATATACAGATGACTCAAATGTATAAAAATAATTATGCCTCTTGAATGAGAAATGGCTCTTTTCTATAGGTACTGAAGTTTTTTAAAAGGCATATGAATATTCAGGTCTACCCAGAATTATGGTACAAAATTGACTTCTGGGATAAAATATACTGATTCAAAAGAGGCAAAGACATTTTCCAAATACAGACATACATCTTTTTATTAGATTTTGCTTCATAGAGCTTCACAGATATTTCAACTTTTACAAATTAAAAGTTTGTGGTAACCCTGTGTTAAAGAATTCTATCAGCACCATTTTCCAAGACTGTGCTCATTTCTTGCCTGTGTCACATTTTGCTAATTATTGAAATATTTCAGACTTTTCCATTATCTTTATATGTGTTATGGTGATCTGTAATCTGTGATCTTTGATGTTATTAACGTAATTGTTTTGGAGTGTCCATATGAGATAATGAACTTAATTGATACATGTTGAGTATATGTTGACTACTCCATCAAGTGGCCATTACCCATCGCTTTCTCTTTTTTCAGACCTACTTATTTCCTGAGGAACAATATGAAATTAAGCCAGTTAATAATCCTACAATGGCCTCTACATGTTCAAGTGAAAGGAAGAGTTCCAAATCTTTCACTTCAAATTAAAAGCTAGAAATAATTAAGCTTGGTGAGAAGGGCATGTCAAAAGCTGAGATAGATCTAAATTTAGGCCTTTTGCACAAAACAGTTGGCATGACTGTGAATGCAAAGGAAAAATTCTAGAAGGAAATTAAAAGTATTACTCCAATAAACACACAAAGGTTAAAAAAGCAAAACAGACTTTTTGCTGATATGAGGAAAGTTTTTGGGGTCTGGATAGAAGATTCAACTAACCATACAATTTCCTTAAGCAAACTTCTCATCCAGACCATGATCCTAAATCTCTTTAATTCTATGAAGGCTGAAAGAGGTGACAAAGCTGCAGTAGAAAAGTTTGAAGCTAGAAGAGATTGGTTCATGAGGTTGAAAGAAACATGTTGTCTAACAAAAACATACAAAGTGAAGCAGCAAGTGGTGATGTAGAAGTACATGTTATCCAGAAGATCTAGGTAAGATAATTGATGAAAATGACTACACTAACAACTCGTTCATTTTCAAGGTAAAATAGACAGGCTTGTATTGGAAGAAGTTGCCACTGAGAAATTAGATAAAGGGGAGAAGCCAATGTTTGAATTTAAAGCTTTGAAGGACAGGCTGCCTCTCTTGTTAGGGGTTAATGAAGTTGGTGACTTTAATTTAAAAGTAATTCTAATTTATTACTTCAAAGGTACTACTACCCTTAAGAATTATGCTGGCTGAGCATGGTGGTTCATGCTTGTAATCCCAGCACTTTGGGAGGCCGAGGCTGGTGGATCATCTGAGGTCAAGAGTTTGAGACCAGACCGGCCAACATGGCAAAATCCCGTCTCTACTAAAAATACAAAAATTTGCCGGGTGTGGTGGTGCGTGACTGTAATCCCAGCTACGAGGAAGGGTGAGGCAAGAGAATCGCTTGAACCTGGGTGGCGGAGGTTGCAATGACATGAGATCGTGCCACTGCACTCCAGTCTGAGTGACAGAGCGAGACTCCATTAAAACAAACAAACAAACAAACAAAAACATATATATGCCAAATTGACTCTGCCAGTGTTGTCTCAATGGAACAATAAAACTCGATGACAGCACCTGTGTTCACAGTGTGGTTTGTTGAATATTTTAAACTCAATGTTGAGATCTGCCGCTCACAAGAAAATAATTTTTTCAAAATATTATTGCTCATTGACAATGCACCTGGTCATTAAATAACTCTGATGGAGATATACAAAAATACTAATATTTTTATGCCTGCTAACATACGTCTATTCTATAGCTCATGAATCAAGGAATATTTTTTACTTTTATGCCTTATAGTTTAAGAAATAGATTTTGTATGGCTATAGCAGCCATACATAGTGATTCCTCCGATTGATCTGGGCAAAGTAAATTGGAAACATTTTGAAATGATTTAATCTTCTACATGCGACTAAGAACATTCATGATTCATTAGAAAAGGTAAAAATATCAACATTAATAGGAATTGGGAAGAACTTGATTTCAATCCTCCTGCATAACCTTGAGTAGTTTAAAACTTTAGTGGAGGAAATGACTGCAGGTGTGGTGAAAAATAGCAAGAAGAGTCAGGAGTTCAAGATCAGCCTGGCCAACATGGCTAAACCCATGTCTACTAAAAATATACAAAATAGCCAGGTGTGATGGCAGGCACCTGGAATCCCAGCTACTTAGGAGGCTGAGGCAGGAGAATCGCTTCAACCCGGGAGGCAGAGGTTGCAGTGAGCCAAGATCAAGCCATTGCTCTCCAGCCTGGGCAACAGAGCGAGAATCCATCTCAAAAACAAACAAACAACAACAACAAAATAAAAAACAAGAAAATAGCAAACAAACAAAAAAACTAGAATTAGAAATGGAACCTGAAGATCTGACCGAATTCCTCTGATTTCATAAACAAAACTAGAATGGATGAGGAGTTGCTTCTTATGAAAAACAGAAAGTGGTTTCTTAAGGTTTAATCTACACCTGGTGAAAATGCTATGACCATTGCAGAAATGACAACAAAGGATTGAGAATATTACACTAACTTGGTTGATAAAGCAGCAACAGAGTTTGAGAGGATTAACTTTAATTTTAAAGGAAATTATACTGTAAGTACGACAATATCAAACAGCACTGCATGCTACAGAGAAATCTTTCATGAAAGAAAGGGTCAATCAGTGCAACAAAAACAAATATTTCCTCTTTCATTTTAAGAAACTGCCACGGTCACTCTAACCTTCAGCAACCACCACCCTAATTAGTCAGTGGTCATCAGCATTGAGGCAATACTCTCCACACCAAAAAGTTTATGACTCACTGAAGGCTCAGATGATTGATAGCATTTTTTAGCAATAATATATTTTCAATTAAAGTATGATGCTGTTACACACTTAATAGAATATGGTATAGTATAAACATAACTTTTTTTTTTTTTTTTTTTTTTTGAGACAGAGTCTTGCTCTGTTGCCCAGGCTGGAGTGCAGTGGCCAGATCTCAACTCACTGCAAGCTCCGCCTCCCAGGTTCACGCCATTCTCCTGCCTCAGTCTCCCAAGTGGCTGGGACTACAGGCGCCCGCTACCTCACCTGGCTAGTTTTTTGTATTTTTTGGTAGAGACCGGGTTTCACCATGTTCGCCAGGATGGTCTCGATCTCCTGACCTCGTGATCCGCCCGTCTAGGCCTCCCAAAGTGCTGGGATTACAGGCTTGAGCCACCGCACCCGGCCAACTTTTATATCCACTGGGAAACAAAACACTTAAGTGATTTGCTTTATTGTTACTCACTTCATTCCAATAGTTTGGAATCAAACCTAAAATACCTCCAAGGTATGCCTATATAATGACATAAAGTATCACCTGCATTTACTTAGAAAACAACATGCCTTGAGATTATTAAGATAATACAATGTGGTTATGTCTCCATTATCCATGAGATCATGGTGCAATTTTTCCATATTTCTCATAGATGCCCCCTGGATTACCTACCACTTTGACAGCAATTTGATATATTTTAAATGGTTGACTGGATAGTCGAGATTAACATCTTGCTGTAAAATAAAATAATCAACATTGTGTAGGATCCAATAAAATAAAAACTTGGCTGACTAAAAATTAATTCATATTGCCTTAGCTGCTTACATCAGTTCACACTGCCTACCAAGGCCTGAGTGTAAATGAAAATTTAGAGACTGAAGACTGTAAGCATGTGTGAGAACTGTTAATAAATATGCACATAAGTATCTATAATTTGGCAAAATCCTAGGAAAAATAAGTGATATTTATTCACAACTCTCTCCCAAATCCAGAAACTGAAAGGATCAATATTTGAGCCATCCAAGTTCAAAAAGTTTTATGGAACATTCTACTAGCACATTATGTGCTCTGATGACTTGAGAGTGGTATTGAGTAAAATTAGAAAGATTTTAGAACTTCTCCTGTAAGTGGGTCAGGATAAATATGGCTTTTCATTTACATTGTAAAATGGGGTGGAAAAATCCAAATCATGAATAAATAAAATATCTGACTCCAAGTAGTAGAATGAAGTTTGTAGACTTTAATGTCTCCACTGATTGTGTAATTTTTCATATCTATCTCTCTTGTCTAATCAACTGGAGTCTCCATAAACATAAAAAAGGATTAAGATTTGTGATGTTCAATTGTTATGAGACAATCAGGAAATGGCCTTAGGGCAAGTTATAAATTAAGTATTATTCAAAAGTTGAAAATGGTACATGCAATTAAAAGAAGTTTAAAACCTATAGCTGAAATTGAAGCTGTTTGATAGTTTAAGAACTTTGTTTATAGAAGTATTTTCATGCAATCTCCTTTAACTATATATTGAAAATAAAAATGCTCAAAGAAAACAATGAAGAACTAAAAACTTACTTTTGTTTTTTCTTCTACTTTTGTATTTTCCCATGTATACCATAGAACTATATGGGAAATTAAATTGCAAATGAAATTCAAGACTTTATTAAAACTTTTAAAAAGTGATTTCTATTATATAAAATGAAATCTAGACATGCTTTTTTGCATATATCTCTTATCTCTTTCTCTCTACACATGCACAACAAGCACATATATGTCTCAGTTTATAATATTTAATTCCACAAAATCTATAGTGTATCTTGCATAGAAATGAGACTAAACTCCTGCATCTTTCCTTTACAAAATATAAATCATAAGCAGAAATAAGCACATTTAATTTAGTGTACTAAGATTAACCCTGTCTTTGTTAAAATTTAAAAAGACCACTTGTTATTGGGTCTGATTTTAAGAACAGAATTTAGGTCATGTGAGAGGTAATAAACACTAGACAATTAGTTGAAAAATTTACTTATTTATTCATAAATAAATAGACACATGATCACATTTCATCCTATAAAAGGGAAAGTCTGTGTGATATAGTGGGATCCTAGTCTGACATAAGGTAAATTCAAAGATGGGTTTAAAAGGTGTGAGTAGTGCTATGGGTTTGAATGTTATCTCCAAACCTCATTTTGAAATTTACTTGCAATTTCAAGTAAATGACAGTATTAAGAGGTGGTTAAATCACAAGGGCTGATAAGGTTTGGATGTGTGTCCCCTCCAAATCTCATGCTGATAGGTATTTGGGTCAGGGGGACAGATTTCTAATGAATGGCTTGGTGTCTTTCCTATAGTGATGAATTTTTATGACATCTAGTTGTTTAAAAGAGCCTGGCACCTCTGCCTCTCTCTCTCCCTTGCTCTCTCTCTTGCCATATGATATCCTGACTACCTCTCGGCCTTCCACCATGATTGGAAGCTTCCTGAGGCTGTGCTAGAAGCAGATGCTGGTCCACTTTTTAATAGTCTGCAGAATGGTAAGCCAAATAAACCTCTTTTCTTCATAAAGTACCCGGCCTTAGGTATTGCTTAACAGCAATGCTAACAGACTAACACAAAAGGTCTGCCTTCATGAATGAATTAAAGGAGCTATCATAAAAGTGGGTTACTTGTTGTATAGGAGTGGGTTTCTGATAAAAGGATACCATTTGGCCTCCATCCTCTTGTCTCTGTTTTATATGCTCTTTTGCCCATTCACTTTCCTAACAGAATTACAAAGCAGAAAGGTTCTCATGAGGTGCCAATATCATTCTTTTGGATTTCCTAGCTTCTAGAATTGTGAACCAAAAAACTTCTATTGCTTATAAATTTCTATCTGTGATAGTCTGTTACAGCAATACAAAAAAGACTAAGAGAAAATTCGATGTCAGAAGTGAAGATTCTGCTGTACCTGCAATATCTAAAAATATCTGAATATGTAGAAGTAGCTTTGGAACAGGGTAACGGGTAAAGGCTGGAATAATTTGGAGGAGCATACTAGAAAAAGTTCAGGTTTCTGTGAATGGAACAAGAACTACAGTAAAAGTCTGGAACTTTTTAGGCATTACTTAAATGCTCATGATCAGAATGTTGATAGAAATATAGCTGATAAAGGCCATTTTTATGAGATCTCAGATAGAAAGGAGGAACAAGGTATTGGAAACTGAAGTAAGGGGCATTTTTATTATATACTTTCAAAAACTAGGCAAAATTTTGTCTGTGTGTTGGCTGTTTATGGAATACAGAACTTGAGATAAATGAACTAAGAGTACTGAGAACAAGACTAACATCAAGCCTACAGAACTATAGAGCTACTAGCATTCAATGCCAGCCTGGGATTATTGCTGGCACAATACTCCAACACATGGGAGCTGCTGAGTGGACTGAGCCAAACAGAGCTCTAGAGCTGGGGTTGCCTGAAGCCTTGGGAATCCAGCCCTTGCCCCAGTGTGCCCAGGATATGAGACATTGAGTCATAGAAGATTAGTCTCCAGCTTTAACATTTCATTTTGTTTGCCTTACTGAGTTTCAGACCAGCTTGAGACCAGTGATCCTCTTTTTCTTGCCTATTTCTCTCTTTTGAAATGACAATGTCTATTCTATGCCTGTACCATCATTGTATTTTGGAAGCAAATAATTTGTTTTGATTTCACAACGTCACAGCTGGCGGAAATTTTCTTCAAGATTAATTGTGCCTTGATTCTCATTTATATGCAATTTAGATGAGTCCATTAGGCCGTTTTTGCATTGCTATAAAGAAATACCTGATATTAGGCAATTTGTAAAGAAAAGAGGTACAATTGACTGATGGTTCTGTAGGCTGTACAAGCAGCATGCCAGCATCTGCTCAGTTTTTTAGGAGGTCTTGGGGAGCTTTTACTTGTGAAAGGTGAGGTTGGAGTTTGCATGTCACATTGTGAAAGCAAGAGTAAAAAAACGCTGGGGGAGGAGCCATACACTTTTAGACAATCAGATCTCATGAGAACTCACTTACTCATCACCAATGGGGTGGTGCTAAGTCATTCATGAGGGATCTGCCTCCATGATCCAAAGACCTCCCACCAGGACCCACTTCCAACATTGGGGATTACAGTTTGACTTGAGATTTGATGTGGACATAGATACAAACCCTATCAATGAGACACTAGTCTTTGGACTTTGGAGCTGGTACTGAAATGAATTGAGACTTTGGGACTGTTGGAATGGAATTAACATATTTTGTATGTGACATATACATGAGTTTTGAGGGCCAGGGGAAGACTACTTTGGTTTGAATTTGCCCTCCAAAACTTAAATTGAAATGCAATTGCTTATTTCCTTCCCAGTCCCTAAAACCATGAGACAAAAGTCTACTCTTTATAAATTACCCAGTCTGTGATATTCTATTATAGCAATCTAAAATGAACTAAGAAAGGTAGGGTTAAGGGAAACCAAAAAGAAATGAGAAAATGTGCTTGGCCTAGTTAAAATGAGAGCTTTTTTCATCCCTATACTTTTAGTGGCAAGGGAGGAAATAATTGCAGGATTTGTGGTTTTAACCATAAGTAGACATCATGGACTTTAACAGAGGGATGTAGCCACTGCTAACTTGAAGCCCAACAGAGATGGAGCTGAAGAAAAAATATTTCATGTTTACTCTCCTTCTACCCTCCAATCTTCCACCAATACCTTCTGTAGGTTTAACCCAACTTGGGGTTAGATAGCAAACTGGCTGGTTAATACAATTCATTAGGATGAGTTTCTGGGCAACAGAGCATAATTAAATATAAGTAGATCTCAAGATGCAAATGAGAAAATCCAGCCCTGGAATGGACTGAGATTATGTTGGTCCCTTTTTCTTTTCCCTGTGTATGGAAATGCACTGGCCTTTTGAAAATTTGCAGACAAATTCCTCTTGATTAAAACTTACCATAATCCAGTGACCTAAAATAGTTCAATTTCTCCCAATATAATATGAATTTTAACCAGTAATTTCCTGAAAAATATTAGCAAAATATGTATTAAAATATTACAAAGTCGATAAGAAGATGAATTCATATTGACAGTGTACTTTAAAGACAGCATGTTCCTTGTTAAATTTATTTTTGTCCTCATTGGTTAAACCAGGTAGAAATAAAATAGAAGACTTAGAAAGTATTAGAATGTTTTAGCATCAGATTCATTACCAACCAAGGACCACACCTTATAGTTAAGTTTCCTATGTAATTTAATGTCTAATGAACTTTTAATTTGGTAGAAAGGGTAAATGGCTAAAATGTAAATAATTCCATCAACTATTTGATTTTTTTCTATATAAAAGCAGCAATTATTTGAAAGACAAGTGTGTCTATTTTTCCATATGTCATGAGATTTTCTCCCTAAATGGTCCATGAAATGTGAAATTAACATGAAGAACATGGCATCTCCTGACAAAAATGCCTAAATTAAACAGTATGATAGATAAATGAACACAGGATTTAGAGGGAAAAGACTTCAGTTCAGGTCCAGTCTCTGTATATAAATTTGGAGGTGATCTTGGGCAAATTTTTTTACAGGCTATAATCACTTCATTTGTAAAACAAGTATATTGGTCTAGGTTGATGATGTTATCAGTCATGTTTCCACCAGATATATAGACTATATAAGTTCAACTAGTATATATACTTGAATATACACATAATATAATATTATAACAATATATACATAATATAACACTATTATATATTATATTATATTATTATACATATATAGATAGATAGATAGATAAAGGGATTTATTACAAGGAATTTACATGATTCTGGAGGCTAACTAGGCAGGTCTGAAATATGTAGGGAAGGCCATGAAGAAGGGCAAGCTGGAATTCTCAGGCATAAATCGAAGCTTCAGTTCACAGCCAGAATTTCTTCTACAGAGTGACCTCACCTCTTAAAACATTTCTCTTAAGCCATTATCTTAAAATCTTTCAAGTGATAAAATCAGATCTACCAAGATTACTTAGGAATATCTCCTTTCTTTAAATTCAACTGATTATAGATGTTAATTACATTTACAAAATATCTTCAAAGCAACACTTAGATTAGTGTGTGCTTAAATAACTAGGGACTATAACCTAGCTATATTAGCATATAATATTTACCATCAGAATCAAAACTTCTTGATTTCATGGTTTAGTAAACCCTTTTCAAAAGCAAAGGGTGATATAGTTTGGATATTTGTCCCTGCCCAAATCTCATATTGAAATATAATCATGGGGGCAAATCCCTCATGACTTGGTGGTATCTTTGCAGTAGTGAATGAGTTCTCATGAGATTCAGTTATTTGAAATGTGTGGCACCTCTGTCCTCACAGTCTTTTTCTGTTGCCCCTGCTTTCACCATGTGACATGTCTGCTCCCCCTTCCCTTCTGCCATGATTGTAAGCTTCCTGAAGCCTCCCTAGAAGCCAAGCAGATGCCAGCACCATGCTTCCTATAAAGCCTGTGGAACCATGAGCGAATTAAAACTCTTTTCTGTATAAATAACCCAGTCTTGGGTATTTCTTTATAGCAATGCAAGAACGGCCTAATAGAGAGGAGAGTGACTTTGGTAGATTGTTCTCCTTTTACCTTTGCAATATGAATCTATCTTATCTGGTAAAAGATTATGTATTTATGCATTAATATAATACATACGTGTTAACCAATTATTAATAGGAAATAATTGTTTAAGTAGAACATAATTAGTCTTGACAAAAAAAGAACTGTTCTTATTTTTCTCATTTTACTAAAATTGTCATGAAACAACTCTAGTTGTGGATTTTGGAAACCACTGAAGAATATCGTTCCTACTGTCCCTTTCAGCTCTGAATTTCTCTGAATCTATGGAACCAATCAAATGACAAATGCTTGCTATATATATGGAGTTCTAAATGTTAACACAGACCAGTTTAAAATAGGTGGTGTTTTGGTAACATCGTCACAGTGTGCTTATTAGCAGGTGTTTTAGAGTCAATCGCTAGAGTAATCTTGGGCAAATGAACTCATCTCTCTTTGTCTAAGACATTTATTACAAAATGAAAGCAATAGTGCTTACTTTTTTGGATTGTTCAGATGTTAAAAATATAAAGTGTTTAGCACATGTAGTTCATTGGAGGTGTTTTATACATACTGGTTATTTTTGTTATTACTATTATTTCTTTTTGTTATACCTTTCAATTAGTTTTAGATGATCATCTTCTGGCCTTTTACGTAGCAAGTACAACTTCTCATACCCAAGAAAAACATAAAATAAGTTCTGCCTAAGCAAATTGAGTTTCTACTACATTGTCTAAATTGTAGATATCATGCTAACATTTTTTAAGCAGTTAATCCTGTCCACAACCCTTTCAGAAAGCATTGTTATCTATATTTTATAGATCAGAACACTGAGGGGCAAACATTCTAAATAACTTGTTCAATATTGTGAAGCTCAATATGTAAAAAAAAAAAAACAAATCATTATTTCAACTCGTATTCTATTCAAAATACTTTGTTATTTCTCTACATATTTCTGATTCTTAATGGATTTGTCTAGTTTAGCTATAATAATGAATTCCTTGATAACCCATCATAGTTCTTTCTCCCCTCTTCTCCTCATAACTTTTAATGGGGTAATGGATGTCAGTGAGGTTGCAGCTCCTGCTGGGTAAATTCAGCTGAAGAGGGGCACTGATATAATAGGAAAGCATTCCCAAACTCCAATAAAAAAACAAAGTTTAACTGCCTTTCAGTATTTCCTCCATACATTTTTTTAACTTGCTTAATATTTTCTTCTTTCATGTACTTCTTATCATTGGGTTATCATACCTTCGGTGGTACACAGAAGTGTGCCAGATACGAGAGATGTTACATATCCTGATACTGAAAATTCAGAGAAATGGAAAACACACGGTCTTTGATTTAGTAGACATTCCCATTAAAACAAAAACTAGAATATAATACAGCAGCTATTCACTTGGGAAGGCTATTACTTCAAATACCATAACAACATGCATTACTATAAATACAATTTTTCTTTCTTCACATACATATCTTTTTTTTTTATTATACTTCACGTTCTAGGGTACATGTGCACAACATGCAGGTTTGTTACATATGTATACAGGTGCCATGTTGGTGTGCTGCACCCATTAACACGTCATTTACATTAGGTATATCTCCTAATGCTATCCCTGCCCCCTCACCCCATCCCACAACAGGCTCTGGTGTATGATGTTCCCCTTCCTGTATCCAAGTGATCTCATTGTTCAATTCCCACCTATGAGTGAGAACATGTGGTGTTTGGTTTTCTGTTCTTGTGATAGTTTGCTGAGAATGATGGCTTCCAGCTGCATCCATGTCCCTACAAAGGACATGAACTCATCCTTTTTTTTTATGGCTGCATAGTATTCCATGGTATATATGTGGCACATTTTCTTAATCCAGTCTGTCATTGATGGACATTTGGGTTGATTCCAAGTCTTTGCTATTGTAAATAGTGCTGCAATAAACATACCGTGTGCACGTGTCTGTATAGTAGCATGATTTATAATCCTTTGGGTATATACCCAGTAATGGGATGGCTGGGTCATATGGTATTTCTAATTCTAGATCCTTGAGGAATCGCCACACTGTCTCCCACAATGGTTGAACTAGTTTACAGTCCCATCAACAGTGAAAAAGTGTTCCTATTTCTCCACATCCTCTCCAGCACCTGTTGTTTCCTGACTTTTTAATAGTTGCCATTCTAACTCGTGTGGGATGGTATCTCATTGTGGTATTGATTTGCATTTCTCTGATGGCTAGTGATGATGAGCATTTTTTCATGTGTCTGTTGGCTGCATAAATGTCTTCTTTTGAGAAGTGTCTGTTCATATCCTTTGCCCACTTTTTGATGGGGTTGTTTTTTTCTTGTAAATTTGTTTGAGTTCTTTGTAGGTTGTTGATATTAGCCCTTTGTCAGATAGGTAGATTGCAAAAATTTTCTCCCAAAAAAAGAGAATTTTAGACCAATATCCCTGATGAACATCGATGCAAAAATCCTCAATAAAATATTGGCAAACCTAATCCAGCAGCACATTAAAAAGCTTATCCACCATGATCAAGCTGGCTTCATCCCTGGGATGCAAGGCTGGTTCAACATATGCAAATCAATAAATGTAATCCAGCATACAAACAGAACCAAAGACAAAACCCACATGATTATCTCAACAGATGCAGAAAAAGTCTTTGACAAAATTCAATAGCCCTTCATCCTAAAAACTCTCAATAAATTCGGTATTGATGGAACGTACCTCAAAATAATAAGAGCTATTTATGACAAACCCACAACCAATATCATACTGAATGGGCAAAAAACTGGAAGCATTCCCCTTAAAAACTGGAACAAGATGGGGTGCCCTCTCTCACCACTCCTATTCAACATGGTGTTGGAAGTTCTGGCTAGGGCAATCAGGCAAGAGAAAGAAATAAAGGGTATTGAGTTAGGAAAAGAAGAAGTCAGATTTTCCCTGTTTGCAGATGACATGATTGTCTATTTAGAAAATCCCATCATCTCACCCCAAAATCTCCTCAAGCTGATAAGCAACTTCAGCAAAGTCTCAGGATACAAAATCAATGTGCAAAAATCACAAGCATTCTTATACACCAATAACAGACAGAGAGCCAAATCATGAATTAACTCTCATTTACAATTGCTTCAAAGAGAATAAAATATCTAGGAATTCAACTTACAAGGGATGTGGAGGACCTCTTCAAGGAGAACTACAAACCACTACTCAATGAAATAAAAGAGGACACAAACAAATGGAAGAACATTCCATGCTCATGGATAGGAATAATCAATATCGTGAAAATGGCCATACTGCCCAAGGTAATTTATAGATTCAATGCCATCCCTATTAAGCTACCAATGACTTTCTTCACAGAATTGGAGAAAACTACTTTAAAGTTCATATGGAACCACAAAAGAGCCCTCATTGCCAAGACAATCCTAAGTCAAAAGAACAAAGCTGGAGGCATCACGCTACCTGACTTCAAACTATACTACAAGGCTACAGTAACCAAAACAGCATGGTACTGGTACCAAAACAGAGATATAGACCAATGGAACAAAACAGAGCCCTCAGAAATAATACCACACATCTACAACCATCTGATCTTTGACAAACCTGACAAAAACAAGAAATGAGGAAAGGATTCCCTGTGTAATAAATGGTGCTGGGAAAACTGGCTAGCCATAAGTAGAAAGCTGAAACTGGATCCCTTCCTTACTCCTTATACAAAAATTAATTCAAGATGGATTAGAGACTTAAATGTTAGACCTAAAACCATAAAAAACCTAGAAGAAAACCTAGGCAATACCACTCAGGACATAGGCATGGGCAAGGACTTCATGTCTATAAATATAATTAATAAACTCAATTCCTTTGTAGTTTGGAAGTACATTTAAAAAACAAAAACAAAAACACTCTGTGGTCTTTTGCATTGGATTACATTTTAAGAGGGCATTTTGATCTCTGTGAAATATTCACCTGATGTCTGTGACACATTTTCCAACCCAATCTTTTGCTCAGCAACACAAATGAGTTAATTTTCAAAAGTTAACCAAGTACATTGAAGTTGGAAGGCAAGTTTGAGTCATGTTTTCCACTTTTGGGTTGATAAGTCAACTTAAGGCATTGATCTTGACAAATAATAGTAAAAACTTTTCAAAAAACATTATTCAAATAATAAAATATTTCTTTTAACTTGAAATTGTTCCTTAAAAATACAAAAGAATATAAAATCACTTTACTTGCAGAAGTAATCTTATTCTACTTCCTTAAGTTGCAAATCATGCACTGTTTCACCTAATAGTTTTCTATTTTGCTAAATTTCAAAAGTGGGTCAAAAATTTTAGATGTTGCCTTTTTGATTTTGCACTGTGTTAAGCATGTTAGGACAGAAGAATGAGCGGACTTTGAGTATTCATCTGGCCAAAGTGTTCCAAACAGCACTCTGAAGAATGGTAATATCAGACTGCCTACATCAGAATTACCGAACTGAACTTGTTAAAAATAGATTCCAGGGGCCAGTAGCGGTGGCTCACGCCTGTAATCCCAGCAGTTTGGGAGGCTGAGGCAGGCAGATCTCCTGAGGTCGGGAGTTCAAGACCATCCTGACCAACATGAAGAAAACCCGTCTCTACTAAAATTACAAAAAAAATTAGTCGGGCATAGTGGTGCATGCCTGTAGTCAGTCCCGTCTAATCAGGAGGTTGAGGCAGGAGACTCGCTTGAACCAGGGAGGCAGAGGTTGCGGTGAGCCGAGGTTGTGCCATTGCACTCCAGCCTGGGCCACAAAAGTGAAACTCTGTCTCAAAAAAAAATAGTTTCTAGGGACAAATTCCATTACAAATTCCTGTTCTACTGAGACAAAATCTCCCAGAGTAGTACCTGAAGATCCCTGTATTAAATAAATCCTGAGAACAATTCTCATGCCCACCCATGGTCAGTAGCCATGGTCAGTAATATATCAAGTCCATTTCTTTCCTAAATATAGGGTATAGAAATTATTCCACAAAGAGGAGACATAATTCTTGTTTTGGAAGTAATATATTTCTCCCATTTTTCAATAGCCCTTCTAATATTTCACAACTTTTGGCTTTTACTTATTTTTATGTTTTTTAAACAGAATAATTTTTTATAGTTCTCTTCTAGTGTACACATTATGTACAGGGAAAGAGAGGAGCTTATATGAATACATATACAGTTATCTCATAATATTGCTGATAGAGAAAATACTGATTACCTACACACACCTTAATTATTTCTCTTCTTTTCCTAAAATCTCCTTTTACTTGGAATACTTCCTCTTCTTTCCACTCCCCTTTTCCTTCTGTCCCAGTCTTCTTAACCATAGCTCTTCACATTGCAACCCATACATATTTTAGAATAGTTTTATTACTTTCTCATGCTTGAGGGTTTTATTTATATATTATATGCAATCATTGTAATCAACTTTATAATTTCCTCTAACTTTGAATACATTTCTAGCTTACTGAACTAAAATGTACAAATAAAATGCACATATTTATATATATAGTTAGCTGAATTGTAACAACTACATATATCCAAGTAACAACTATCCAAAAACAACAAAAAAAGAAAATAGAAAATTTCTATCAATGCAGAAAATATACTTGTGCCCTTTTGTTGGCAATGCCTCCACCCAGAGGTAATGACTGTTTTTATTTATGTCAACACAGTTTAGATTTACCAGTTTTATGATTTCATGTAGAAGAAATATAAAAAGATTTTTATAACTCTAGATTTTTTCATTTAATATATTTAATATTTTATATTCCTTTATATTGCTTGTCATTTGAATACAAGTGTTTTGGTAGACATATGTTTTCAATTATGTAAGGTAAATTTCTTGTTCATTAAATAAGTGCACATTTAATTTGATCGAAAAACTACCTATTGGGTACTATGCTTGTTACTTGGGTGATGAAATAATCTGTCCACCAAATGCCTATGACACACAACTTACCTACATAACAAAACTGTATGTGTACACCTGAACCTAATTTTAAAAAAGTGCAGAAGAATTTATCAAAGTGGTTGTAATATTTTATACACCAAAAATATGATAATCTGAATTACTTCATATTCTTGATAATATTTGCTATTGTCAGATTTTTGTGTTTAGTTTTCTTGTCTTTCTACTGATAGTGTAGTCATACCTGAAAGTTAGTTAGCATGTATTTCATTGATGACTGTTGACAAGGAGCATCTTTTCCTGTGCTTATTAGCCACACACACACACACACACATATATATATGTTAAAAATATATATTATATATAATATATAGTCTATATATTCTTTAATGTTGTGCTTTTCAAGCATTTTAATTAATTTGTACTTCTGTATAAATTCTGGATAAATCCTTTGTTAGAAAATATTGTGAATATTATCTTCCAATATATGGTTTGTCTTCTCACGTTCTTACACTGACTTTTGAAAAACAGAAGATTTTAACCTTAATAAATTCCAATTAATTCATTTTTTTAGCTGATAGGATTTTTATGACCTACATGAAAATTTTTTATCTTCCCCATGAAATGTCTTCTATTACAAATTTAATATCTTTAGTAAATACATAGCTATTTAGATATTTTATTTCTTCTTGTCTTACATTTGGAGTTATGTTTTTTAAAATATTGTGCTATTTAATTACAAAGTTGATGGCATAAAGCCATTGATAATATTTTCTTATCTTTTTGATGTCATTAGGATCCATAGTGTTATCTTAGCAAATATTATTGATACTAGTAATGTGTTTCCTTTCACTCATTCATTCTCTTTTCAATTGTTCATGATTAGATTTTCTAATCAATAAAATCAATTCTATTACCCTTGAAAGAGCAACTCCTTTTAAGAGTTGGGATCTCCCCTCTATCACAAAGACTGGAATGTGGTAGTATGATATAGCTCACTACTGCCTCCAACTTCTGGGCTCAAGCTATCTTCCTCTCTTAGCTTCGTGAGTAGCTGGCTTATATGATTTAGATCTGAGTCCCTGCCCAAATCTCATATTGAATTGTAACACCCAGTGTTGGTGGTAGAGGCTGGTAGGAGGTGATTAGCTCATGGGGATAGGTTTCTCACGAATGGTTTAGACCAACCCCTTGATGCTGTGGTTGTGATAGTGAGTTCTTGTGATACTTGATTGTTTAAAACTGTGTAGCACCTTCCCCATCTCTGTTTCTTGTTCCTACTCTGGCCATGTGAAGTGCCTGCTTCCCCTTCCTCCATTATTGTAAGTTTCCTGAGGCCTCCCCAGAAGCCTAGCAGATGCCAACATCATGTATCCTATACAGCCTGTGGAACCATAAGCCAATTAAACATCTTTTTCTTATTAATTACCCTGTCTTGGGTATTTCTTCATAGCAATGCAAGAACAGGCTAATACACTGGGACTACAGGCATGTGCCACTGCACTTGACTATTTTTGTTACTTTTTTTGTAGAGATGGCATCTTGTTATGTTGCCCAGGTTGTTCTTGAACTCCTGGAATCAAAAGATCCTCCTGCCTCAGCCTCCCAAAGTGCTGGGATATATAGGAGTAAGCCACTGCAACCAGCCAGCAAACTTTTGGCCTTATTGATTTCTTCTATTATTTGTAATATATAGCCCATTGATCTGTAATTGTTCTATTTATTATTACTTTTCTTCTACGTTCTCTCTGTTTTATTTACTAATTTTTTTAGCTTGATATGAAAGTGTAGATAATTGATGTTGAATCTCTGTTTTAAGCATATAATCTTATACATATCTCCTCTAAACACAGCTTTATCTGCACCCCACAAATGTGTTGTAATTTCATTAATGTTCAGGCCAAATTAGGTTGCAATTTCTCTTGTGTTTTGTTTTTTATCCCATAGATGATTTAAAATTGCATGGTTTCCAAATGTTTTGACATTTTCTAGATTTATTTTGGTTATTTAGTTCTAATTTACATCTAAGATGCTCATAAAAGACACTTTGTGTGACTTAAAGACTTAACAATTAATTGAGTCCTGTTCTATGAGAAAATACATTATCTATCTTGGTAAATATATCACGGTTACTGGAAAAAAATGTGTATTCTGGAATTTTTTATATGTGTTGGTCTTTAAATGTCAATTAATTCAAATTGCTTAAAGGTTGTTCAAATTTTCTATATAATTACTGATTTTTTTTCCATCAATCAATGAGAGAGAATTAACAAAATCTACAATTTGTGAATCTCTATTTCTCTACGTGAACCTGACAATCTTTATTTCATTCACTTTGAAGTACCAATAAATCACATATTCATTTAGAATTATTATATTTTAATAACTTAACACTTGCATTAATATACAACCAACTTCATTATCTCTGCATAAAGAATCTACTTTGGAGTCTTTTTTCTGACATTAGTGTAGTCATTTCAGCTATCCAATGATGACTTTTGCATGATATTTTGGTTTTCATCCTGTTATTAATAAAAAGATTGTTTTTAGATGTTACTTGCATTCCTTATAAACAATATTAAGTCAGATATTTCTATTTAATCTAGTCAGTCTCTGACTTTTAAATGGTCAATATGGTTGAATTTATGTCCATTATTTTGCAGTTTTCTATTTGTCCCTACTGTCTATTTATCTTTTCTTCCTTTTCTTTTTTTTCTTGGTAAAGTCAATAACTTACTGTTTTAGTCTAACTCACATTTTGACTTTAAATTTACATCTCTATAGTTTTAAGTAGTTTCTCTAGAGATTTTCTGTGATATAACTTATTGCATACTGTCTTGATTTCATGTAATTTTACATAATATGTAACAAACTGGTTACTCTATAATTACATATCTAGCTATACCCACACTTTGTGCTACTGTTATGTACTTCACACCTACATACCTTACATACTTCACATTTATTTGTTATGACTCTTGCTTTAAGTAATTTAAAGTTTTTAAAGATAGAAAACTTGTCTAATATATTTATCCATATATTTAACATTTCAAGTACTATTCCTTTTTTTCTGGGGAATTTACTTTCCATATGGTGTCATTTTCCTTCAGCCAATAGAGTATTCTTCTGTTTTTGTTCTGGGGTGTGTGTGTGTGTGTGTGTGTGTGTGTGTGTGCATTTGTGCATGTTTGTGTGTGTTTGATAGTACAGGTCTGCTTGTGAAAAATTCTTTCAGCTCTCAGTCTATCCAAAAATGTCCTTATTTTGTATGTATTTTGAAGAAAAAAATTACAGGATATAGAGTTCTACATGAAAATAATTCTTTCAACACTTTAAAGTTGTTACGCCATTTTCTTCTGGCTTTCATTACTGATGGAAATTCAGCTTTCAACAATATTAACGTTTTATCATACATTTTTTTTTCTCCTCTTGCTTTTAATGGTTTTCTCTTCTAAAATTTGATTATGATATTCCAAGGTAAAATCTGTTTTGAACTTCTATGGTGTTTGCTGAACTTCTTGGATATGCAATCTCCCCTTTTTGATCATACCTGGGAATTTTTTAGCCAGTATTTATTCAAAAACTTATTACACTAATCTTCTCTTTTGATATTTCAAATATGTATTTATTAACTCATTTGATAGTGTCTCACCAACCAATAAGCTTTCTTGATTTTCCCCCTCTAGATTTATTTTTACCTGTTTCCTGGTTCACTGATATGCTCACCTACTGTTTATAATTTGCTACTCTTTTTTTAGATTTTGCATTTTCTTCATTTCTAATATTTCCTTACAGGTAATGTTTATAATTTTTAGCTTTGTAAATTTATAGTTTTATAGTTGTTATAATTTCCAAATACTTTCTGAAAACTTTACTTTCATTTATCTTTTTATACAGATTCTTTCATATATTTATTATAGTTATTCTAAAGCACATGTCTGCTCATTACAACATCTAGATTGTTAGTACATCTACTTCGCTTTCATAAATTTTCTCTTGACAATGAATCAAACTTTTTCTGTTTTTTTTTAATCCTATATTTATTGTATTCCAGAAATAATGGATGACACATTGTATAGACCTCCCGTATTTTCTTATCTTCCCCTAAAGAATGTTAAGTATTGTTGTATTAAGCAGTTGAATTACTGATAAGTCACTTTCAACCATTCATAATTTAGTTCTATGTTTGTTAGGGTAAGTCTACTTTGCTTTTGCTGTTAATTTTAAGATGAACGTATTAGTTTTGGCTTTGTGCCTAATGTCTTCCTAGAATTTACTCAAAAGGTTGGCTTTTTCTTGGTGGGGGTGGGGGCATTTTAGTGGAAAGTCTAATACACTTTGAAGTCCTGCTAATTTTATGGGACTTGAACTCCAAACTCTTTTATCCCTGTAGTAGACAGCAGCTGTAATCTATGCTCACTTATTTCAGTCTTTTAGTTATTGTCTCTTTCTAATATGCTTATAATCTCAGCTGCACATGCCTAAGTGTCAGCTAATGATTTAAAGAGAGCTTATTTTCATTTTGAGGCCTTTCCTTCTGGAAGATTCTTCCTACATATATTGCCCTGAAATTGCCAGCTTTTCTGGTTTTTATATTTCTGTCGTTTGACTTCTAAGGCCACAAACACTACAACCCTCTGCTTGAATTCTGGCTGCCTCATGTTATATCTTGAGGTGCTGCCCTTGGGGGGAAGCTATATACAGATTGATTTCATCAATGTGGTTTTCTTTCAAAGGACGCATTCCTTCTAGATTCTTTCTGCTTTAGTCACTTACCTGTGCCTTCACACAGTTTGTTTTTAATACTTTTCCCAGGATTTATGTGTTATGACTGGGGGGGGTTAATTCAATTAAACTATTCTGTCATCACCAAAACCAAATCAGAATCACCTTCTTCATGTTGTCTAGTTGTGTCTCTTTTGTCTTCGTTTGTGTGTGCATGTATGTGTGTATTAACTTCTGTTTCTTTCCTCTCCCTGACTCGCTTTCTCTCTCTCAATAATAGTTGCTGAATTCATGTATACAGAAGGACTTTTGTTGTCATTTTCAAAAAACTCTCTTAGAAACCAAAAGATATGGAGCAGCATAAGATCTATTTCCTGTTATTAGATTTTTTAATTTATATAATCATACCACAAGTCTCTTGTGTGACTACTATATAGAGAATTATGCTAAGTAATAGAAATATTAAAGAGATACAAATGTAAATGAATAAATCAAAATTTCACAGAGTAATATATTAAATATCTGAATTCATATATGATTTCAAACATCATTTGAATGTGTAATATGTTATTTAATGTACAATGACTTTTTGTATAACCAAGATGTCTCTATTTTATAACTATGACTTATACTTGTTACTCCTTTTACTCTCTAAGAAATATTTACAAAATCAGTTTCCAGGGCCCTACCCTGTAAGATTTTAGACTATGATAATATTTGTTTATTAAGCTCCCTGAGAGATTCTGATGTATAATTAGATTGGTGAATCACTTTTCTGATTATATATACATATCAATATACTTTTGCCCCAAAACCTAAGAAAATTTTATTACCCAAGTATTGTAATCAAATAAACATATTCTATTTTCATCTTTCATGTGTGTGTTGGAAAATATCTCCACACTTGAGCTAACAGTCTGATATCCCTAGCTCTAATATTTTGCAAAGTTATATGCCACAGTAATGGCTTAAAATTATTCTAGGCCGGGCACGGTGGCTCAAGCCTGTAATCCCAGCACTTTGGGAGGCCGAGACGGGCAGATCACAAGGTCAGGAGATCGAGACCATCTAGGCTAACACGGTGAAACCCCGTCTCTACTAAAAAAAAAAAAAAAATACAAAAAACTAGCCGGGCAAGGTGGCGGGCGCCTGTAGTCCCAGCTACTCGGGAGGCTGAGGCAGGAGAATGGCGTAAACCCGGGAGGTAGAGCTTGCAGTGAGCTGAGATCTGGCCAATGCACTCCAGCCTGGGCAATAGAGCAAGACTCCGTCTCAAAAAAAAAAAAAAAAAAAAAAATTATTCTAAAAGACTCAATAGAGGAAAAGTGGATGAAAAAATAATGTTCATAAATTAAAAGTGTTTTTGTTTTCACTATTTTGGTCTATACCATGGTGGGAAAAATCTCTTGCCTACCTATCTGTATATTTCATTGCTAGAATCAAAATGATGTTAAAATAACTATTATCAAAGGAAACCAAAATATTACTCTCTAAAATACTGGAGATTGTTTAGCTAAAAAGAAAGACTAAAATGCAGACACACACTCTGACACGCTTCTCTGTCTTTCCCACCTAAATGTAAGTCCATTTACAACACTTGCTGATGAGCTCAGAAACAGAGCTCAGAGACAATGGCACCAGAGGATCTAAGAACAGACTTTAGTCTTCCCCTAAATTTACCTTCACACATTTTCTTGCCATTGAAAAGCCTCAAGATACTCTCTTCTTTGCCACTATATACGAGTTACGACTCTTTACTAAACCACTACTTAAACAAGGCCCCTAACTACTGCCTTAAGAAAAAAATACTTTTAAGCTGAGGCTTCTCCCACATGACCGGTACAGCACACATTAATGAACTTCTGGGGTGTTGCTGTTATTGTTGGTAATCTGACTTTTGTTTTCAGGAAAGTGTTTCAACTAAAATCCTAAAAGGAAAGAAAAAATATTTTTTCTTCTCTACAGTTTGGTGACCCATATGGCACTAACAGGTTCACTTTACTCACCCTGAGACACATAGATGGAATCGAACTGGGAGAAGCCTGCAGAGAAAGGCAAAATTTCTCACCAAAGTAAGCTTCTCGAGGCTTCTATCTGTGGTACCTGGTCAAGAAAGGAAGGTAAAAAGTGTTTCTTGTCTCTTTCTTTCTAGTTTCTGATTGGCGAAAAAACATTTATAATAATTATCTGTTTGGGGTACCTATTTCGTTATTGATTTTTAGTTTTCCAAGGGTCTTTGTTTTCCTGGTCTCTCTCTCTTTTTCATGGTTTGTCATGAGGAATAAAATCATAATAAGGTTCTATTTTCATTTTGTTTTGTTTCTTGAGAAACTTGGCTTGGTAATAAGTGAATTAATTCTCTGATTTCTACCACCCTGGAGGACATAAATTGTCAGGTTCATGTCAGTTAGCCAGCTGGGAGGCCAGCTGGGAGTCTGAAATGTCTGTTTGTCCAAATGCACCAACTCCCAGAAATATGCTTTAATTGTCTCAACCTTCATTGCCTTGTTAATAATGAGGGTCTTTACTTAGGGCCCCTAAGCTACTGCCTTAAAAGGAAAATACTTTTAAACTGAGGCCTATCCTGTATGATGTATTTAAAATTCTTTTAAACTGAGGCCTATCCTGTATAGCACACAATTATAGCTTTTATTTATTTTTATTTTTATTTTAAAATTAACCTGCCTTTTGTTTTCAGGAGGATATCTTAAGTGTAAACCAAAAAGGGAAAAAATATGTTTCCTTTCCTACAATATTTGAGGTGAATGTTTTATCTAGATTTTCAGCATTTTATAAATAAACTAGACGATGATCATGGCAGGTATTGCTTTTCCTGAACTCATTCTGCCAAAATTGACATCTTCTCCTGGGACTTAGAGAAAGAGGTGTTGTTTGATTGATTGCTGGCCAAAGAACTTTGAAGTGAGAGCCTGGTAGTGGGTAAAGAAATTATATTAGACAAATTGTGATAGGAGTCTCAAAAAAAGAATGCAGAAATGCACATCTGAATATAATAGGTACTGTACAAAAATAATTAAATAAGACCCCTTTCTTAACAGAAGCTAATCAAGAATTTAGCCATATTCTGGAATTTCATTTACTTCCTGCAAAAGTGCCACAGTCATATTGATGTCCCCTCTGTGGGGTTCAATTATAAAGATGTACACATAAAGGATTTTGAATGATGAATATAGGATGAAGCTGTCAAATATTACTATTTTTCAAATTGTGTTGATTTGGTGTATCTTAAGAAACAGATTACCTAATGCTAGGTAATATGCAAGTTTTCTCTAACCATCTTTTTTTTTTTTTCTTTTCAGAGAAATTTCAAGAATGTTAGAATTCTAATGATAGATTCAATGAAAAAATAGGCTAGTAGATCTCAGCTATGGCCTCGGTCATGAAGTTTCTAGTATTAAGTTGGAAGTTTCAAGTCTCTCTCTGTAAAGAAATAAACACTCTGAGACAGCTGGTCCTTTATAGTGTTTCAGTGATGATGTGTGACCTTCTATACTACATTACATTTTAAAATATTAATGCCAATATTATTTAATGAAGGTGTGATATTTACATTTCCATGATAAACTAAAACAAAAATCTAAACAGTCATTTATATTATTTTTCATGAAAAAACAATCAATTTTCATTAACAAGCTTTATTATCTAAATGGAACTCAAAGGTATAGGCTGTTTATATCCTCTGGAAAAAAAATTTCATTATAAAAATAAAAATAAATAAATAAATATAAAGATTTAAAGTCTAAAGTTAAGCAATAAATTAAACAAATATAAAAGTTAAAATAAGTAATTTTAAACATACTAAAAATGTCCAGATTTGAACAGAAAAATATATCTGTCTTAATACTTACTGTGACATTTGACCTTATAATGAGACATAATATTGAACAAAACACAAAATTATTGCCACATAAGATAATATGGTGTCAAGAGAAAAATGACCACTTTGACTTTTATTACTATGATCGATCACTAATGTCAGGCACAAAGCTGTGATTTGGCACATGTTGATTATCTAAGTATTGCTGAATGAATGAATATTTAATGGAAGTCAATTGGCAAAGAAGATTAGGAAATGTCTCTTTTAACCACTAAGGTTATTTTAATGAAGTGTTTTCTGCCCTAGGAAATTTGTGAAACAAATAGTAAGCAAAGGATTATTAAAACCAATAGTTTAGATTCATTCAGGCAGTTCATCATTCTGATTAAAGGGATTTCTTACATAAGAGAGGAATTTATTTGTGCTTTGGATTTTTTCTTTTATTTCCTTTCTTTTCTTTTGAGACAGGGTCTCACTCTGTCACCCAGACTGAAGTGCAGCGGCATGATCTCGGCTCACTGCAGTCTTTCCTGGGCTCAAGGGATCCCCAAACTCAGCCTCCCAAGCAGTTGGTACCGCGGGTGTGCTCTGCCATGGCTGGCTATTTTTTTTTTTTTTTTTTTTTTTTTGTAGAGATGAGATTTTTCTATGTTACCCAGGCTGGTCTTGAACTCCTGGGCTCAAGAGATCCACCCACTACCTCGGCCTCCCAAAGTAGTAGGATTACAAGCATCCAGCCAAATTTTCTATCATCTTATTATTATTATTATTTTTCATAAGAAGCTTAGTCTGTCTGAATGACAATGAAAATTCCAGTCCAGGTCAAATTATCTAGCATTATTCTAGAAGTCTGATTAGATATTTTAGAAGTTTATATTTCTATCCGTTCTAGCTGCCCGCACAGGATATCATTATACTTCATGTAATCAACAAGTGTGTTTTGAATAAATAAATGCAAATTCCTGTCAATTCCTCCCCCACAATATATCTTAGATTAGTCTATTTCTCTTTATATCTACTACACTATCCTGATCCAATGAAATAGCTTCCTAAATGGTCTCTTTACAAGAACCTTTAACCTATAAAGCAGGCAAGCTTCCTCTGAAAACACATCAGATCACATTACCCTTTCTTCAATTGTTTCCCTTTGCACTGGTACAATTGAAAATCTTTGCGGAGCGCGGTGGCTCACGCCTGTAATCCCAGCACTTTGGGAGGTCGAGGCGGGCGGATCACAAGGTCAGGAGATCGAGACCACAGTGAAACCCCGTCTCTACTAAAAATACAAAAAATTAGCCGGGCTCGGTGGCGGGCGCCTGTAGTCCCAGCTACTCAGGAGGCTGAGGCAAGAGAATGGTGTGAGCCGGGAGGCGGAGCTTGCAGTGAGCCGAGATCGCGCCACTGCACTCCAGCCTGGGCGACAGCGTGAGACTCCGTCTCAAAAAAAAAAAAAAGAAAAAGAAAAAGAAAATCTTTGCTGTTACTCAAAAAGTCACTTAGAATTCTGTGTCACCACATGTCACATGTAAGCTTCAATCAAGTTGATCTTTTTATTTTTTAAATTTCCTCAACGAAACACTGCCCTTTCCAAAGTTATGATTTTGATTTTTGTTGTATTTTCTTCCTAGAAAACTCTTTCCCTGTGATAACATGGCTGAATTTGCTTTCTGCTCTGTTTATAAACTCCCTGTCAGGCCTCTGAGCCCAAGTCAAGCCATCGCATCCCCTGTGACTTGCAAGTATATGCCCAGATGGCCTGAAGTAACTGAAGACTCACAAAAGAAGGGCAAATGCCCTGCCCAGCCTTAACTGATGACATTCCACCACAAAAGAAGTGAAAATGGCCGGTCCTTGTCTTAAGTGATGATATTACCATGTGAAAGTCCTTTTCCAGACTCCCTGGCTCAAAAAACTCCCCCACTGAGCACCTTGTGACCCCCACTCCTGCCCACCAGAGAACAACCCCCCTTTGACTGTAATTTTCCTTTACCTACCCAAATCCTATATAATGGCCCCACCCTTGTCTCCCTTCGCTGACTCTCTTTTCGGACTCAGCCCGCCTGCATCCAGGTGATTAAAAAGCTTTATTGCTCACACAAAGCCTGTTTGATGGTCTCTTCACACGGAGGCTCATGACACACCCCCAAAGTGCCTTTCCTGACTACCGTATGCATTTCTCTCTTCTCACGTTTTCCTTTCTCCTTATCCCCCATCACGTTATTATTTTCCGTCACTGTATGAAGAACATCCTGTTACCAGCACCACACATACTGATCCCCTTGAATTCTCTGTGAATGACCCCTTTGGATCAGAGTATGTATGTACAACAAAAAGGACATGTATCTTCCTTTTATATATACAGCTCATGCTATACTGCTGAAAGAGTAAATGGTGTGCCATCCCAAAATGCACCAAATTAGTATATTGATTATTTTGAGTTAAAAAATTGGAAACAAGGTAGCTTCAAAATGGATTAGCTGACTGCATGCATCCTGCATGCAACAAGTTATAAAGATCCCTTTGGGAGGGATATCCTCTTCATACCAGGGTGGGAAAATAGCCCTTATCACCAGAGATTGGGAATTAGTGGCTGCAATGAAGCTGAACAAATATGAATAATGAAGGAACTTTTATCTTCCACTGGATCTGCACCCCCACCAATATATTTCCTACTGACTCTTCTAGACATTTACTGTCCCAGTCAGCTTTTCTTTGTCCCATTATTTCCTCTCAAATGTATCATGCTTTGTCTAAGTGTATAAAAGCATCTTGCCTTGGCCAATTCTTTGGAGTTCATTCTCTTGTGAAGATCCCTATGTACATGTAAAACCAAAAAAATTTGTATTCCTTTCTCTCGTTAATCTGCCTGGAGTCAGTTTGGTTTCTAGATACAGCCGAAGAGCCCACATAAGAGCTAGAAGATTGGAGATGATCTCTGTCTCCCCTACACCATGCCTCTTCTATTATCTCTGCTTATATAATAATTGGTTACATTTTAAATCCATGCTATTTCTTCATTTATGTGTTTACTCTGGCTCCTCTTTTACCCTGGAAACCTCCTAAGAACAAGAATCATGCCTGTTTACGTTTGCGTAAATAGGCCTTGGATGTAGAAATCCCTCAATAAGTATTTGTTAAACAGATAAATGAAAAAATATAATTTGATAGAGTTAAGATACAGAACAGAGCAAATTGCAAAATTTCTAAATTATTTGTAAGAAATGACAGGTTTTTCTCTATTTTTGCAAAAATAAATGTAAAGTTTCTTCAGAGCATATTAGAGACTTCACTAAACCACTGTTTAAGAACTTGGACTTTGGTCTTACCTCTTCAACACTATATTAAAAATCCAAAGTGTTTTAAATTATGTAGATTCACATTCATTTGAGATATTTTAGGTAAAATTTTTAACAGGAAAGTCATCCAAAAAAGAAATGTTAAATTAAAATTAAATTCAGTGTAAGTATATTTTTCAAGCTCTGATTTTAATTCTGGAAATGTTGCCTTCAACCTGCCATGTGAAAATTTTTGATAAATTGTAAAATAATTAGATTTAGAGAACACTTTTTATTGAGAAACAATCACTCTCCACATATACTCACAACTATTACCTGACTAAGCCAAAAGAATAATGGTATTACTAATGGCTAGGTAAATATCTTTCCAATAATGTGTTTTCATTAGCACCATATTTTTGATGTTTTTATTTTAATTGTGTGGAGCACTGATGCTTTTTGAATTAGCTCTCAATGTCTGAAAAGGGTTACTTTGGTTATACAATTTTAACTACTGCAAAGCAGTTTAAGCAGTTAACAGTGGGGCAGGGGAGCAAGAAAAATAATAGGATATCTCCTTACAATAACAAATTTGGATTTTATTTCAGTTTTTAGTTTGATCATTTATATTCCTGTCTGCAGAATTTTGACAAAGCTTAACAAATTGTAAGTGGATACGTTATAGAGTAAACAAAATACTATATATCACAGACTATCTTAAGTGAGTTTGACTGATTCATCTGGGTGGGCAAAGTAGAAGTTTTACACTGGAAACATCTTAGGCATAGACTACACGACAGGAAAAAATGATAAAACAAATTTAATTTCAAATTAATTTACTAAGCAATTAGGAACTGCCAACTGAATAGTCCAAAGTTACTAAACTACAGCCTGTGGATCAAATTCAGCTCACCTACCATTTTTGTAAACAAATTTTTATTGGAAAAAGCCATATTCATTTGTTTGTGCCTTGCATAGGGCTGCTTTTGGCTACAATGGCAGTACTGGATAGTTGTAAGGAAGACGATCTGGCCTACAAAGCCAAAAATGTTTACTATGGAGTCCTTCAGCGAAAAATCTGCCAACTTGTAACAATTAAATGGTCTCACTTTATGGCAAATGGCACTAGGTGCTTAGATAATATCTTCTGTTAAGATATTTTTCTGGGATCCACATAATGATTACAGGGCTCAAAAGAGAAATTAATTTTTCCATTTGTTGCGCTAAGAAAGCCATCAGCTAAATGGTACCTAAACAAACTGAAAGAATGAATCATCTTTCACAAGTCTTATTGTAACCTCCCTGTATATGTGACAGCACTTGAGCCAGGACAGTGATAAAGAATAAATAATTGGGTAAGGGGTAATTGACTAGGAGAAATTCTGTGCTAGGTGGGAGTTCAGCAAACATAGAAACTCACGCCTTCACAGATCCTATACTCAAAAGTATAGTTTGGAGAGAGCAATCCATCAGGCACATGTGGATACCGGAAGCTGAGATAAAACACACCTGAAGAATTGCAATCCAGATGAGAAAAAAAAGGCCTAAAGGGAAGGCAATGTAAGGGACCAGCATTCACACAGGTGATCAAGAAGCGAGAAGCCCACAGAAACGAAGTGCAGGAGAGAATAGAAGAAGACATAAATGGAAGCACCAGAGGAGAGCAATCTAATTACTCAGGCTTCCATTATGAACAGGTCCAACAGCCTGGCCGGAGCTTAGCAGAAAAAACCCCTGTGCTGAGCAGAAATCCAAACACCATTCTAGCCTTGCCTTCACCACTGATTGTACCCTCACCCACTCAGCTAGCAGCTCCTTTAGACCCTGGCTGTTTTAATCGTTACTCACTTTCTTCTTTCCACATTCTTAGAACGAACGCCCTTTGAATTAACCAGCCAGCCACTTGAAACTGCTTCTGCCACCTGACTCCAGTTAAGTCAGAAAGCCATTTTTTCTCTTTTTCAGTTTTTGCCCTTTAGTTTTCCATAATTGCTTCATTTATAATAGAACAATGATTCTTAATCCTTGCTGGCCCATGCCCTTCTTTAATAACTTTATGATACAAAGCCCTCTTTAGCATTCTAATGGAATTTACAAAGAATATTAAATACTTATTCATATTACTTAAAAATCAATATAATATCCTAACAGTAATCTAGCAATCTATAAAAGAAATCTAAAAATAATTTATTATAATTTGTATTCAATATGTAAATGCTGTGTCATGGCTACTAGAAAACATAATGGAATGATCATATGCTTGCTTCTGTATATAGGATTATTAATGAACCACACATAAATTCAAATTGAAAGTTATATTGATGACTCAAATATCCCAAAGTGACCTTTCTACTCATGTGATTTTCTCTAAATGGTAAACCACTCCTGTTGAAATTTCGAGCAATGGAAAATATAATATTCAATCTATTTACATGCTATTTTTCCTGGAAAATTTAATGAATATTAAAATGATGAAAACTACTATAATTTTAACAGTTATATGAAGACATGTTTTAAGATTATATTTCTACAGACATGACTTTCACACTAATTAACAGGCACAAATATATTTAGAAGTTCCATGGAATGATGTACAAGGTTTTTGATAGGTGGAGTATTCCAGAACACTGCAAGAATACTAGCATATTCCCTATTTCCTCCTATCTTGAGAGCAGTACTTCCCTAATTATGACAACAAAAAATACCCTGAGGACATTATGACCCATTGAGATAGAGTAAGTAGTGAGGAACATGGATTCCTGGCTCAGCCCTCCTGTTGTCTACTCTTATCCTTTTGTTACTGTTTTGAGCTCTAACTAAAAGATTTCACACTGTGGGAAATAAAAGTACTGAGGAAATTTCAGAAACAAGCCAATTTTCCTGTTATAATATTCTGTTTCTTGCCTAGGAATTAAATTTAGAAACAAGGGAGGGGTTAATAATGACAGGAAGGAATACAGTGAAAAACAAGGTAAGTCCAGCCTAAAGGGTGGCAGGGCCCTGTGGATATACAATTATTTCACTCACAAAAAACTGCATTGACAATAGGCTTAAAGTAGGACCTCAGTAAGTACTCACTGATAATTTACATCAGAAATTCTAGATAAAGGAAACAGACCTGTTATTGATAACTTCATTGGTTTGTACTTAGTTTCTGTTCAACATACTGGTAATGACACTGAAAGACTAAGAGCCACAAATGCACTTTTCAGGAGATGATAAAAGTCACATTTGTGAATTTGCCTTCTGTTTAAATTCCAATTAGAAAGCAAATGTTAATAAGTTTATTTCTGTTTTATGCCTGAAGCACAGGTGTTATCAGTAAAAAAGCATGGCTTCCTGAGGTGAATACAAAATGGTGAAATTCCAACATACTTATAAAACCCAAGATGATTTTATTTATTAATCTACTTCTGAAGCCGAAATAAAATCATAACATATACAATATAGAAAAAAGGAAAGGGTATGTGAGTTAGAAATGGGAACACAGGATAGTTCATGTATTTGTAATGTCCTTATCCATAGAGATATCTGCCAGAAAATTGATCAACCTTCAAAAATCACTTCCCTTCTATTTTACTCCTACTTTTAGCCTTACCCTTACGATACATACTAAATTCGAAATATTCTCCCTTTTTTGTGGGTTTTGGTGAGAAAAGAAAGTTTAAAAATTCACTAGCCCTGCAATCAACTTTAGCATTTCTAATTTCTCTCATAGTATGAAATAAGGTCAAAATATCTCGTTTTAAAATTTCAAATATCAGTATATCATACTGAAATCTTAGAATGAGCAGAAATTGTGAACTTTAGTTTTCAATACCACATGTCCACTCTTCTTAAAAGTACAAAAAAGAATACTCAAGAGAACGTGGCAGGTTACCATGTGAAACGGACAGGCATCGTGGGAGCCCATGTGGTGGACATCTGCCCACACCTCCTCTATATATGCCATGGGGTACCACCTGAGGGTTAGGCAAAAAATAGACACAAGCAAAAATAGAAGCTAATTCTGCATCTTTCAGTCAGACCTGGGATAAATCACTTAACACACACATCCATTTCTTTGTTTTAAAATGACAAAATGCTTTCTCCCCCAGAAAAAAGTAACTAGAGGTCTTTAAATGAAAGACTGTGAGTCCTATTTTATTAATAAAGTATTATTTTTCTTCTAAGAATAATGATGCTGAGGCACTTATCCCCCAAGCCATCATCCATCAGGGAAGGATAAAGCATTCATAGTGGTTGCCTGTATTTCAAATGATTTATTGTTAATGCTGAATATATATCTTAATGACTTCAAGCTTGAGCAGTGCTGTGAAACCACAAAACTTGATGTTTGAGATTTATTTTTCTGTTCAGATAAAATTTCAAGTGTGTTACAAGCAATTAAAGTATGGGGAAAAGCTTGGTTTCCATTTAGACCTTTTACAAACTTTTAAAATTATATCACCATCTCTCCAACATGAAATAGTCTCCAGCTGGGAACCTATGTTAGAGTAAAACAGTGGTGTCTGTGTCAGGTTGAAAAGCTTGCCTGCAGAGATCACCTACCAACTTTATAAGGCAAAGCACGGGAAAAACATCAACATCACAACATTCTGGCCTTTGGATATAACTGTTATAAGGCAGAATGACATCAGCCTTGGATATGAGAAGGACAGAAACTACAATGCTCATTAAAATTGTCTGCAAATAAAAATGCTAATAAAAGATGGTAGAAAAAGTTTTACAACCATAAGTGGTATCTGAACATTTGTATGTCTAAACACATAATTGACTGGCTACTGGGCATTCTTTACTTATAAAACATTTTATCGTGTTTCAGGGATATCAGGGACCAGGTAAGAATCCCAGGCTGTGCATGCTGCATTTATATCTTCTCTAGTCCAAGAGTTCAACTCTCCCTAGCTTGTTCAAATCACATGAAGTGCCTTCTTATGTTTTGCAAAGCAGTAAATTCAATTAACATGTTTGCACAAAGATTTCTCAAGTAGTTTTTCTATTACATCATTCTATCATTTTATTGTTTTCCTCCCCTGTACACATACACACATACTGTTCTTTACATTTGGTCTCATTTGAATCAATGCTAAAAGCCAAAAATATATTATGCAAATGTAGAAGTAGAAGGACAATATACCTTTAAGAAAATTTAGAGATAACAACTGGATTTTAATTTTTCATTGCTATTTTGACACAACGTAAAAGGGAGCAAAACATTTATTCTTCTTAAAATGTAAATTTATGGAAGTGTCAGATATAAAAACATTTGAAAATCATCATTATGAAGACCAATGTTACTGGCTTTTAGGACTGGTGATATGTATTAGTATTAATGTAGGTTTCATGTCCCCAACAGGAGACGAAACTGAAAATTACAAAATATGCGTTAGTTAATATTCAACAGCAACCTTTTCTTCTATACAAAACTATGCATTAAAAAAGTGATGAATTAAAACTATATGTGGGCTCTGTACCTTGCTCTATCAGAAAATAACAAAGCAACATAGAACTACTCAGTTTCCTTGACTGGCTGATCCAACTATACCCTGCCTCATCACTGATTATAACTTATTTTATGTACTTAAACACATTTCTGTGTAATACAGGTGACCTGTTTTACATTGGAAGATCTAAGAACTAGAGTCATGTGTTCTCTGAGAGTGGATAATTAATCACATAAAGAAATGCAGAAATTAGGTAATGTCAGGGAAAGTGGCAGGGAATTCTGGAGGTTCATTTCTCCTCATAAAAACACTAAAAACTCAACAGAAACTATCAAAATCAATCCTACTGGAAGTCAGGGAGCTAGTCAAAGATTTAGAGCAACCAAGTAAACACTTAACCAGGAGAAAGGTAACTTAAGCATGGGATATGATCTTTGTAGCATTTAACTAGCCTTAGCTTCCTCTCCCTTCCAAACACAGTAGTCTTGGAGACTGTTCATTTTCATGCTGCTGATGAAGACATACCTGAGAACCGGCAATTTCCAAAAGAAAGAGGTTTATTGGACTTACAGTTTAACGTGGTGAGGAGGTCCCATAATCATGGTGGAAGGTGAAAGGCACGCTCACATGGCGGCAGACAAGAGAAGAGAGTTTGTGCAGGGAAACTCCCCTTTTTAATACCGACAGATCTCATGAGACTTATTCAATATCATGATAACAGCATGAGAAAGACCTGCCCCATGATTCAATTATCTCTCACAAGTCCCTCCAACAACACGTTGGAATTCAAGATGAGATCTGGGTGGGGACACAGTCAAACCATATAAGAGACTGTAGCCTACGTTACCAGTGTGAATACTTGATTTCTGAATGAGCAGAGCAGCCCTGTTTCCAAGAAATATTGGGGGTTTGTTTGTTTGTCTTACCTGACAATTTCCCCAAAGTATTAACATGAGGAAATTTTTGGTTTTTGTAAGAATTTTATCAGGCAGGAAAGGCTATGAAAACATTTAAAGACAAATGAAAAGGTGCTGCCACCTGGAGCAAAAAGTAACAGATGGGCCAAGTATCTGACACACTGAAAGACTTGAAGGAAAATCTGTGAAGTGCGAGTTTTGAGGAATAAGTCTGTGAAAAGTTCCTACATATACCAAGTTAACTAAAAGGCCATACACATGAACAGGGTAAGACACTCAGAAAAGACTTGAAGAGATCATAAGTTTGACTTCAGCTAAACTTTAAGCTCCACACTAGCAAGAGGTAAAGGCTAAGACAGAGTCAAAAATGGGCAGGCTAAGCCCCCAAACAGACACCATTTACAAAGACCGAGGGAATTTTTTTTCCTGCTTCCTTCTTTCTTTCCCTTCCTTCCTACGTTTCTTCCTGCCTGCCTTCCCACCTTCCTTTCTCTCTCTCTCTCTCTCTCTCTCTTTCTCTCTTTCTCTTCACCCCCCTCCCCACCACGCCTTCTGTCTTTCTTTCTGTCACTCCAAGCATTTAAAGAAAACTCTGCTGGGTCACTAACTGGTGAGCTAATGGAACAGACAGTTTAGTAACCACATACAAAAAGAAATACAATATCTGCAAAAACAGTTTGAAAAAGCCTCTTGAAAAAATGGACAACTGCAATCTACTATAAGCAACAAGAACTAACCCTGAAGAGTGGGGAGAATCTGATTTGCACAGTTACCACATTTTAAAATTCAAAATAAAAGATAACTAGCTGAGCACTTAAAGAACAGAGACCACAAATGCCAAATGCAACAAAGAATGTAGTATCTACCAAAATACTAAAAATCGAAAGTTTGAAAAAATAAATATGAGGCTTTCAAAGAAATTTCAAAGAAAATTTTCTTTCTTTGAAAAAAAATTTCAAATAAATAAGAAAATATAGTTCAATCAAATAAAAAAATAAACTAATATAAACTGACTCTGAGGAATCAACATCATAGGACATAATGGACAAAAACTTTAAATCAACTATCTTAAGTATGTTTAAATAGACAAAAAAAAAAAATCATAGATGGATAACTAAAGGAAAAGAGGAAAATTATAGCTCAACAAATAGAGAATATAAACAAAGATGAAAATTATAAAAGAAACCAAATAAAAATTTTGAAGCCAAAAAGTACAATAAATGAAATGAAAATTTCACTGAAGAAGTTCAACAGAAGACTTCAGTAGGAAGAAGAAAAATGAGCAGATTTAAAGAAAGGTCAAGTGAAATTATTCAGTGTGTGGAGCAGAAGGAAAAAATAATATTGTAAAATAAGTAGAGCCTAAGAGACATGTGGGAGACCATAGACATAAGGGAAATTCAAGAAAGAGAGAAAGGGCAAAAATACATTTGAAGGTATTATGATCAACAACACTCAAATCTGATAAAACATCTAAGAATCTCGACAAAAGTTTATAGATAGATGGAACCAGAGTGACACACAAAATAATAAAACTGTTGAAATCCAAGAACAAAGAGAATCTTAAAATCAGCAAGAGACAAATGACTCATCTTATTTAAGAGATCCTCAATAAGATAAACTGTAGATTTCTTATCAGAAACTATGGAAGCCAGAAAGGAATGTGATGACATTTTTAAAGTACTGAAAGAAAAGTACAATGAATAAAGAGTTTTATATTCTACAAAACTATGTTTCACAAGATATATTAAGATGATATCATATAAATAAAAGCTCAAGGAATTTTCTACTAATACACCTGTTCTACAAGAAATGCCAAAGGAAGTCTTTCAGGCTGAAATGAAAAGACATTAGACAGAAATTTAACATCACATGAACAAAGAGAATTATGGTTTAGATAAATGTAGATGTTAGTATTATTGTATTTATATTTTGTAATGCTATATTTTCTATATTAAAGAAAAATAAATTGAAAAATTATTATAAATCTATACTAATGGTCACACAATGTATAAAGATGTAATTTGTGACAATAAAAACATAGGAGTGAGATGTATAGGAGTAGAAATTTTGAATACTATTGAAGTTAAGTTAGTATTAATTCAAATGAGGTTTTTATATGGTTAAAATGTTCATTGTAATTTTTAAGGTAGCCACAATAAAATAAGTAAAACCTATATATGTAAAGCTAATATAATGGAATCAAAATGATATACTATAATAAGTCAACTAAACATATAAGTATGCAGTTTTGGAGGAATTCAGTAACCAAAAACACATAAGACATATAGAAAGCAATAGCAAAATGGTAGAATTCTTTCCTTATTGGTAATTACTTTAAATGGAAATTAATTAAACTCTCTACTTAAAATGTAGAGATTGGAAGAATGTAATTTTTTTAAAAAAGATACATCTCTGTGCTGGATAGGAAAGATTCACTCTTTATTCAAAGACACAAATAGGTTGAAAGTGAAAGGATGGAAAAAGATATTCTCTCCAAGTCATAAGCAAAAGAAAACTGAAATAGCCAAATATCACATAAAAGAAAAATGAAGTCAAAACTGTTACTAGAGATAAAGGGCATTATATATTAAGAAAAGTATCAATTATTCAAGAGCATGTAACAATTATAAACACATATTCATTTAACAGCAGAGTCTGAAAATACATGAAGAAAAAATGAAATTACACAATAGACAATAATAAGACAATTAGACAATAATATTGAACATTTCAATAGCTTGTTCTAATAGTGGATAGAACAACTATATACAAGATCTACAACGAAATAGAGAACTTGTGCAATGCTGATACATAGCACTTCACTCCAAGCAACCAGAATGTACATTCTTCCCAAATGCACATGGAATATTCTTTAGCATAAATCATATTCATTCACCAAATGAGTCATTTTTTGATTTGAGCTTAATTTATCTAGCTACTGGTTAACTAGCTATTAATCATCTATCTAACAAGCCAAACATATAATTTTTTCAACTTTATTGATATGTATTAGATATATAAAGTTATATACATTTAAAGCGTATGATTTGATATATGTATACATTATAAAATGATTTCCATGTTAATTACATCTATTACCTCACAGTTATTATTTTTTGCTTGTTTATAGTGAGACCAGTCAAAATCTACTCTATTACCAAATTTCAAGTATTATTAACTATAATCACCATGCTGTACATTAGCTCTACAGAAGATATCCTTCTAAGAACTTAAAGTTTTCTCTTTTTGACTAGCATCTCCTCAATTCCTCCACTTCCCAGCTCCTGGTGACCACTATTCCACTCTCTGTTTCTATGAGTTAAACTTTCTTAGATACCACATTTAAGTGAGATCATGCAACATTTGTCTTTGTCTGGTTTATTTCTCTTAGGATAATGCACTTCCCATCCATCAATGCTGCTGCAGATGGCAAGATTTTTGTTTTTTTTTTTATGGCTGAATAATATTTCATTACATGCATAAACACCACATCTTCTTTATCTATCCACCTGTTGAGAGAAGCTAGGTTGTTTCTATATGGTGGCTACTGTGAATAATGCTCCAATAAAAATGGGAGTTCATATATCTCTTTGACATACTGATTTGATTTCCTTTGGATATGTAACAGAAATGGGAGTGCTGGCTCATATAGCAACTCTGTTTTCTATTTTTTGAGAAAACTCCATACTGGTTGCCATACAGCTTTACTGATTTATATTTTCACCAACAATATATAAGTGTTCCCTTTTCTCTACCTCCTCCCTAAATCTTGTTGTCTTTTAACTTTTTGAAAATAGCCATCCCAACAGGTATGAGGTGATATCATTGTGGTTTAGAATTGTATTTCCTTGACGGTTAGTGCTGTTTGAGTACATTTTCATATACCTGTTGGTCATTTGTATGTCTTCTTTGGAAAAATGTCTATTCAGGTCATTTGCCAATTTTGTAAATTGAGTTATTTGCTTTTATATTTGGCTATTGAGTTGTATATCTTCTTTATATATTTTTAATGTTAACTCCTTGTTACATGCTTTACAAATATTTTTTGTCCCATTCAGTAGGTTGCCTTTTCATTGTGTTGGTTGCTTCATTTGCTGTGTTAAGTAGTTTGGTATCATCCTACTAGTTTATATTTTGCTTTTGTTGCCTGTGTTTTGGTATTACACAAAAAATCATTGCCAAGACTAAGGTCAAGGAGGATTTTCCCTGTTTCTGTTTGAAGTTTTATAGTTTCATAAAACTTATGCTTCAGTCTTTAATCTATTTGGAACTGATTTTTCCCTATGGTGTAAGAGAAGAGTGCAATTTTAATTTTATATGTGAATATTCAGTTTCTCCAGCACCATTTATTGAAGAGACTATTGTTTCCTTATTGCATATTACTGGCAATTTTGTTTTAAGTTCGTTGACCATATTTGCATGTCTTTTTTCAGACTTTCTATTCTGTACCATCAGTCTATGTCTGTTTTGATGCCAATACCATACTGTTGTGATAACAATAGCTTTGCAATATAGTTTGAACTCAGAACGTATAATGCCTCTAGTTTTGTTTATGTTGTTCAAGATTGTTTTAGCTATTTAGGGATTTTTGCTTGTTCTATATACATTCTGGATTTTTTTTCTATTTCTCTAAAACATATATAGAATATTTTATATATAAGAAATATATATGATATAGCATACATATGTGGTATATGTGACATATATGATATATAGCATATCTATAAATCTGTATCAAAAACAGATTGATATATCTGTCTTGCATGTATGTGAATCTAGGTAAAATAAAAGTTTGAGCAATTACTCACTTTTGGCAGTATTCATAGTGAGTTTTTCCATTATAGATTTTCTAGAAATTTTATGTTGCAGAAATTGTATCTGGATAACCCACACTATATAAAGTAATATATTCTAGTGATCAATTAACCCTATGTTAGTATAAGGGGATTTTGTTGAAAGTCATTGTATAAGAAGATGATTGGATTGACTTGAAGACAACGTATGACCAAGATACATGAAAATGATCTGATAATGTGACTGTCTCTCCTGTAGTCCTTACGTTCCTTAAGTGAAGGAAAAGTGTTAACATTTTCATAGTAAACCTTCTTAAAAAAAAAAAAAACACCCCCAAACCTAATTATTTTCCTTTCTGTTGTACAGGTGGGTTGGTCTGATTCTGCTCTACATTCCTCACCCACTATTAAATTAGTAATCTAATTAGAACATATTATTTGCATGCTGATGGCAGAGACACAAGAAGGCAAGCAAAAATATGTTATGTTTCTAAATTTCTAGTTTTGAAACTACCATAATGTCCTGCCTATCCACATGCCAAGGGCTAAATTAAGTCACTAGACCAAGTCCAAAGTCAAGGGCCAAGAGAGTATACTCACCAAAATAAGTTTGTAGTTAAGGGTATGGCTGATATTTGGTTCAATATTCTATTCACAACAATCATGTCTTTTTTTTTTTTTTCCAGAACATCACACAGTTTCTGGTATTCAGGAGATAAATAATAAATATCTGTCAAATTAGACTGAATCAAAGTATTACTTCTTTAACTCAAATCTGTATTTGGTATTTTTGGTTGCAATAGATACTATCTCAAACTTAGGAAATGGGAAATTTGTAGAAATTTTGGGAATAGTTTGTTTAGTAGGAAATTTGGGAGGAAAGGGTAAGAAAGTACAGGAACCAAGAAAACACTAGAATACATGAACAGAAAATTCACAATCTGGGCACTATTGCTAAAATGATTCAGTGCATGTGAATATTTGTAAATATTTGTAAATATTCTATGGAGGTGAGAATTTTTATCTTTTTCGAACATTAACCCTAATACCTAGATCAGTGTGTGACGCAGAATAGAGGATAAGCAAATTAACAAATATATATTTAATGAATAAGCATATGTACACACTTATACTAATCCACTCAAGAATTAAAGTTCTGGGAGATAGAATCTGATGGCCTAAATCAGGTCACATGACTGTCAGATGACGACTAGTTCACCTTGATTTATCATACCATGGATGCTTCATACAAGGGGTAGATTACTCAAAAGGAAGTTGAGATGCTGTTACCAGAAATTATGTGATTGTAATGACCTAAGTATGTGCTCTGAATTGATCATATTACTAGAGTGTGTAAAAATCTGATGACTCATGATTTCATCTATACACAGTTCAAACCTCATTCATACAAGGGTCTTCAAAATATAGTCATGACATTTCTTTCAAGGTTTTGATCTAATCAGTGTCCTCATTCAACCTGAGTCTCCAGCTTTTCTAAACATAATACAAGCATGTCATCTTATCTCATCCTTTCATAGTGTATTGGTTAGAGGATAAGCTAAGCTACTGTAACAAGAGGAACAGAAAATATAGCAGCCCTAATGAGATAAAATTTTATTTTTTATTTTGTGACACTTTAGACGTAGACAGGAAATTGAGAGTAGATGAGTACCAGGTCTCTTCTAATTGTGTTGCTCAACCATTTCCCAGGACAGAGCCCTCACATTCATGGTTAAAGTTTACTCACTATCACCTTGTCTGAATTTCAATATAAAAAAGAGGAAAGGGAGGAAGCAAAAAATAAGCAACTTCCTTTTCAAATTTTATGTTTATTATTACTTTCTTTAGAGACAGGGTCTTGCTCTGTCATCCAGGCTGCAGTGCAATGGCGTGATCATAGCTCACTGCAGCCTCAAACTCCTGGGCTCAAACAATCCTCCCCCCTCAACCTCTAGAGTAGCTGGGCTTGTGGGTATGGACCACTACACCTGGCTATATTTTTAAAGGATATGACCTGGAAAATAAAAACATAACTTTTTTTTACCTTCTAATGTCCTGAATGTAGTCACATGGCCACACCTAGTCAGATAAAAACAATTCCTAACCTCTATCACACATGCTTTTGCACATGTTGTACTCTATTTCTGAAATTCTGTATTTCCTCTTCTTTGTGCCTATAGCAGCCGTAAGTGCCTTCTATTCTGAGAAATCTTTCTGAACTTCTCCTTGCAGACTTATTTAATAGCTGTTACATTTTAGAAATTTAACACTTCCACTTTAGAATTTATCATTTACTATGCATCTCCTTGAAGACCAGAAACATATAGTGCTTATACATATTTTTATTTCCAGAGGGTAGGTCAGTGCATTTTTTATTTAAAAAATCAACATCGTAAGATTGTATTTTCACTTCAATTTACTATCAGATCACAGAATATATATCATGCTCATTAGTAAGATGGAGGCATATTGAAAAGCATTTGTTAGGAAAGGAAGCTAATGCACAAAGAATTTTGCCTTCATCTCCTGTCTCTTAAATGGGTTTACTGAAGCTTAATAAAGAACACTCTGGATGCAAATTTTCTAGGAAAGTTTTGGCATTCTGTATTAAAACCTATACTGCACACGGTTGTATTGTTAGGAGACATCCAAATACAGAAGTTTTCTAATGAGGACTTTGCACATGTGTAAAGAATATTTAAGGGACAACGCCACAATAAGTCAGCATGCAAAGCAATATATTTCTTCTGTTACTGGTTATGTTCCAAAGCACAGCTGAAAGCAAAGACAGCTGATAATTGAAAAAGCCATTCTGTGCATTTGTACTTCAATATGGTGAATGCAATTTCTATTAAACATAATATTTTTTCTCCACAACAAACAATAACAAATAAAATCATAGTCACTACTTGGCCTTTCAAAACTTCATAGTTGTTTTTTGTCTAATGCAGTTTGCTGCTGTTAAACTACTATTTAATGATTGAAACAGCTCCCTGGGTAAAAATAATAATAATAATAATAATATAATTAATACAATAAAACAGGCTCAAGTTGACATAGTTTCCTCATACTAGCTTAACTAATTTTGCTCAATCAGTTAAAACAGGCAGAAAAGCAATTATAAAAAAAAACAGCAATTTTCATGAAACTTGGAGACTAGTTTTGAGTTCCTTAGGTAAGACCTGAGAATATCTGGATAGAAATTAAAAATTCAGTCAAACTACTAACTTGGTTTCATATAGGCCACAAAAATATTGTTAGACTAAGTAGTCATGTGATCTATTTATTTTTTGTAATTCTGGATTCACGTAAAAATTATAAGTAAAGACTCATCTAGATGTTTTAGAGAAAATTAGCTCAGTTACTCATCTTCGTGTGTCTGTCTTCCTCAGTATAACTGAACTGAAAAAAATAATGTGTTTTACTGATTTTTGAACCTATGATAATCTTTCTAGTATCTTTTTTCTGGTCTTCATGGTCATGAAGACCTCCTCTTTTTTATAGAACTAAGTGGATAGTTGATGTCTTTTTAACGAAACTTGAAAACTGTCACCAGGACCCTGGATTGAAAAGTAAAACAAAAAAATTTTTTTGAAAAGTGTTGTGCTGCCCAATCTAGTTAGAAATGTTGCACTATAGCTAAAGAGAATGTCCTAGTGTTAATAACAAAAGACAGACTCAGTGTTCTAGAAAATCCTAATAGATATTCACAAATATTAAAACATTTTACATATCCATACATACATTTTCTGGGTAACACATTTAATAACTCACTTGTTTCATATCTCAGTAAGAGTTCAACAATAATATTTTTAAAAGCAATACATAATTATCTAAGATTAAACATTGGTTTTAGAAGATATTTTAAAGACTCTTGCAGGTAAGTGTTCCTATGACTTGCTAGATGCTCAATTAAAAAGTTTTATTGGTAACTGTCTTCTTTAGGGTTGAGCCACTTATTGTATAAAATGAAGTAAAATGTAAGCCCCATCTCAAAATATTTTCCAAACTCATTCTAGTGCTTGATTTTACCCATATTTTATATCACATTCTTCAAATTTAATTGAAGTTAATTGAAGATTTCATTCAAAATGTCTTTTTTGATTAAACCTACAGTGTTTTATCTTCTTAAGTTCAATATTCTTTCTTTTTAACGTTTTTTGATGTTCCTAGTTTCACTTTCACAGAGTTTGGACTTCCAAGTGCATTTGGTCTCACTATGTATCAATCAGGACTCAATCAGTACTATTAATACTGTGAGTCTTACAGAATAAGGAATTCATCATGCAAATTTAACAATAGGGGAAGGAACTATAAAAATAAAGTCATCAAAAGGAATTGGAAGGATCAGAGAAAAACCCCTACCCAGCTTTGGCACAGTCAGTTTGTAACGAAGTTAGAAAGAATAGGCACATCCAGCTGCTAGAGTTGAACCATGAAGGGGGGTTGAAGGCAGACTCTTGGTTCTATAGAATTTGCACATCTAAGTTTCTAGAAGTGTGTAGTGGTTAGCCTCAGGTCACTGTTGGTCGTAGGGGTGGCACTCTCACAGGAAAGCTGGATACAGACCAGACAGGAACAAGTAAACATTATAGTCCTCTGGAAACTATATTTGAGGCTTACTGCTTCTAACCAACAACCTGTGAAACATAAAGGTTCTGTTCTTTTATCTGCCAAATCTCACACAACTGCGACTTTTGTTAATTCCAACCTGAAACCACAGAGTTAAGGGGATTCTGGAAAATATTTTCCCCAACATAATACAATTATACAACTGACAATTAAACAGTCCAGTTCAGCTCATCCTTTGTCAAAATGACATCAACACATACCTTTTTTTTTTTTTTTTTTTTTTTTTACCATATTTAACTTCCAAATAAACGCAGTAGCAAAGTCATGCTTCTTCCTAATGTGATCCAATAATCTTTGCTTTCACACAATTCCAAACACCATGACACTCTCCCTAAACATGACACCTCAGAGTTCCATTTATCTATCTCTTGATGATGTTCATTTCTCTTCTAGTAGTCACACTATTTCTCCTAAATTCTACAACTTAATAATGAGATATAAAGTTAACCACTCTAATATATCCTATGCTTGATATGTGCATGTGTGTGTGTGCATGTGCACACAAGTGATATGATTTAGCTCTGTGGCCACACCCAAATCTCTTCTCTAATTGTAATCCCCACATGTTAAGGGAGGGACTTAGTAGGAGGTGACTGGATTATGGAAGTGGTTTCCCTTATGCTGTTTTCATAATAGTGAGTGAGTTCTCCCAAGATCTGATGGTGTAAAAGTGTTTGGCAGCTCCCCTTTTGCTCTCTCTCTCTCTTCCGCCACCATGTAAGACATGCCTTGCTTCCCCTTCACCTTATGCCATGATTGTAATTTTCCTGAGGACTCCCCAGCACTGCAGAACTATCAGTCCATTAAACCTCTTTTGTTTATAAATTACTCAGTCTCAGGTAGTTCTTTATAGCCACATGAAAATGGACTAATATTCTGTGTGTGTGTGTGTGTGTGTGTGTGTGTGTGTGTGTGTGTGTGTGTGTATTATGTGTCTCATAAGTATTACAGATCTTGTTTCTGGTCATATCTGCTATTTACTTCCTTCTTCCACTACCTTATGCAAAATTAACTCATTTGAAGATAAACTTATTGTCTTAAGAAGATTGAATTCTGCTGCATGTTAAGGAAAAGATTTGCTAGTTTAAAAAATCTACAAATACATTGTCATAACTGAAAATCAAACCTCTTGTATAAATTTTTAGAGAAGGTCTCCTCGGTTGAGTGTGGTCCTTCAATCAACAGCATACATGGGGCTATTTTGAACAAAGTTTTCCTAGTGTTCTAAGCCAGTATTGCTTAACCATGGCTGCATATTAGAATCACCGTAGGGAGTTTTGACACTATTAATGCATTGGCCCTGTTGCTTATAGATTCTATTTAATTAATCTGGGATGGGGCCTGGGCATGAATATAATCTGAAAGTGCAAAGGTGACTGTAAAATACAGTCTGGGTGGAGAACCAGCCCCAGCGCTATACCCATCATGAAATATCAAAATATATTTTACTCTGTCAGAGAAGAGTAGCTGGGCAAACTGGTTCAATTATTCGAATTTTAATTAAAGTATTCTAATATTTCAAAAGTAAAATTGTCATTTCTTCACTGATTTTTCACTTCATTTTATCCTTCACCAAGATATTCGGGGGGGAAAAAAAACTACTATTTAGTAATATCATTTCCTGCTTTTTTCCCAATAAACCATCAAATTCATCACCTTGCTATATGTTCCATTTTCTCGTATTTGATTGGGTACATTACTGAAAAACCATCATTAAACTCTGCATGGGCAAAACCCAAACATCTTTCCAATATGAGATTATTTTTCATCTTTTGATTGTCTTTGAAACACAATTTAATCCCTTCGATTCTGACACACTTGCTTTGGACTCATTGCAAGTTGTATTGAGGTAATAGATTTGGATAGTCAAAATGCTTTTTTCAATTATTAAAAAGTGCCTTTGAATTCTCTTAATTAGGAACCCCAGTTGGATTGCTCTCTCTCTTTTTTAATCTGTACTGAGTCCTGACAAATAATTAAATAATTAATGGTAAGTGCCAGAGAATCCCAAGTGAGTTTTCCACTTTTCCACTTACTAGAAACCTTACTAGGTGGTTTTATTTATTTATTTATTTATTTTCTGACAATGAAAAGACAGAGGATTCTGTTTTGTTTGGTTTGGTTGTTTTGCCAGATAGATAGATAGATAGATAGATAGATAGATAGATAGATAGATAGATACTAAGGGTGTGATTTCTGAAGAGAGGCTAGTTGGTAATTTATCCTTTCTAAGTTTAATAATTTATCCAAAAGCTCCTCCCCAGTGCTCTTTTATTTTGTAAGCAGAGATATTTTCAGTGAATTATGAATATTGACTATAACGTAAAAACCCTTCCTTTGCAATAAATATCTTCAAATGAAGATATTCACCTCCAAAATATGACCAATAAGCCTGCAAAAGGCAGTGACCATAATATAATTGCAGTACTCCTTATTAAAATGCTCAACCATTTGCTACAGATGCACAGTTCATGGTTACAGAAAGGGGTAATTTGTTTAATAATATATTCACTCAGTTACACATAATGTAATTTAATCGGCACATTATATGCAGGCTTCAAATATAAAGTATCTCAAATGATCAAAATGAATTATTAACAGTTTACAGTCATCAAGTCCTCTTGGGGGGAGGGAGACATGAAGATTTATGTTATCCCCTTATAAATCTTTTTACCTTTCAGCAGCATCTAAAGACAAGTATTCTGAAAATTACCTGCTATATAAATATTAAAAAAAAAACAAGAATAACTGGTCTTATGATTTGATATCAGTTTGTTCACACTGTAAGTTCATTTCATTTAAGAATAATGTATCAGTCACTTATTTTTCAGGCCAAAAACTTCTCTTCCTTTATACCCCATATTGAATCTATTACACATTCTTTAGCCCTACCTGCAAAATGTAATCACAATCTGACCATTTTTCTATTGCTGTTACACTGAACCAGGACACCATCTTTTCTTACTTGGGTCATTGCTACAGACTCCTGGTTTATCTTTCTACTTTTGCCCTTGTCTCTTTTAAGTACATTTTCAATTCAAGATTCAGAATGATGCTATTAAAATGAAAGCCAATTCCTGACATTCCTTTACTAGAAATTCTCCAGCAGCTCCCCATTTAAATAAGAATAAAAGTCAAAGCCTTAGAATTACCTGAAAACTCTTCTTGTTATTAGACCCCTATTAATGCTCCGACCTTATATCCTATTACTCTCCCCATGGTTCATACGGTGCTCTTCTAACTGGCCTCCTCTAAGTTTCTTCAACGTATCAGACATCTTTCCATGTTCAGTCTTGCACAGACTTTGCATCGGTATGGGTTATCCTTCCCTCAGATATCCTAATGCTTTACTCCCTCGTCTCCTGCAGGCATTTATGAAATGTGGCCTCCTTAAAGAGGCCTTCCCTAATGGCCCCATTCAAAATTGAAAGTCCTTGGCTTTCCCATTTCACCCTGCCTTATTTTTTTCTCAGTGCATATCACTTTCTGCTTTTACTTATATATCTAAGGTATATATTCTTATTTAAATATTTTGGTGTTATATCTCTGGCATGTGGCACAGAATTAGTAACTGTACTGGATTAGAAACTTATTGAATTCATGACTGTGCTGGAAACAGTGAACATCAGCAACAAACTACCTCTAGACCTATGGCTTGAATGTGCCCACAAATATGACTGTTTTCTTTTGACATGATGGCAATAGTGACAGAATTGTCCCCAGATTTGAATCACCAGTTAAGAATTCCACTATGCTATATTAATTATCAATTGTTGAATTAAAAATTACCCCTAAAACTCCATAGTTAAAACAATAAGCATGTATTTAGCTTTTCCTTGCTGGACTTGGGATTAGTTGAATAGTTTTATGGGTTTATGCCAGGTTCACCTGATCTTGATTAGCGTCACTCATGGGTCTATGGTCAGCTGGTTGGTTGATTGTGAGAACTGACTGATCTAAGACAGTGTGAACTGGGATGATTTGGTATCACATCACATAATTTTTAATCCTACAGCAGGCTAACCTCGGTATGTTCACATGGTGTTCTCATGGGGCAAAGCGAAAGAGTAAAGCTCACCCAGCCTCTTGGTCTAAGTTTGGTCTAAATTTGGAGTAGGCACATCTTAATTTCATGCACATTCTATTAGCCAGTGCAAGTCACAAGGAAGCCCAGATTCAAGGGCTTGAGAAAAGAGATTTTTCATTGATGGAAAAGCTGCAAAGCCACATTATAAAGAACATCTACCACATAAAGATTTCAACAATATCACTCAGGGTCATGAATCATTAAATCCTTACAGTAATGTAGAAAGTTTGGGAGATGATCTCTTTGCATACCACATAATGGTAAAATCGTTTTTACCCATTCTTAATGGAATATGTATACATATCCCCATTGTGACCAAGATCTGGTTATACTGGTATGTATACAAAATTTTCTTGTTTTATTTTCATACTCTTAATAGAATCAGTGTATATAATATTTTCTTAAAGAAGGGTAATTAGCTTAAGTCTTTTATTACTAATATGGAAAGATACAGTGAATGAAAGTATTTATATGCAACTTTAGCAAGGACTTTGCAAAAATATCTTGAATGAAGCACACATCAAAATCATACAAGAGAACTTGGCATTGTTTGCTAATTATACATCAGAATATTTTAATGGGGAGAGCAGTGGTCTTGAAAAAAAGGTGTAATTGTTCTGTAACTCTTGCCAGAGTAAGCAGTTAGATGTGAATAAAAAAATATGCATTCTATTTGTCTTTATACATATTTAAGTACATGTATTTTGGTTATTGATATTTCCTGGGTTTTTTTGTTTGTTTGTTTTTTGACATGGAGTCTCACTCTGTCACCTAGGCTGGTGTGCAGTGGCACCATCTTGGCTCACTGTAAGCTCCGCCTCCCAGGTTCACACCATTCTCCTGCCTCAGCCTCTCAAGTAGCCGGGACTACAGGTGCACACCACCAAGTCCGGCTAATTTTTTTGTACTTTTTTTTAGTGGAGACTGGGTTTCACTGTGTTAGCCAGGATGGTCTCCATCTCCTGACCTTGTGATCCACCCTCCTCAGCCTCCCAAAGTGCTGGGATTACAGCCACCACGCCCAGCCTATTTTTTTTAATTTTTCGCTGATTATCTATTCTTGTCTTGTTTGATTTTTCTGCCTTTTCTCTATGGTGAACCATAATTCTTTTTCCTTCTCACTTTTCTGATCTTGGAATAGGGTTACTCTTCTTTCTATCATATTCCCTTTTTAACTGGGTTGGAAGCTTGAGTTTGAAGGAAAGGCTGATTTTTGCCTTATTCTGAAGATATTTAAAGAATCCTAGGGGGTGGGGCCAAGATGGCCCACTAGAAGCAGCAGCCATCAGAGGCTGTCATGGAAAAAAAACATAATAACCTTGTGAATCCTTCATTGGCAACCATGGTATCCAGGTTCTCTCATCAAAACTGACTAGAAGGTTGGCATAACCCACAGAAAGAAGAGAAGTGTGGTGCTACTGAGAGAGGAGACCACTCCTCATATTGTCTTATACTTAATTTCTTATTTGCTGAAAAAGGAGAAGTTAAAAGAGTAGGCAGAAGTGAAAAACATAGTCAGACAACCGGGTGCCACATTTCGGGCCTGGTAGTTAAAATTCAACCCCTGACCTCACTGCTGTGCTATCTATAGATTCCAGACATTGTATGAAAAATCATTATGAAACTCCCTGTTCTGTTGTTTCATTGTGATGACTGGTGCATGCAGCCCCCAGTCACAAACCCCTCACTTGCTCAATCGATCATGACCTCCCCCTCACACAGCCCCTTTAGAGTTGTGAGCCCTTAAAAGGGACAGGAATTACTTATTCAGAGAGCTCGGTTTCTAGGACATGAGTCTGCTGATGCTCCCAGCAGAATAAAGCTCTTTCCTTCCACAATCCGGTGTCTGAGGGAGTTTGTCTACGATTCTTCCTGCTACACTATGGCCTACATGACAGCCACAAGGGGAAGGAGAACCTCTGCTCCTAGCCAAGGGAGGCAGTGTGTGAGCTCGCTAATCAGCCAGGGAAACTGTGCTTTTTCCATTGAACTGGGTAATATCCTGAAGTGCAACCCAAAGATCAGAAGATCCCATTCGCGATCTCACACCACCGAGGCCTAGCGTCCCAACCCAGGAACTGGCAAATTCTTGCAGCCTCTCAGCTGGAATCTGCTTAAGCCTACTGAACTCCCTGCGGGAGCAGCAGCCAACACAAGCTCTATCTAAGCTGTTTGAGCTCCTTGCGTGAGGGACAGCATCCAGCACTGGGGCTAGCAACTGCCTAACACACTAAGCTCCCTGGGCAGGAGAAGGTGGGGGGCACCCATTTCCATAGCTCCAGGCTGCGCTTTTCCCCTACTAGAGCCAGGGAGGCTGGACAGCTTGGTCCTAAGACTTGTCCCCATAGGTGAACACACCAGCTGTGGCAATCTGCAACCAGAGTGCCTCTTCAGATCTAACCCTGACACATCTTTTCTCAGTGGGTGAGGCTTCCCTGCAGGCTCTCCAATAACTCCAGCCAGTGGCTCCAGGACAGAATTCGGATATACCTGGGCCTAAACCCCTAGAGGGGAGGGGTAGCCACAATCTACAAAGCAGCAGACTAACCCTCTCCTCCTGGTAGTTCTGAGGAATTCAGGCATCCCAGATGAGTGGGTTTCCCCCCAGTGAAACATACCCTCTCCACCATGGGACAAAATGCTTCGTTAATCGGATCCTACTTCTCATGCCACCCAACTGAGTGAGACCCTCCAACAGGGGTTGTCAGACACTCTACACAAGAGAGATCCCACTGGCATCGGGTTGGTGCTCCTTGAGGTCAGACGTCCCAGAAGAAGGAGCAGGCACCCAGCTTTGCTGCTCTCCAGTTTACTTGAGGGATATCTCCAGGCATGGGAGCGAATCAGATGCATAGGGCCTGAAGTGAACCCCCAGAAAACTGCAACAGCCCCACAGAAGAGGGCCTTGACTATTGCAGGAAAAATAAACAAGCAGAAAATGACAACAGCATCATCAACAACAACATCAAAAAGTCCTCCACAAAAACCCCATCCAAGGGTCAGCAGCCTCAAAGACAAACTCATGAAGCCACTAGACAAACTCATGAAGATGAGAAAGAATCAAGGTAAAAGTACTGAAAACCCAAAAGGCCAGAGTGCCTCTTCTCCTGTAAATGATCTCAACGTCTCTCCATCAAGGGCAAAAAACTGAGCAGAGGATCTTACGGACATATTGACAGAAGCAGGCTTCAGAAGATGGGTAATAAAAACTATGATAAGCTAAACATGTTCTAACCCAATGTAAAGAAGCTAAGAACCTTGATAAAAGGTTGGAGGAATTGTTAACTAGAACAACCTGTTTAGAGAGGAAGATAAACGACCTGATAGAGCTGGAAAACGCAGTACAAGAACTTGGTGAAGAATAAACGAGTATCAACAGCAGAATCAATGAAGCAGAAGAAAGGATGTTGGGGTTTGAAGACCACCTTACTGAGATAAGACATATAAACAAGAATAGAGAAAAATGATTAAAAAGGAATGAATGAAGTCTCCGAGAAATATGGGACTTCATAAAAAGATCAAACCTACGATTGACTGGAGTACCAGAAGGAAACAGGGAGAATGAAAATAAGCTGCAAAAGACACTTCAGGATATTATCCAGAACTTCCCCAACCTAGCAAGACAGGCCAACATGCACATTCAGGAAATACAGAGAACACCATTAAGACACTCCATGAGAAGATCAACCCAAGACACACATTCCTCAGAATCTCCAAGGTTAAAATGAAGGAAAAACTGTAACGGGCAGCCAGAGAGAAAGGCCAGGTCACCTACAAAGGGAAGTCCATCAGACTAATAGCAGACCTCTCAGCAGAAACTCTACAAGCCAGAAGAGATTGGGGACAGTATTTAACATTACTAAAGAGAAGAATTTCCAACTTAGAATTTCATATTCAGCCAAACTAAGCTTCATTAGTGAAGAAGAAATACAATTCTTTCCAGACAAGCAAATGCTAAGGGATTTCATTACCACCAGGCCTGCCCTGCAAGAGCTCCTAAAAAAAGCACTAAATATGGAAAGTAAAAACTGGTACCAGCCATTGCAAAAGCAATAGAAAGACCAATGACACTATGAAGGAACTGCATCAACCAGTGTGCAAAATAACCAAATAGTAGCATGATGACAGGATCAAATTCACACATAACAATACTAACCTTAAATGTAAATGGGTTAAATGTCCCAATTAAAAGACACAGACTGGCAAATTGAATAAGGAGTCAAGACCCATTGGTTGCTGTATTCAGGAGACCCATCTTACCTGAAAAGACACACACAGGCTCAAAATAAAGGGAGGAATGAAAATATACCAGGCAAATAGAAAGGAAAAACAAACAAACAGCAGTACAGCAGTTGCCATCCTAGTCTTTGACAAAACAGACTTTAAACCAGCAAAGATCAAGACAGACAAAGAAGGGCATTATATAACAGTAAAGGGATCAATTCAACAAGAGTTAACTATTCTAAATATATATGCATCCAATATAGGAGCATTCAAATTCATAAAATAAGTTCTTAGAGACCTACAAAGAGACTTAGACTCCCACACAATAATAGTGGGAGACTTTAACACACACTGTCAGTATTAGACAGAGCAACGAGACAGAAGACTAACAAGGATAAATAGTATTTCATTGTGTGTATATACCACACTTTCTTTATCCATTCATCTTTTTATGAACACAGCTTGACTCTGTATTTTGGCTATTGTAAATAGTGCTGCAACACATGGGGTGCAGCTCTCTCTTTGATACAGTGATTTTCTTTCCTGTAATATTGTAAATACACAGTAGTGGGTTTGCTGGATCATATGGTACTTCCATCTTTAGTTTTATGAGACGCCTCTATGCTTTTTTTCTTAATGACTGTACTAATTTACATTTCCATTAATGACGTATAAGAATTTTCTTTTCTCTTCATCCAGGATAGTGAGATTACATCTCATTGTCATTTTGATTTGCATTTCTTTGAATAATTAGTGACATTGAACATTTTTTCTTATACCTGTTTGTCATTTCTTTTTTTAAGAAATGTATATTCAGCTCCTTTGCTGAATTTTAAATTAGTTTTTTTTTTTTTACTGTTGAATTGTTTGTTCCTTGTGTATTATGGATATTAGTCCCTTGTGGAAAGACTAGTTTATAAATATTTTCTCCCATTCTACAGATTATCTCTTCATTCTACAGACAGATTTTATTGCTGTGTGAAGACTTTTATATTTTAAATAATACCATTTGTCAAATTTTGGTTTTGATGCCTGTAGTTTTGAGATCTTACCCATAAAATCTTTACCTAGACCAATGTCCTGAAGCACTTCCCCTACTTTTTAAAAATATTAGTTTTCTAGTTTGGAGTCTTACATTTAAGTCTTTATCTCTTTTGAGCTGATTTTTGCACATGAGGAGAGAACAGGGTCTAGCATCATTCCTCTGCAAATAGACATCCAGCGTTCCCAGAACCATTTATTGAAGACATCTTTACCCAATGTATGCTCTTAGTTCTTGACAGTCTTGTCAAAAATTAGTTGGCTGTGAGTATGTGGATTTATGTCTGGGTTATCTATCTCATTCCATTGGTCTATGTGTCTGCTTTATTTGGTTACGATTACATTGCAGTGTATTTTGATGTGCATTTGCAGTGTATTTTGATGTAATGTGTAGTGTATTTTGCAGTGTAATGTGATGCCTCCAGTCTTGTTCTTTTTGTCCAGTGTTCCATTAGCAATTAAGGGACTTTGTGGTTCCTTACTAATTTTAGAATTTTATTTTTTCTATTTATGTGAAGAATGTCATTGGTATTTTGATACGTATTGCATTGAATCTACAGATTGCTTTAGATAGTATGGTCATTTTATGAACATAAATTCTTCTAATAGATGATCATGGGATGTCTTCCCAATTTTATTATGTTCTTTATTTATTATCTTTATTATATCCTTTATTATGTTCTTTTCTATTTTTTCATCAATGTTTTATAGTTTTTATCATAGAGATTTTTCACTTCCTTGATTACTTTTATTCCTATGGAGTTTTTTGTTGGTATAATAAACAAAATTGCTTTCTCAGGTATTCGTATTGGTATATAGAAATGGTACTGATTTTGGTATATTTATTTTGTAACCAGCAACTTTACTGAATTTATTTATCAGTTCTAAGAGTTTTTTTTTTTTTTTTTTTTTTTTTTTGTCAAAGTCTTTAAGTTTTCTATATATAAGACTATGTCACATGCAAAGAGGGACAATTTGACTTTCTCTTTTCTAATTTGAATGCTCTTTATTTCTTTCTCATGCCTATTTTCCTGTCTAGGACTTTTTGTACTGCATTGAATAAGTGGAGTAGAGGAACACATCTTTGTTTTGTTCTGGTTGTTAGAGAAAAATCTTTTAGCATTTCTTTATTCAGTTTGATGTTATCCGTGGGTTTGTCATATAACCCTTACTGTGTTGAGGTATGTTCCTTCTATATCTAATTTGCTGAGAGATTTTATCATAAAGGAACATTGAATGGTGTAATTTTTTTCTTTATCTATTGAGAGAGTTATCATATCTCACAATAACAGAATAAAGGACAAAAACCATATGTGTATGTTGAAGCATCCTTGCATTTCTGGGATAAAATGTGTGATCATGGTGTGTCACGTTTTTGATGTGGTGTTGGATTTAGCTTGCTAATATTTTGTTGAGGATTACTGCATCTATGTACATTAGGGATATTGGCCCGTAGTTTTTTTTGTTGTTGTTGTGTCCTTGTCTGGTTTTGGAATCAGGGTAATGCTGGCCTCATATAATGAGTTTAGAAGTATTCCCTTTGAGTCTGTTTCTCGAAAGGGTTTGAGAAAAATTGCTACCAGTTCTTTAAATGTTTGGTAGAATTCAGCAGTGAAGCCATCACATCCTGGACCAGGTGAACAGCCCTCCAGCCCCTGCTCAGCAAACCTGAGCTTCAATGGTGGCTGTGGCGGTCCCATGTGGGCTGGTTCTCAATCTCTAGGCAACAGGCAGGTGCACAACAGCCAGCTGCTATAGCGGATGGAGTCTTTGGTAGTCCTGAGAAGGTGGCTCTTAGGTTTTTATAAGCAGATACTATGGCTCCTTTCATCTTGATGACAGCTTCCCCTATGTAGTGGATGGCCTCTTCTCTGGGGTATAGAGTACAGTATGGGCTGGGATGGTGGGAAGGTAACTGCACTGCTGGGTCCATCTGGTATTGCAACGCTTTCAGCCCTTTCAGTGTATGTGGGGAAATGTTGGTGGAGTTCCAGGGATTTGGAGATGCAGATGCTATTGTGCCCCAGGGCTAGATGTAGTCTGATGTTTGCTCATCTCTCAAAACGGTGCTACAAAGCAGCAGCCTGGGTCTCAAGGGTAAGGAAGGCCTAGCATGAATTTTTCTCTCTGGGACAATGCAGTCACAGGGACTCCAGGCAGTTGAGGGCCCGTGAGGGCAATAGGGCTCTCCTGTATCAGGAATGCAGGTATCCATTGTGGGAATGTGGCAGGCGGCTTTGCTTCCCTCTTTACGCTGCCATGTGAAGTTTCCATGCTTCACGGGATCGGGATCTTTGTTATTTCCTTGATTTCCAGTGTTTTTTTTTTCTCAGAAGCTTTACTGGACATGTGGTTATCAATTTGTTGCTTTGGTTCTTCTTTGTGGAGGACATGAATGCTGAATGCCTCTACTCAGCCATCTTGATGATGCCTCCTAAAAAAGATCTCTTTAAAAAATTCTGACAGCTTGCCACTTAGTGTTGCTACTAAGAAACAGAGAGGGTGAGCCTATTATACTTATCTCATCTCAAATGAGGTAATGAAATTTGATTGGATAGCATAAATGCAGTAACAGGTGCTCTTTGAGAGATGAGGAAATTGGTTAGAACGCCTCTACATTTGAAGCGGCTTCCCTGTGTGTGTAAAATCCCCGGGGTATGTCTCTGAAAAATGTATGGTGATTTATATAGGCTTAAATGCATAACACATAAATGGATCTTAAAAGCAAAAGACTGAAAAAAATGTGTTATTACATCTGAATGGTGTGCAGTACTGTGCTGAGTAGTGAACAAAGGGGCTGATCTGTAAGTCTTTTACATTCCTCACATTTAACTAATTGTTTATGAGTATTATATTAGGCAGTAGATAGTGCTTATGATGACTCTGAGACATATTAATATTATAAAAATGTAGTAAATAGTTTCAATAATTTGCAAACATTTCCTATTAATCTATAATTGCAATTTAGGCTCCCACTAGGATCAGTACATTTCCAGAACAGCTATCAATTCTACTTGATGATGCTGGGTCACAGTAACCAAAAGCCAGAGGTCACAGCCACTTTAAAATTTCACCCCAAACCCAGTCAAGCTCCATCCTACTTGGAGAGTCCGGCTTTATCTGGAAATCATACAAAAAAAGAACCATCCTAGAAGTCTTGACTTTACTGGAATGTAGGAACAGGGGAACTATTAGCTGTATCTTCCCATGCTAAATTAGCTTCTGGGCACCCCATTTCTATGTTTCCTCTCTGGTACTTTAATGTTCCAGACAGTCACTGGGCAATAATTCCTAGTAGGCTATGTTTGTATGCCTTGGAAGCAGGAACCCATTTTCTGTTCTTGCTAATATTCCTCTTGTTCTACTTCATGCATCTGCTTCATGCGCCCAATAAACTGGTTCTGTACCCTCTTTTGGACCTGAAGGGCCTATTATCCCTTCCTCATTTATGGTGCCTGGGTATATAAATTATTTCAGAACGTGCTTATCCAAATTTCCTATTCTAACCCACCTGTTCTTCAACTTTTCTTTTCATGCTACAAATTTCAAGATTCAATTCAATAGTGATTAGTAGGCTTTACTGAAGCTTCCAGTTGTAACTGTGTGCTTCAACTCAACCTGCTTTACCTTGGCCTACTAACCCAGATATTAATAAAATACTGCTTAATTTATCTACACTCTGCTGTTTCATGTGTGCTTAATATGGGTTAATACATGTGGGGAGACATTGTGAGTTATGTTTTATTCATCTCTGTGTCTACAACCATACATTAAATACAATCAAATCCAGTGAGCAGAATTAAGGAGAGTAGTAGGGAAATGGCTTGATATTTGAATATGCAGGCAGAGCACACAGAAATAGTTCTTGTGTTTGTATTGAAGCTTTCTCTAACTCTCAAAGTTCTCTTTATAGGACAATGCCATTCCCAAAGTCTGGGCAGAATTTTCCATACCTCACCAGTAGTATATTGAGACTATTGAGGGTAGAATTCAGATCTATGAAAGGAAAATGTTTTCTTCTCTAGCCAGGATACTCAAAGGTCTAGCAAAGTAAAATGAGACATAAATGTATATTAAGCAGTAATAAATCTATAATGTACATTTAATTCAAACTAGACATAGCTCCCAGAAACACAGGGAACAAGCTGGCAATTTTGGATTGCTGTTTAAAAACCAATTCCTTAGTCTTTGTTTGTTTTTTGACTTTGTTTTCTTGTTCATATATTTATTTACTTTTTTAATGTTGAAGAACAAAGCCATGGATCAAAATTCCAGAGTGACAATTCAGACATATAGGCATGTAATTCTTCACCTTAAGATACTCAACCAATGTAACTCCTTCTGCCACGCTGGCCTTGCCTTCTTCTAACTCCTCCTTTCTCGTTGTTTTCCCTTTCCTTTCCTCTCCATTTCATTCTTTTATCCTTCTTTATCTTCTTCCTCCTTCTCTCCCTCTTCCTATTCTCCCTCCCTCTCTTCCCTATATGAATTCTTCCCCTTTTTTCCTCTTGTTCATTCTCTGCTCTTTCCCCATTGTTTTCAATTTTCTTAGATTTTCTTTATATACTTCTTCCTCTTTTCATCATTTTCCCCTTTCTCTTTTTTTCCTGTGTGTGCTCCTTCTGCTCTCTGCATTTCTCCAGAAGAATCACTCTGCTCTTGCTGATCTAACACTTTAGTCTTGTTCAAAATGAATTAGAATGTCTGTCTTTAAAAAGAAATTCAACATATGCATATAAATTATTTAATATTCTCTAGTAGTTTTGATCAGTGAAATTTACCTGAAGCACATGCTAATGGACTTTAAGGTTTTAATATGTGCTTTATTATGCTTTCATATAACATTTTCCTATTATCTGTTAGAGATGAAAAATCTCTAGACATTTTTACCAGCTTAATGAAGCAATAGAAATGAATAAGAATCATACTATTAGCTGATAGAATTAAGAAAATATGGAAGAACCATAAACCTTTTTCTGGATTATGTTTCTATGAACCTCTAGGTGTAATAAATCTCATTTAACTGTAAAATACATTTACCAAAAAAGTCTTCTTTTTGTTAAAAATAATGAAGCCTAATAATAACTTAGCATAATTGTAAAACTATAATAAAACATTCATATACTATTTTTATTAATCTTTCCTTTTGCGACACAGCATTTCAATGTAAAATATTGAGATAATTTCCAAAAGATCTCAGCCTATATGCACTTTTAAAGGATAAAAGATAGATAAACAAGTTGCCAGAAAGTCAGTAAGATGATAACATGCTAAACAGCAACCTAGACTCTTTAAAGAATTTCCCATTTAATAATAAATACTCAGAATCGGTTTAAGTATTGTCAATGATGAGTGATATTTTAGATGATTTGTGTAGTTAGAGTTCACCAATGAAACTGTTGCCTCCAAATTAAATTACACATGAATAATACAATTAAACAATTAAATTGAAGCTAAACAATAATTATGATATCTCAACAACTCAAATTTACCACATGAATTATCTACTCCAAATGCTTCAGATAATTATAGATTAAGCACATTGTTTCCTAATAAACAGTTCCTATACAACTAATAATAACCCAAATTCTACTGGAACATTTAACAATCTTCACTACTTTTCAGTGAGGTTCTGGGCCCTTCTGTTTTAAGTATGCTATAAAACATGTGTATTTACCAAAACGTAATGAGAAAAGGGTAAGGAGAAAATAAAGGAATGTTTTGCAGGCACACAGCTCCTAAGTGTTTCTCTGTGTCTGACCACACTTTGTGTGGCAGGAGGTGCTGCTGGCATGAGAATGTATACATGAGTCTCAATGAAGAAAGACCTACTTGTGAATTCCAGACTTAGCTTTATTCACCATTTGTGCCAAAATAAATTGCTACCTAATTTTATCTAGCAGCTGAGACAAGTGACAAGACATAGATGTTCCATATGTGAATACAGCTATGAAAGCACAACATAATCTTATGAATCACAAGCAGCAATATTTACATATTGCGACAAATGCCAGTGTAGACTAGTTGAAAACATCTCAGTGACTGCTTTTCCAATATCTTCTATTCTCCATTTCTGTCTTTGTGTGTCTGACTTTCCAATTGGTTTCATCTCTTATTTGTTGTTGTCCCATTTTTTATCATTTCTATTCTCCTTTATTTTCTTTAAAATCTCTACCTTTAAATTTGAAAGAATATACTAACAAAATAGATTATTGTTTTAACTTGAAAAATAGAAGAGTATAAACATCTAGGAATCACTTGGTACTTCTAAAGTTTCTATTTATGCACATAAACAGCTAGAAGTACAGAATCTGCCAAATATTTAACAAATCAAATATGAATTTATTTATCTAAGGAAATATTTCCTGTGAGACTTTATTTTCCTTCCCAGTGGATCTGTTGCTTTCAAATAAATAACTAAATTATTTTTTTTAAATATGCAGGTATATGAAATATAATCATTTTTACACAGAGGTATAAAGTGCAACGATGAGGCATTAAGTCCTGTTCTACTTCTTAGATTTAAAAAGTACAATTTGCAGCACACATTTGTTGATTCATTTTTTTAGTGGAGTTAACTTTATATGGCACATTTCTTATGTTATTCGTCTCAGTTTATGATACTACGTAAAATTTTTTCTCATAACTTCTTGAAACACATATTCTAAAAATGTAGGTCCTTAAATAGCTACACCTTGCTATGTTTCTATTAACATTAACTTTATTTGAATTTGTTAGCAATTCACTATTATAAAAAGTAAACATATTATTAGCATTTTAATAAAAATAAAATACATCTACATGTGAGATCTCAATGAATTTAAATTTGATGGAGTATCAATATTTTCCCATCGAATTTTTCAACGGTGCTTCCTAATACAATCCTCATGCTTTGGTATTCTTTCACCATTTCAAGCATTAATGTTTAACAGAAGAGTACTTACCATATTCCAGGTAATCTGTTAAGGAGTTTACATTCATTTTTCCTAGTTCCCAAAACAATCCTAGACAGAGATCCTACTATTTCCACTTACAGCTGAAAAATCTGAGGCTCTGTGAAATTAAGTAGCCTAATGAAATTCACAGAATCATAACTTGAATCTAACTCTGTTTGGCTCAGAAGTTCTTCCCTCTTTACTTCCCTAATTTTACACTTTTAAAAGTTGATTTTGACTTAGATATGTTTTATTATTTCTAAATCAATCACTGAGGAGTAAAATGCAATAGCTATAATTGTCTGAGATAGTTGTTCTTAACTCGGGGACAATCTTGCCTCCAAAAGTACATTTGACAAATTTGGTTAGGACAATTTGGTTGTGACAATTAGCTGGGGCTGGGATTCTGGGGAGAAGGCTACTAGTATCTAGGGAATGGAGGTCAGGGGATGCTGCTAAACAAACTACAATGCACAGAACATGCCCCTTCCCCCACCAGAATAGCTCATAATGTCAATAGTAACATTGTTGAACAACCATGCTTAAGGGCTTCGATAAATGTGCTGTCATATCACTTCCTAATCAAATACCAACTGACTTCCTCAACATGCCACAGTATATCCACAAAGCAGACTATAAGGAGATAAATTATTAAGAAACAGAAGTCAAAGTGACTGAAAGAGCAAGCTTCAACTATTGATTTTTTTCAAGAGTGTATATTAATCAGGCAGGTATCTTATTTTGTGCCCTGCCTTCTCAGAGATACCTGTACTATGTTAATACATGTGACCTTTCAGGAATTATACTCCATATTAATTTCATGAAATGTTTACGGTTAGTATGCTATTTTATTCCATAGCATTACTTAGAATACCTGAAATACAAAATAAGCATTTTTCTGAAAAAGTTTTGTAAGTACATGTAAGTAATAGAAAATATAATACAGATATTAACGCATTAAGTTTTTAGGCTATACATAGGCATTAAGTTTCCAGGGTGCCTTCAGTATAAAAAGTCATTCAAATGAAACGTAAACATGGAATAGTTTCTTATGGGGGTGAAAAAAAAATCAAGATTTCAGGGTTCATTTTCTTCAACATCCAGCCTCCTAGAATTTCATACTTAATGAACATTTTATATCCTGAAAGCAGCAAAGAATTTTCTTTCAGCTCTGTATCAAACTGCCATTTTTCCTTCTACTATTGTTATTTCTACTGCATTGTTGTATTTGATTTGTGATCCCTTTGTTTCCTGTCACCCAAAAGACAAAATCCAGGCAGTAGCAAGTGACTTTCTAGACTTACACTCCAGAGGCCCTTAAATTATACGAGGAACAGAGGTACTGCGACCTTCTCTGGGACCCAAGGACAAGGAAGGGCAGGATCGTGATCTTTCTGCTGGTAGTTGCCAACTTACTTTTTCTCTCTTCCTTACCTTTTCCGTCTTAACCAGAGAATTCTTTTCTACTCACAGTTTAATCTCTGATGAACTATTTAATTTTCCAATATTCCTATATATTATATCCCCATATTATTGTTTTCATATGCTGCAGTAACAAAGGCTTATATCATAGGTCTAATTAATAAAATATTTTGTCTAGGAAATTAACACTAAAACCTAGGGAGAAAGTACAAAGCAAAACATTCAGATATATAATTTATTACTCACCAGTAATAAATTGGAAGATCTCGGAACATTATCTCTAAAACATAAGCACAATTTGTATATTTAAAAAAACAGCTCCTTCAGCTAGGTGTAGGGACTCAAAGCCACATTCCCAGCATTTTCGGGGACCAAGGTGGGAGGACCGCTTGATGTCAGGAGTTTGAGACTAGCCTGGGCAACAAAGTGAGACCCTGTCTCTACGATAAATAAATAAACCCCAGCTCCACCTATAATGAGTGTAAACACTATCAAAAATGAAGTGTGCTGATATTGCTGAATGAGTGCTAAGAATTATACAAATGAAGCTTCAGGACCTGATTTCCTAGTATTTTACTAGGAACACACATGCCAAATATAGAACTAACAGTGTAAGTGATGGTGGTTATTCCAGTAGAAAATAGATGCAATGTTTAACCAACCACATCTATTAGCTGAATCATTTAATGCATGAAGTAGAGTGGTAATTGTAAACTAATGTTATTTCCAAGACATATAATAAAAATGAATTTTAAGAAAAAATAATTTGATTAAAAACATTTCAAACCCTATTCACTAATGTGATTTTATCTGTTAAATAAGCTTCTGTGTACCATCAGTCTCCAAAGAAATATGTATTAAACTATTATTTTTTACAATGCTGTTTATTCTAACATTTCCAGAAATTTCTCTGCAAGTAGTAATGAAACTGCCCACATTAAGTTTATTTTATCCACATTTCAAATTTTATATTTATGCCTGAAATTCTTAACTGTTCTGTTTTTTGCTTCTAGTCACTCAGCTTGAAAAGCTTATATAGATTAGTCTTGCTGAGCTAGTATCTTTTCCACACAAAAGGAAGGAATTATCCAAAAGAATGAACAATGAAAATAGGCCTTTATTAAAATCCTTCAGTATATTGAAGTTGGGATATTTAGATTTGGGTTAATGAGATGTATGTTATTTAGGTATAAATAGCATATATCACATTATTTGAGAAAATCACTACACTCAATTTCCATGTGCCTTAGTTTTCTAATTGCTAGATTACAAAATATTTACAATATTGTCCCTTTTTCTTTAATTTATGTGAAAAAGGAAAAATATATCTGATACAAAAAATTTCTTCACTAATTCAAGCAAATATTTTCTTGTTGATTTGGATTTAGTTTACTAAGCCTGTAACGACTAATTTAATGGCGCCTAAAATTGGAGTTTATTCCAACAACAGTAAATAGTCAAATAATTTTTTTAACTGGTAAATTAAATTGTAAAATGCCTTTCTTATATACCCTTATTTTGCTTCTCCTTTACTAGTTGCAATCAACAGCATATGCAAATAACAATAACTAGCCTGTACAATCCAGGGGCTGCTGCTATGAACATTACAGATGAGGTTATCACTACTTATATGCCTGGGAATAGGCAATAATATAAAAACAACATTTCTTGTTGGAAAAATCATATGAGAAAAACTCATACATTGAAACATGAATCAACTTTAATGAAAAGACTCAGTTGTGATCCATCTAAACCAACATTTACTGGTTGAATATTGTATATCGAACATTAAACTAGTTACTAGAAATACAGAGATATAGATAACACATTTTCAATCTTCTAAGATTTTAAAAATCAGAGAAAGAGAAAAATTGCTAATATTTATTGAGTGTTTACTAAGTAGTTTGTGTCCTTGTAGGCAGAGAGCTTTATTAACTAAAAGAGTAGAGTACATTGGTTAAGTGTAAGTAGTTTGCCACAGCTGAAGCAAATGGAATTATTAACTTCATTTGAATAGTCATGAGTCAACAGCACTTAAAAAAGTAGATGCTGATACAAGCACTAATGCATATGCAGATATCACATACACCTAACAGACACATGCCGCCATAGGATAGTCATGTTTTCAGTCACTATCTCTACCACCTGTTTATATTAGTGACTTCTTTTAAGTCAAACCAAAAGAACTGAAAGTTGATATCCAGGATCATCAACCTGGCCTTCAAAGTTTTGTGGCATTGATTAGATTTAGAAATTAGATTTAGAAATAAAACATGTAAACAACCAGACTTACATATTAATGCATGTTCTAAATAAAACTTTATGTGTTAATGAGTGTTCAAAATCTAAATTGATCCTGAGTCTTACACGTATGCAAAATGAAGGGCTAATCAGTCACTGCCACCCACCAAGTAGTTCATTTTGTTTTTTTCTTTTGTTTTGTTTTGTTTTATAATTTATGTTCTACAGTACGTAGGGAGGAGGGAAGTAGTTCATTTTGAGCTTTCCTCTTGGGTATACAATTCTGCTTTAATGTTCTATGTTAATTTATGTAATCATGCCTTTGTTCAACGTTCCACCAAGTCTTCATTGCATCCTTTCTCTGAATATGCTTCAGTATTCAGTTTGACAACTGAAAGAGAAATTTTTGAAAGAAATTTATTTTAACAAATTTCTTAACAAAACTCTGATTCAGAATACAAACGGAATTGGTCAATGAGGGAAGGATATTATCTGAAAGGAGCAAAGACACAGCTTGTAGGAATAGTTAGAAATGGCAATGACCAGAAAGAAAGAGCAACAGTGTGGTCTTTGCGGAAAAGCATAGAGATAAAATAAAAAGAGAATGAAGGAATGAGTGCTCTGGACCAAAGAAAAACTCCCCCACTTCAGTTCTAAGCAGACACACCACATCTGGCCCTTATTAATGAGAAACTGCTGCTATAAAGTCAGTATATTTGCTTTAGAAAGGCCTAAGTTGCTTTAGACGTTAAATAGGAATTACACCCACTTAAAGTTCAGAGATGATACTTTTGTATCATACCATATGTGTGAGAACTAAATTGTTTGAAAATTGGAACATGGCGTAAATGAAAGTTTTATTGACCTAAAACCTCAGGGGAAAAACGTTATCTTCTTTCACTTCAATTTTGCTGACAGAATTTGTATAAACTTTTTATTCTGAAAGAGATGCACAGGAAGTTCCAACGGTAATATAAAGTTGCCCATGTACACTCCCTCAGCTTTTCCCATTGGTTGCATCTTATATAACTAAAGTACAATAGCAAAACCAAAAAATCTAGTCTGATAATAGGGCTGTGTAATTTAATCACATGTGTAGATTCATGTAACCTCCACTGCAATCAAAGTACAGGATTACTCCATTACCAGAAAGATTTCTCTTACACTGACATTTGCATAATTTTCTGTGGCTGCTATAACAAATTGACATAAATTTGGTGGCTTAAACCAGTAGACATTTATTTTCTTTCAATTCTGGAGGCTAAAATTCCAAAGGTGTCTGCAGGGCTGCACTTCTGTGGAAGCTATAGGGAAAAATCAGTCCTTCCTTGCTTCTTTCTGCATCTATCAGATATCAGCATACCTTGTCTTGTGGCCATCTCTCTCTCTGCTTCATTTTCCCATCTCCTTCTACTCGGCGTGTCTTCCCTTTGTGTGTATATCTTATGATACTTGTGGCTGCATTTAGGGTCCACCCACAGAATAAATTCTTCATCTCAAGATCCTTAACTAATTCTATCCTTTGTCATAAAAGATAATATACACAGGTTTCAGGATAAGGATGTGGACATACTTTTCTGCAGGTCACCATTCAACTCACCAGTCCCTTTATAGCTATATATATCCCCATCTGTCCCGCTTCTAATCTCTAGGATAGCTAAGCCCTGACAAAAACTAACTACGTAACATCTCTAAAATAGCATCATTTTATTAATGTTAAGTAATGGATTTGCACAGTACCTTATCTTTTGATATTCAGTGCTTTCATTTAGTATAATGTCCTTGAGCTCTTTTCAAGTTGTGTGCATCAATATTTGTTTCTTTTTACTGAAGAGTAACATTCAATGCTATGATGTGCCAGTTTGTGCAACCATCAACCTACTTTAGAGGGTTTCCAGGTTTGGGTTTCTATAAATAAAGCTGTTATGAGCAATTATGTAAAGGTATTCGTGTGAACATATATTTTCATTTCTCTAGGATAAATATCCAGGAGTGTGATTTCTGAGTCACATACTAAGTGTATATTTAGTATTTACAAAATCATCCAACTATTTTTCGGAGTGGCTGTAACATCTCACATTCCCACCAAGAATATATGAGTGATGCAGTTTCTGTATGTCCTTGCCAGTATTTGATACTGCCAAAACTTTACATTTTACCGGTTCTAAATAGATGTATAGTGGTAGATCTTCATTTCCCTAGTGGCTAGTGATGATGGACATCTTTCATATGCTTATCTACTATTGGTATATCTTTTGGATGAGATGTCTCAATGTCTTTTGTTGATTTTTTAATTGAAGTATTTTATTTGTTTTGTTTTGCTTTTTATTTTTCCTAAATTTTGAGAGTGTATTAGATATGTTGTTTGAAAATCTTGTCTCCTAGTTGCTAGCTTTCTTTTTCATTCTCTTATAGCATTTTTTTTCTTACAAAGCAAAGGCTTTTAATTTTAGTAAAGTCCAGTATATTATTATTATTTTATGAATCATGCTTTTGGTATCATGTCAAGGAACTCGTCACAAAGCCCTAGGTTCTAAAGATTTCTTCCTGTACTTTCTTTTAAGTTCTTATGGTATAATTATTATATTTAAATTTATGACCCATTTTGAGTTATTTTTTGTATAAAGTATGAGGTTTAGGTTGAAGTTCCTTTTTTTTGCCTATCAATATCCAATAATTGTTCCAGTACTATTTGTTGAAGTTATCTTTTCTCTATTGAATTGCTTTTGCAATTTTGTTTTAAAAAATTGACAGGTTGTACCCACATGCAGCTAGGTATGTGCTCTCTATTCTGTTCTGTTGATCTATATATATCCATCCTTCTGCCAACACTATGTAGTGCTAATGACTAGTTATATAATAAGTTTGAAATTGGGTACAATGATTTCTTTCACTTTACCCTTCTTTTTCAGAATTTTCCTAATTCTAATTCCATATAAATTTTAGAATAATCTTTCCTATATCAATAACAAGTATTGCTGGAATAGAAATTTGGCAAGAACTGACATCTTTACTGTATTCAATTTCCCTTACCCCCAATTTCCCTTTTCATTTTCCTTACCCCGAATTTTTAGCCTTGAGCAATTTCAAAGTTCATACTCCACTCAACCCCAAGATGTACAGAATCACTGATCTGCTTTCTGTAACTAATATTTTAATTAATTTTTCTAGAATTTCTGATAAATTGAATCATACAATATGTATTTTTGTGCTTCAATTGTTTGGGTAAGCACAATATTTATAAAATTAATCTTTCATATTTCTGAGTAGGATACCTTTGTGTGTATAAACCACAGTCTATTTATCTACTCACCTGTTGATGGCCATTTGGAATGCTTCCAGTAATTTGGGCCATCATAAGCAAAGGTGAGTAGATATGGGTTTTTATTTTACTTGAATAAATATGTAAGAATTGAGTTGCTGCATTGTATGATAAATGTGTGCCTAATTTTATAAAGCATTGCCAAAATGTTTTCCAAAGTGGTTATATCAATTTACATCAACAGCAGCAATGCATATGAGTTCCAAAAAATAAAAATCTTCTTACTCTAAAAGAAGTTATCTTCTGCTCTGCTCTGCTTAGGAATTTCTTCCTAACTGTATTATTCCTATCATTGTTAAACCCTTTATATTGGTTATTAGGTTATTTCTTAATCCTTTTTTTAATATCTGGATACCGCCAGTCTCACAACCATTAGTCAATGGAAATTAACATTAGTCAATGGGAACACTGCCTTCTCAAAAGCTGGTCAACAAAATGAATTTCTTCCTTGCTCTCCATGTCATTTCTATAGGATATAACTCTTTTTTCTTGATAGCATCTTCTCCAATGTCTTTCATTACAAAACTTATGAATCAACAATTGATTAGAAGGCATAATATGAGGGATGAACATAACTTTTTTTTCCAATAATTACTTGCATTGAGCTTAGAGAATCATTTTGAATCTTAAACTCTTTTACATTTAAGTGGTTCCATAATAGAATACAGATAATTTTGAGGGACATTACTAAGATGAATTAGAATAAAACTTAAAGAGACAGATTTGATTCAATACAATTGTATTAGGATGTGGTCTTTCTTAGCTTGTGCTGGTATAATAAAATAGTACAGACTGGGTAGCTTAAGCAAGAGACAACACTTCTTGATGTTATAAATGAACAGTTCTTAACTTTCTAAGTTCTGGAGTCTGTGAGGTTCAAGATCAAGTTGCCAGCTGGAGGATCCCACTCTCAAGACTCCATCAAAATCTCATTACCTACCAAAGACTCCACCTTCACATATCATTGCTTAGGGAGCTGTGGCTGAGCATATGAATTTTGAGGAGACACAAAAATTCAGTCTATAACAGGATATATGTTAATATTAACTCCTTCTCCTCTTTCTGCTTTTGACAGACACATATTTCCAGAACTTGTCACAAATCAAGATATTTTTTCAAAATGAGCCACTTGAAATATTATTTAAGCAAGGAAAATATATGTAAAGCCTTTTAACATACAACATTCAACATTCAAGTGTTATTCCAGTTTGACGAGTTATCATGTGGGTCAAGAGAGCTTTGGCATCATGATACACTTGTTCTCCAGCAGAAAAGTGAAGTTCCTTTTAATTTCAACCAGGAAAACCCCAAAACTGAATTTCTAGAACCTGGCCAGAGGGTCAAGGTGAAGAGAAATCTTGATAATTTGGGAGAGCCAAGGCATTAAAGAGACACAGGGGCTCAGGAGGGAATAATGAAGTAGCATTCCTCTAGGAAAATGCTCCCCTATCCAAAATAAAGATTAAAGGAAGTACAAGTAAGATACAAGTGAGACAAGCTAAACAAAGTAAAAGTGCCTCTCCTAAACCCTCTCAAAAGATATGTTTTGCACAAACTGCAGTTCCCAACCAAAGTCTGAAGTAAGGAATTACATTTCTATCCTTATTGATTGTCTCTTGTGTATTGGTTTGGCTAACAGTAACATTTTTATTTTTTGATGTAAGACTGTATTAAGAACTCAGTCTCTAGATATGAATATAGTTAAGTGCTTTCAGGAGAAGCATGATTTCAACTTTTACAGCTGTTGGTGAGATTGTGAATTATTTGACAATAGATGTATTTGTTTTCAAGCAATGGGAATTGACATGCACTAGTAGAATGAAAAACTTACATTTTTGGAAACTGCCTCCAACAAAGAGAAATAATACTGAACAGGGAAAGTTTAATATAGACAAATATTAATAATAATAGCAGAATAACCATAAAAGTATAAGAAAAACACAAAAGATTAGGCTAGGGTTGAAGAGGCATAACCAAAGAATGAACCACACAGGTGGAGAGGAGCCCTCCTACAAGACTGGAAATCAGACCTCATTGGAAAATGCATGCTATGGACAACTTGATGGTGGAGATGTTCACTGGGATGCCCATGCCAGAGCTGGTCCACAGACACTAGGTAAGGAGGAAACACTTCTGGAATGTAAGTGGGCAAGGTTAGTGAGCCAGCATGCAGAGAAAATTGGCACATTGGGAGCATACAGGGCAGTAGTGCCCAGCCTGGGATGTGCAGTTATTCACATCAGGAGGGCCACAAGAAGCAACCTGCAGGCTGGAGGCAGGCAGAAGCTAAGAGGAGACACACAAAAAGGATCATTGTGTCAGACACACAAAAAGAATCATTGTGTCAGAAGCTCACTCACTGGAAGCATCGCACTAAGCCTGGATTAGTGTCCACTTCAAAATAATTGCAGTAACGTGATCAATGGGGTGTGACCAGATGTCCAAGCTTAGAGAGAGAGTGTGTACTCTGGTTTCACAGCTGAAGCAGAATGCCTCTGGTTTTGGCATACCAATGTGAAGAAGAAGAAGGAGAAGGAAGAGGAGGAGGAGGAGGGGAAGAAGAAGAAGAAAAAAAACCAGACATACAGCAACAAAGAGAAAACCCTTTTTCCTAGAGAGCCCTCTGGCAACCTCAACTGACACCATGCTTACTGCAAAGAAAACGTACCTAAAGGTCCCAACCAATAATTACAAAGCAAATTATGAAAGTGTGAACTTGGAGCTGAAAGGCAATAAATTGACAACTGGCACAAAATTTAAATGCAGTTCACCTTTGACTAGGCATGTGGTCTTTTGGCTCTGTAAGGGGTACTTACAAAGAAAATGAAAATATATAAAAAGTGATTCACACAGAGTAGTGCGCATGTCTCTCTTTAACTACTTTTAATCAGATATTGGCCTGCATATTAATCAATTACAGTATTCTAATATAAAATTAGACAAAATATCTTCTTTAAGATATTAAAGTAAACTAGAGATGACTCTAAATCATGAAAATTAGATGCAGAGTTCTAAAAAATAGCAAATCAAACCAATGATATAGAGAAAACACCACAAATAATAATCAAGTAAGCTGTATCCCAGGAAGATTGATGTAACCCTAGAAAAAAAGATCACTATAATTCACCATATTAACAGACTGAAAAGAAAAACAATATGATTCTTTTAATAAACATATAAAAATATTTGACAGAATCCACCACTGTCATCTTATAAAAACTCTCAGCAAACTAAAATTGAAGGAAACTTCCTGACCTTGGTAAAGGGCATTTACAAAAAAAAAAATAATAATCTCCATCTCACACCATACTTAATGGTAAGAGACTGAATTCTACTAAGACTGGGCACAAGAGAGCATATCTGCTCTTACCACTTTCATTCAAACTTGGACTAGAGTTTCTAGCCAGTGCAATCATGCACCAAAATAAATAAATAAAATGCAATGTGGAAAGGAAGTAAAATAGTCTTTATTGTCAGAGAACATGATTTTCTGTATGTAAAATTTTATAAAATCTCCCCAAAAAGCTACTAGAATTAAAAAGTGAATTTGACAAGGTGGTAGGACACAAGAACAATATAAAAACATCAAATGTATTTCTATATATGAGAAACAATTAGAAATTGAAACGTAATAAAATTCAATTAATCACAAAAATATGATGTTTCCTTAAAATATGTGCATATGAATACTCACAGGCACTTCATTTGTAATTGTAGTAACTGGAAACAATGCAAATATCTATTAACAAGCTAATGAGTAAACAAACAGCGGTATATCCAAATAACTGAATACTACTGAGCAATAAAGAAAAGAATGACTATGACATTACCAAATCTTAAAATAATTATGCTGAGCTTAAAAGGTAGATAGAGTATATACTCTATGACTCATAAATATTATAGAAAATAGGAACTAATATTTAGTACCAGAAAACAGATAAGTGGCTGCTTGGGAATGTGAGGAAGTAGTTGAAGACTGATATTATACAGAGCCACAAGGAAACTTTTAGGGAATGGATATGTTCGTTATCTTGATTGAGGCCACAGTTTTACAAACCTAGAAATGCATCAAAATCATCAAATTATGTATACCTTAAACATATGTGGCTTAATATATGTCAAACTTACAAAACTTAAAAGCAAAGAAGAATATCTTTACAGCTCTCAGAAACACTCTTATTCCCTCTCGCTCTTCAAGTCAATCATTTATACTTACTTGAGAATCTTTTCCCAAATTTCCTGGGTGAAGTTAAATCCTTCTATGTCATGCTTTACTGCTGTTTGTATCTACCTGGAGCATCGCAGCAGTCTGTAACCTGGTCTCTCCAGTGCCTCTTGCTCTCCCTACAATATATTTCCATAGAGCACCCAGGGTGATAAAATCAGATTATATCACTCTTCTGTTTCAAAACTGTCAATGATTTTCTTAGCTAATGATTTAGAATACAATTAAATTCCTTAACATAGTCTACAATAATGTACATGATGTCTACCTTTCTGAGCTGATTTCTTACATTTGTGCAGTGTTTATTTAGTATACAACTCTCATTTGGTTCTTCAAATGCTCCAAGCTTATAAAGCTTATATTGTCTTTAATGAATAGTTCTTAAGAGCACTGCAAATGAATAAATTACCCTGAATAAAAATTATTTAATCGTATGGTGATTATTTGTGTAACTTTCTGTCTTGCAGATTCAAAGTGCCTAAAAATACTCCTTTTGTCTTTGTATCTAAGACCTTAGTGGTATGTCTACTAGAGATACTATTGATGAATGCTTGAAGAATTATACTATGATTAATGTTGATTCTGTCACTTGTTATTAAAACTCTTCAGCATCCTGAGAATTACCCTATTGCTAGAATGATAACACAAATGTCCAAATATGAACCAATGCTCTCATTGTTATTTCTTGATATACTTATAATTCAGTTTCACAATTTCCTCAAACATAGGTCTTTCCTTCTTAATTGATAATTTTATTGCCTAATAGTCATCATAGGTTCCTCTTCAACATAATGCTGTATCTCTGAGATCTTCATTTTTGTGGTTTTAGAGATACATTTTAAAAATATGTTTTAGAGGAATAGGAACAGCTCCAGTCTCCAACTCCCAGCACGAGCGACACAGAAGACCAGTGATTTCTGCATTTTCAACTGAGGTACTGGGTTCATCTCACTAGGGAGTGCCGGACAATCGGTGCTGGTCAGCTGCTGCAGCCCGACCAGCAAGAGCTGAAGCAGGGCGAGGCATTGCCTCACCTAGGAAGTGCAAGGGGGAAGGGAATCCCTTTCCTAGCCAGGGGAACTGAGACACACAACACCTGGAAAATCAGGTAACTCCCACCCCAATACTGCACTTTAAGGAAACGGGCACACCAGGAGATTATATCCCACACCTGGCCGGGAGGGTCTCACACCCACGGAGCCTCCCTCATTGCTAGCACAGCAGTCTGTGATCTACCGGCAAGGCAGCAGTGAGGCTGGGGGAGGGGCACCCACCATTGCTGAGGCTTAAGTAGGTAAACAAAGCTGCTGGGAAGCTCGAACTGGGTGGAGCTCACAGCAGCTCAAGGAAACCTGCCTGTCTCTGTAGACTCCACCTCTGGGGACAGGGCACAGTAAACAATAACAAACGCAGCAGAAACCTCTGCAGATGCAAACAACTGTCTGAGAGCTTTGAAGAGAGCAGTGGATCTCCCAACACGGAGGTTGAGATCTGAGAAGGGACAGACTGCCTGCTCAAGTGGGTCTCTGACCCCTGAGTAGCCTAACTGGGAGTCATCTCCCACTAGGGGCAGTCTGACACCCCACACCTCACAGGGTGGAGTACTCCCCTGAGAGGAAGATTCCAAAGCAAGAATCAGACAGGTACACTCGCTGTTCAGCAATATTCTATCTTCTGCAGCCTCTGCTGCTGATACCCAGGCAAACAGGGTCTGGAGTGGACCTCAAGCAATCTCCAACAGACCTACAGCTGAGGGTCCTGACTGTTAGAAGGAAAACTATCAAACAGGAAGGACACCTACACCAAAACCCCATCAGTACGTCACCATCATCAAAGACCAGAGGCAGATAAAACCACAAAGATGGGGAAAAAGCAGGGCAGAAAAGCTGGAAATTCAAAAAATAAGAGCACATCTCCCCCTGCAAAGGAGCGCAGCTCATCTCCAGCAATGGATCAAAGCTGGAAGGAGAATGACTTTGACGAGATGAGAGAAGAAGGCTTCAGTCCATCAAACTTCTCAGAGCTAAAGGAGGAATTACGTACCCGGCGCAAAGAAACTAAAAATCTTGAAAAAAAAGTGGAAGAATTGATGGCTACAGTAATTAATGCAGAGAAGCTCACAAACGAAATGAAAGAGATGAAAACCATGACACGAGAAACACGTGACAAATGCACAAGCTTCAGTAACCGACTCGATCAACTGGAAGAAAGAGTATCAGCGATTGAGGATCAAATGAATGAAATGAAGCGAGAAGAGAAACCAAAAGAAAAAAGAAGATAAATAAATGAACAAAGCCTGCAAGAAGTATGGGAGTATGTAAAAAGGCCAAATCTACGTCTGATTGGGGTGCCTGAAAGTGAGGGGGAAAATGGAACCAAGTTGGAAAACACTCTTCAGGATATCATCCAGGAGAACTTCCTCAACCTAGTAGGGCAGGCCAACATTCAAATCCAGGAAATACAGAGAACGCCACAAAGATACTCCTCGAGAAGAGCAACTCCAAGACACATAATTGCCAGATTCACCAAAGTTGAAATGAAGGAAAAAATCTTAAGGGCAGCCAGAGAGAAAGGTCGGGTTACCCACAAAGGGAAGCCCATCAGAGTAACAGCAGATCTCTCGGCAGAAACTCTACAAGCCAGAAGAGAGTGGGGGCCAATATTCAACATCCTTAAAGAAAAGAATTTTAAACCCAGAATTTCATATCCAGCCAAACTAAGTTTCATAAGTGAAGAAATAAAATCCTTTACAAATAAGCAAATGCTTAGAGATTTTGTCACCACCAGGCCTGCCTTACAAGAGACCCTGAAGGAAGCAGTAAACATGGAAAGGAACAACCGATACCAGCCATTGCAAAAACATGCCAAAATGTAAAGACCATCAAGGCTAGGAAGAAACTGCATCAACTAACGAGCAAAATAACCAGTTAATATCATAATGGCAGGATCAAGTTCACACATAACAATATTAACCTTAAATGTAAATGGACTAAATGCTCCAATTAAAAGACACAGACTGGCAAACTGGATAAAGAGTCAAGACCCATCAGTCTGCTGTATTCAGGAGTCCCATCTCACATGCAGAGACATACATAGGCTCAAAATAAAGGGACGGAGGAAGATTTACCAAGCAAATGGAGAACAAAAAAAAGCGGGGGTTGCAATACTAGTCTCTGATAAAACAGACTTTAAACCATAAAAGATCAAAAGAGACAAAGAAAGCCATTACATAATGGTAAAAGGATCAATTCAACAGGAAGAGCTAAGTATCCTAAATATATATGCACCCAATACAGGAGCACCCAGATTCATAAAGCAAGTCCTTAGAGACTTACAAAGAGACTTAGACTCCCATACAATAATAATGGGAGACTTCAACACTCCACTGTCAACATTAGACAGATCAACGAGACAGAAAGTTAACAAGGATATCCAGGAATTGAACTCATCTCTGCAGCAAGCAGACCTAACAGACATCTATAGAACTCTCCACCCCAAATCAACAGAATATACATTCTTCTCAGCACCACATCGCACTTATTCCAAAATTGACCACATAATTGGAAGTAAAGCACTCCTCAGCAAATGTACAAGAAGAGAAATTATAACAAACTGTCTCTCAGACCACAGTGCAATCAAACTAGAACTCAGGACTAAGAAACTCAATCAAAACCGCTCAACTACATGGAAACTGAACAACCTGCTCCTGAATGACTACTGGGTACATAACGAAATGAAGGCAGAAATAAAGATGTTCTTTGAAACCGATGAGAACAAAGATACAACATACCAGAATCTCTGGGACACATTTAAAGCAGTGTGTAGAGGGAAATTTATAGCACTAAATGCCCACAAGTGAAAGCAGGAAAGATCTAAAATTGACACTCTAACATCACAATTAAAAGAACTAGAGAAGCTAGAGCAAACACATTCAAAAGCTAGCAGAAGGCAAGAAATAACTAAGATCAGAGCAGAACTGAAGGAGATAGAGACACAAAAAACCCTCCAAAAAATCAATGAATCCAGGAGTTGGTTTTTTGAAAAGATCAACAAAATTGACAGACCGCTAGCAAGACTAATAAAGAAGAAAAGAGAGAAGAATCAAATAGACGCAATAAAAAATGATAAAGGGGATATCACCACCGACCCCACAGAAACACAAACTACCATCAGAGAATACTATAAACACCTCTATGCAAATAAACTGGAAAATCTAGTAGAAATGGATAATTTCCTGGACACACTCTTCCAAGACTAAACCAGGAAGAAGTTGAATACCTGAATAGACCAATAGCAGGCTCTGAAATTGAGGCAATAATTAATAGCCTACCAACCAAAAAAAGTCCAGGACTAGATGGATTCACAGCTGAATTCTACCAGAGGTACAAGGAGGAGCTGGTACCATTTCTTCTGAAACTATTCCAATCAATAGAAAAAGAGGGAATCCTCCCTAACTCATTTTATGAGGCCAACATCATCCTGATACCAAAGCCTGGCAGAGACACAACCAAAAAATAGAATTTTAGACCAATATCCCTGATGAAAATCGATGCAAAAATCCTCAATAAAATACTGGCAAACTGGATTCAGCAACACATAAAAAAGCTTATCCACCATGATCAAGTGGGCTTCATCCCTGGGATGCAAGGCTGGTTCAACATTTGCAAATCAATAAACATAATCCAGCATATAAACAGAACCAAAGACAAGAACCACATGATTATCTCAATAGATGCAGAAAAGGCTTTTGACAAAATTCAACAGCCCTTCATGCTAAAAACGCTCAATAAATTCAGTATTGACGGAATGTACCTCAAAATAATAAGAGCTATTTATGACAAACCCACAGCCAGTATCATACTGAATGGGCAAAAACTGGAAAAATTCCCTTTGAAAATTGGCACAAGACAGGGATGCCCTCTCTCACCACTCCTATTCAACATAGTGTTGGAAGTTCTGCCTAGGGCAATCAGGCAAGAGAAAGAAATCAAGGGGATTCAGTTAGGAAAAGAAGAAGTCAAATTGTCCCTCTTTGCAGATGACATGATTGTATATTTAGAAAACCCCATTGTCTCAACCCAAAATCTCCTTAAGCTGATAAGCAACTTCAGCAAAGTCTCAGGATACAAAATTAATGTGCAAAAATCACAAGCATTCTTATACACCAGTAACAGACACACAGAGAGCCAAATAATGAATGAACTTCCATTCACAGTTGCTTCAAAGGGAATAAAATACCTAGGAATCCAACTTACAAGGGATGTAAAGGACCTCTTCAAGGAGAACTACAAACCACTGCTCAGTGAAATCAAAGAGGACACAAACAAATGGAAGAAAATACCATGCTCATGGATAGGAAGAATCAATATCATGAAAATGGCCATACTGCCCAAGGTTATTTATAGATTCAACGCCACCCCCATCAAGCTACCAATGAGTTTCTTCACAGAATTGGAAAAAACTGCTTTAAAGTTCATATGGAACCAAAAAAGAGCCCGTATCTCCAAGACAATCCTAAGTCAAAAGAACAAAGCTGGAGGCATCACACTACCTGACTTCAAACTATACTACAAGGCTACAGTAACCAAAACAGCATGGTACTGGTACCAAAACAGAGATATAGACCAATGGAACAGAACAGAGTCCTCAGAAATAATACCACAAATCTACAGCCATCTGATCTTTGACAAACCTGAGAGAAACAAGAAATGGGGAAAGGATTCCCTATTTAATAAATGGTGCTGGGAAAACTGGCTAGCCATAAGTAGAAAGCTGAAACTGGATCCTTTCCTTACTCCTTATACGAAAATTAATTCAAGATGGATTAGAGACTTAAATGTTAGACCTAATACCATAAAAATCCTAGAGGAAAACCTAGGTAGTACCATTCAGGACATAGGCATGGGCAAAGACTTCATGTCTAAAACACCAAAAGCAACGGCAACAAAAGCCAAAATTGACAAATGGGATCTAATTAAACTAAAGAGGTTCTGCACAGCAAAAGAAACTACTATCAGAGTGAACAGGCAACCTACAGAATGGGAGAAAATTTTTGCAATCTACTCATCTGACAAAGGGCTAATATCCAGAACCTACAAAGAACTCAAACAAATTTACAAGAAAAAAACAAACAACCCCATCAAAAAGTGGGCAAAGGATATGAACAGACATTTCTCAAAAGAAGATATTCATACAGCCAACAGACACATGAAAAAATGCTCATCATCACTGGCCATCAGAGAAATGCAAATCAAAACCACAGTGAGATACCATCTCACACCAGTTAGAATGGTAATCATTAAAAAGTCAGGAAACAACAGGTGCTGGAGAGGATGTGGAGAAATAGGAACACTTTTACACTGTTGGTGGGATTGTAAACTAGTTCAACCATTATGGAGAACAGTATGGCGATTCCTCAAGGATCTAGAACTAGATGTACCATATGACCCAGCCATCCCATTGCTGGGTATATACCCAAAGGATTATAAATCATGCTATTATAAAGACACATGCACACGTATGTTTATTGCGGCACTATTCACAATAGCAAAGACTTGGAATCAACCCAAATGTCCATCAGTGACAGACTGGATTAAGAAAATGTGGCACATATACGCCATGGAATACTATGCAGCCATAAAAAAGGATGAGTTTGTGTCCCTTGTAGGGACATGGATGCAGCTGGAAACCATCATTCTTAGCAAACTATGGCAAGAACAGAAAACCAAACACCGCATGTTCTCACTCTTAGGTGGGAACTGAACAATGAGATCACTTGGACTCGGGAAGGGGAACATCACACACCGCGGCCTATCATGGGGAGGGAGGAGGGGGGAGGGACTGCATTGGGAGTTATACCTGATGTAAATGGCGAGTTGATGGGTGCTGACGTGTTGATGGGTGCAGTACAGCAACATGGCACAAGTATACATATGTAACAAACCTGCACGTTATGCACATGTACCCTAGAACTTAAAGTATAATAATAATAATAAAATGTTTTAGAATTGTGTATTTTATTTCTTCTGCATGTAGTAATATTTACATCTAGAAATATGGACCAGCATAAGTATTTCATTTTCCATTAATGTATCTGTAAAAGTGAAATAAAATTATTTAAAATTTTTGGCTAACAAAAAACCCAATTCTTCCCCTCCAAATTTCAGCATCCTTTTCTGACTTCATTATATTTTTCTTCACTTTCGCTCTTGCCAGCAATAGGTATGTGATTTTTAATGCCACTTTTAGTTTGCATTGGGGATAATTATTTTTCTGTGATATGATAGGAATATAATTCTACTATTGGAAAAGCTGTTATTTTTTTTTTCTTTTCTAATGTGGTTCTCTTGCCATCAAAATCCAGGGGTGGAGAATGTAGCAAATTTCTAAACTGAACTCACATCAAGTGTGGTTCCTGTTATTTTGGGAGCTTAATACAATTTCCAACTCTTATCTTAGACTCGGATCAGCTTGATAACTATATTTTCCTCCTGACTTTCCTCCTCTGATCTGTAATTACTGTCTGCCACGTTCACTGGTGTGCAATTGTAACTTCTCAGATGTTTTCTCTCTGACTTCTTTGCATACTGAAGCTGACGTTTACCAGTCTACTTTCCTTGATAAGTCACAATTCTACTTAATTTTATTTAGCTCTTGCAAATTTGTTATAAAATAACAAATCATACCAAAAATACAAATAATAATTTAATTTATATAATTATCAGCAAGGTCTCAAGCTTAGTATTTCCCACATTTTGGTCTACTTTTTAAAAAATGTTTTAAATTGACTTTCCAACACAATGATAATTGCCTTTAAATATTTCACTATTTTTCAAAATATAAAACATTTATTTCAAATGTCACTATATAAACATAATTTTATTACCACACAACGGAAAATTAAGAATAGTTCTTATCATAATCTAATAACAGTTCCTTACTTAAATGTCTCCAAATTTTTCCAATGAATCACTTACAAATGATTTGACTTTGGTTACACTTTTTAAAAATAATATAAAATAGACCCATATGTTTCGTGGCATTGATTTGTTGAAAATCAGGTCAATTTTTCCCACAGAATTTTCCAGCTTTATGATTTTGATGACTGCTTTCTCGTAGTGCCGTTGCATTTGTTCCTATATCCTACATTTCTCGTCAATTGAAATTAGATCTAAAGATGTGATTAGTTTCAGATTAGACAATTTTGGCAAGAATAGTTAATAGTAATTCTATATAGTTGTTTTGTATTATTGCAGTCAGGTGAAATGTGGCTGTTCTACATTGTTTATACTGATAAGTGGGTTCAAATTACAGCTGTTTTACTTATTTTTATTTTTGTAACTTTATTTTTTATACATTTTCAAGCTTCAGACAAGTTGTGAGAATAAAACAAGTAACACACATACATACTCTTTACCCAGAATCATCAACTGATTACATTCTGCCTTTTTTGTCTTATCTTTCTCTGTCTTTACACATACATACATACACACACACACGCGCACACTTAGATATTTAAAACTTTGATCTGAGTAATTTGAGGGTAAGTTGGCTCTAAGTGCTTTATCCCTAAGTACATTACTGTGTACTTATTAACAAGGACATTCTCTTTCATATTCTACAGTAATTACAATCAGTCAATCTAACTTTAAAGTAATATTACTAGTATTTATTCCAGAAACTAATTTCAATTTTTGTCAATTATCTCTATATCCTTTGCCTGTATATATTTCCTAGTACAGAATCCAGTTAAGTATTATGCGTTGTAAATGGTCGTGAAGCTTTTTATTCTCTTTTAGTCTAGAATGGTTTTTCTGCTTTCCTTTATGCTTTATGATGTTGGTATCTTTAAAAATCCCAGGCAATTAATTTACAGGATATCCTTTAAGTTGGGTTTGTCTAATGTTTTCTAATGAATGTATAAATTCAGAAAGTCAGATTCACTCTTAAAAATGCAGATTGGTTTAACAATCAACTAAAACCCAGATTAGAAAATGCTTAGCACACTTCATTTCTTCTTTTCTACTCCATGAAAGATAATGCTAACAAGCAAAGGCTCTCTTTTCTACACAACTAAATTTGAATTCAGAATACTTCCTAAAACAGCACTTCCTAAAGCCAAAATAACTCAAAAAGAAATACCCATTTGACACTTTTTTTCCTCAGACTCTTTCTGCTACTCAACATACATGGTTACTTTTCTCTATTTTGCCTATTTCACCGTATTCTACAGCCACTGAATGCAAGATGTCCCATAAGAAAGTAGTAGTGCAATAAGCATTGCTTAAATGGCATAATAGGGAGACAGTATGATTTGGGATGTAAACAAGCACTAGAACTTAATTTTACTGGGAGATTCTATCCCAGTTAGGGCATTGTCATGGTAGGGAAATGCCTTATTTGTTTTTAATCTCAATGTTTTCATCTGTGTAATAAATGGTATTGCTTATCTTTTAAGGTTAATGTGAAGAAAAGAGATATTGAATATATACTTTAACTATTGTAGGGATTGGGCAATTTACAATTACTATTGCTAGTTTTATTATGTGCTAGACTAAGCTCTAGAAGTTACTTTGAATTATATCTTAATATTTTCTACTAACTGTGATTGAGAGATAATGCTAATGAAGTCATATCAAAAAGCACATGGAAAACAATCATACACAATTAGCTACGGAGACTGTGTAAACAATCAGAAAAATGCGGAAAATATCCTGGGAGCCCTTAAACTTTGATTGTCTAGATCTTCATTGCACTAGCTTAAAAGTTTGTATTGATAGAGAGAATAATGTTAAGCAATGTGGTGTGATTAAAATAATACATAAATTGAAGTTAAACTTGCATTTGAATCTTATTTTGGTTACTTATTGGCTTTTAACTATATTCAAATTATCTTTTACCCTTAATTTTATCATTTATAAAATACAATTATTGCTAAAATTAAGTGATATTTTATATTTTTGCAAAGGATCTTACATATAGTGGTCCTTCACTGATACATAAGTATTATTTATGGTTACTGAAAAGATTAAATTTATAAAATTTCTTAGGGCATGTATTTAGCATTTTTATGAAGATGTCTAGGATCACATGTCTTTTAATACTTATACCATTTATATATCACATAATCCAAACCTTAATTTGTAAGCAAAGCAAGAAATAATCATACCAACATTTTAATAGCTTTCATATCTTTACAGATATATCTGACAAAGTGAACTTGAAAACTTAGTTTGTGCTCCGGGCGCAGTGGCTCAAGCCTGTAATCCCAGCACTTTGGGAGGCTGAGACGGGCGGATCACGAGGTCAGGAGATTGACACCATCCTGGCTAACACGGTGAAACCCCGTCTCCACTAAAAAAATACAAAAAACTAGCCGGGCGAGGTGGCGGGCGCCTGTAGTCCCAGCTACTCGAGAGGCAGAGGCAGGAGAATGGCGTAAACCCGGGAGGCGGAGCTTGCAGTGAGCTGAGATCCGGCCAATGCACTCCAGCCTGGGCGACAGAGCAAGACTCCGTCTCAAAAAAAAAAAAAAAAAAGAAAACTTAGTTTGTACCTTGGCATTTCTACCTCTCTGAATGAATCTTGAAATACTAAATTAATATTTAAAATGTATCCTGTTGTTCTGCTTCCTGTGAGATCACATTTATTGTAGGATTTTTCAGTGTAATTTAATAGGCAAAACACAACAAGAGGCAAAACAGTATACTACATATGAAAATGGAGATAGAAATTTACTAGCCATACTCAATTTGATGACAACAGATTATCTAATTACCTGAAGACAATTAGAAGATTCTTTCAAATTGTATGTGCTAATCACATTGTATCTTCTGTTTTCCTGTGACCTATCTTCCCAAGCAGAAGCCTATGGATGTCCTCAAAACAGCTAGAGCCATATCAGTCCTTTCCTCAAGACCAACATGCTTTGACTATTCATTGTCTTTCCAGCTACTAACTGGCTATCCATCCGAAATTCATTCACTCTCCTCACAGTGTCTTTGCTAAGCAATCACACTGCAGTGTTCAATGCTGTTTCTAACTTTCCAAGAGCAATAGTCCTACTTTTCTTTTTATTTTCAGCATCTTACTCTTTTTAAACCTCTGCCACCTGAATTTTCTTGAATACACCAATCATGTTGATTTCCTAACACTGAAC